>NC_081408.1:174822875-175138589 GCF_030272615.1 Cryptomeria japonica | reverse complement strand
CCGCTCAGTCTTCTTAGGAATTAAGCCAAAACACACATTCTCATGTCTAAGTCCATCCATGAAATTCCTTCCATCTACTAGGTAGATTCTGGTATTTGTACAAACTTCATTCTTCAAAGGTTCCTCCAAAGGAAACAAGGTTTGCTTCATCCCATTGCCACAATGGTGTATGTATTCTTCCTCCCATCATGTATTGCCTGTCTATCAAACTGCCAAGGTCTTCTCAACAAAAGATGACAAATTTCCATAGGCATAATATCACACAAAATTTCATCATGATAATTCCCAATTTTCAATTTTACTATGAACTGTTCACTCACTAATAACTTATGTTCATGCCGAATCCATGCTATCTGGTAAGGCTTAGGGTGTTTCAATCTCTCCAATTTTAACTTATTTACCATCTCTTCTAAAGATTATCTAAACTCCCATTATCAATAACAACTTTACAATACTTATCGGATACCTTACATCGGGTCTTGAATAGGTTCCTCCTCTGCAAGGGTTCTTTATCTCCTCTGGTATGACACAAAGTTCTCCTTACCATCAATAGTTCTCCATCTTCTAGTTTATTGTCTGATCTGGTGGGGTCCTCCTCCACCACTTCCTCTCTTCTGATAGCCTCTGACTTCTTACATTGAAATGCACGGTGTCCTTCTCCTCCACATTTAAAAAAGGTTCCTTTGAATGTCCTTTTGTCTTGTCTTGCAAAGTTCTCATTCTGGTAAGCATCTGGTTCTCTCCTCCAGTAGGAATTTCTATCATCGTTCCAATATGAATTACCTTCCTTGTTCACTTCCTTGTCCTTGTTCTGATCTGTATTGGTTCCTCTTCCTTCGGTTTATCCTCTTCCTCCTTGAAATCTTCCTCCAGTAAACCTTCCACCTCTATCTCTTTGTCTTTGCTCATGCCTTTTATTCAATTTCTCTTTAGCCTTTATTGCATACTGATAAGCCTCTTCAACACTCTCTAATTTGATCATACTTAGTTCATCTTGTATAGACATCTGCAATCCATTCAAATATCTTGCAATTTGTTCAATTTCATCATCAACATGTCCGGATCTGATGTTCAACTTGTAAAATGCTTCGGTGTACTCCTTCACACTAGATTCCTTCTGTCTCAGATTTTGCAACTTTCAGAACAATTCTACTTGATAATTTTTTGGGACAAAATTTGATTTTAACTTAGCAATCATCCTATCCCACGTCTTAATCCTTTCTTTACCTCTTTTTTTCCTATCAACGTGCAAGTGCTCCCACCAAAGAGATGCATGACCCTTCAACCGGGTATAGGTATACTTCACCATCCTCTCTTTTGCAGTGTTTTCAAAGTCAAAATACTTATCCATATCCAAGATCCAATTCATCAATTCATCTGAATCTAACTTCCCATCATATTCCGGTGGGGTAAAATGAGGTTTAGTGTTCTCCCTACTCAAAACCCTTAAAAACCTTTCCTCCTCTAGATCAACTACTAGTAGATTCACTTGTTCTGTCAGAGCTTCTTCTCCTTCATGTTTGCTCACATCCTCAACATGTCAGCCTCTTCAATGGGTTGTCTCCATGGCTTCTAACCGAGTTGCTATTCCTCACAACATCTCCATTACAGTAGGGTCTGCATTCCCATGCACTCCATGATTCCTACTTCCTCTTCATGCCATTGATCCACACTAGTCCTCTGTAATTGTAGGTCGGATCCATAATCTGCCACCCTACAACAAGATTCAGGACATGCAACCTTTGGAACAAACTTCACTTTGATACCACTTGGTGCAGTCACTGGCAAGGAGAGACCACAAAGATATAAGTCCAAACCGGTCAGCAAGAGTAAACACAACAGAATCATGCACATATGATGGAGGTAATCCATAATAGATAGTTTTATTGCATGAAAGTTAAGTACATCCAATCAGTAACAACTGGGTTGCAACATAACATCACATAGGCCTGGTAGAATAGGTCACATCGGGACCTTGAATCAAAAGATCTATCTTCTAGGAACAATCTATCTATCTGATACTCCTTGATTCTTCAATCAATCACATTCTAAAGCATGATTACAAATATATATATCGATCCAAAGGATCTGGTCAGCCCAAAAAGGATCAAAATGTGAAGAACAATACCTAACATGCAAAATGAACAAGGTCAGCCTCCATCAAGGGATTCCTCCAGAAAATCCAAAGGATGACACGTAAAAGGTCAGCCACATGCCAAGAAACATTGAGATCAACATCCAAGGCTCCACAAGCTTTGGAATGGGTTCTGGTAGATCACTAGAATAGGTCTCAGGCAACCAGTAACAAGAGACTATCAAGGAAACCGGTAGTGATATCTTGCCGAAAAGTGATCCAAATGAGATGTGGTTTGAAAGAAAGAAACAATGATCAATTCTTCAAGTAGAATTCAACTCCACTGGAACCGGTGAACCAAAACTGGGACACATAGAAAGGAAAACTAAAACTAAAAACAAAACAAAAAAGGAAATGTTTTTGGTTGATGCAAGATTGTTGTGAACGGGGGATGCTCCTGCATCAAAAGCCCTAGTTACCGAATGAAGATCCTGCACTGTATTCAGGTGCAGATCCATTGGCTTCTTTGGATTCATCTTTTCTGACCCACATCTTCTCATTTTTTTCTCTGATCTCTTCTACATTTTCCTTTCCCTTCTCATTTGATTTGTTCTTGTCTACCGGAGCACTATTCTTGCTTTTGTAGTACTTTGCAATGTGACTAGTTTTATTGCATGCATGACAAATGACATTTATCTGCATAGGTCTGTAGTTCATTTGATTTAATCTCATCCTACACTGATTAGAGACATATCCAAACATCCCACAAGAATAGCACCTCTTGTTTTGAGAGTTATTTATTACTGCTCTACACATATTTGACTTGTGACCAAAATTATTGCATATGAAACACTTATGATAAAGGTAGGAACATTGTTCATGTTGTTCCTTCCATTAATCATCCTACTTCTACATTGATTTGCCATATGACAAAATTTATTGCAAGTAAAGCATCTACCATTGAATTTTTGGGCATTAGGCTATCTTACCTGAGGATTCTTTCTCTTCTTCTCATCGAGTTTTACATTGCTTTTTCCAGATTTGGAGGATTCACCTTTCTCAAATCCAAGTCCTCACATGTCCTTCCCATGTCTCTGACTTTCTAGCATCTCATCAAGCCTTGTTGGGCTAACTTTGAATTTTTTTTGTAATCATTATCAGTAGCAAATTCATCCCTTAAGGCAACAATTTGTCTTTCAAGTTCTTGACTATTATTCCTTAACTCTATCAACTCAAGCTTCAACTGATCATTCTCATAGGTAAGCCTGAAGCATTCATCAACTCTTTCCTTCAGTGATTGTGTCAAATTCTCTTCATTTTTCTTCCAATCCTCAATCTCCTTAGTCAGCTTCATCACAATGGATTGCATCTCATTCTTTAATGCAACATTGTCTCTCTTAAGCTTGTCACATTCATTTGCTTTACCCTAATTTTCCATGATTGGATCTTCTTTCTCCTTGAGCTTGTCCATCAATTCTTTCCTCTTGTCTCTTGAAGTGCTCATTTGATCCTTCAAGTCGTAAATGAAATCATAAGCAACATTCAAGTTTCTTTTCAAGGAATTGATCTCATTACTTGTTGTATCAAGATCCTCAAGAGCCACTCTGAGTTGTCTTTGAAAACCAAAATCTATTGAGTCAATCTCCTGAACCTTCCTCAAGATGTTAAGCTTCCTAAGAGGAACTAGGCTCTAATACCAATTGTTAGAATCAGAGATCACTGAGAAGGGGAGTGAATCAATGATCTACCAGTAATCAAATTTTTTGCATTATTCTTAAACCACCAGAAACATAAACATGAAACTAAGATGCATAAAAACAAATAAATCAACCACAAGATCATAAAACCAAGATTTTTACGTGGAAACCCAAATGGGAAAAAACATGATGGGATTTGAACCCACAATATTATTATACTATGGCGAGTAGAAAAACAATATTACAATATGGGGAATGCACAAGCATTCAGACACACCGCTTAGAGCTCACTACTCAAATACATAAGGGCTACAACCCTAGAAGGCTCACTGCCTTGCAAAACATATATAGAGATGAATTATAGTGAATTAACTCTAAAATAGCATCAACCTATGCTTGGATAAGTTTTGGTTAAGTGCAGATGATATGTTGTCTTTAAATTGTTTTTTTGTTTGTTCTGCTCACTGAATCAACAAAGATCAAAAGTGTGCAAGTGAAACTGCACTCCATCGACACAAAATAGATCACCTCATCTCCTATACACCAAAATTTTTTATCCAAATTGATCTTATATGTCCACACACACCAAAAATATTCTTTTACAAGTCAGCTTTCAAAGATATAAAAATATGTAACGTGTCACTACAAGTCGACTTGAATCCAAATCAAAACTTAGCACTAAAACCATAAACATATGAACACATGCTTCTTGTAGGTCCTACATAGTTTCTAAACACATCCACCAATCATTGAAATCATCGGAATGGTTCCAGACAAAAAACTATTCTGACCAATCCTGAAATACCGATTAACACCTGCTTCTGGTTAGGAAGAATTATGCCTACTGAATCAAATCTCCATGAAGAGTTGCCATCAATGACAACCTTAAATCCATAATAAACCATTAGAAGCCACTAGATGAGTGTCAATTGCCAATAGTGACATCATCATTAGTATTAGATGATAAGGGTGATTTAATGTTGCTGACATTTTTGGAGAGGAATAAGAACATTGATGATCTCCTAGTGCAATTATCAAAACATATGAATCAGGATTAGATTGAAAAAGAAATTGATTACCTCAACCATCTTAATGACCATCTACCATCGTAGGGTGATGAAAGTTATGGTTCCTTAGTTTTCTTAGGGTTGAGATCTCAAGTATAAAGAAATATTTTTTTTGTAGAAGAGGGACTTTTTCTTTTTTGGAATTTAGAGAAAAGACTTATAGACTATGCCATCTTGGCCTCTCTATGTTTTCATCTTTATATTTGTTTAAAAGTATTATGTCAAGATTACTAGTTAATATTTTATAACTCTTATGGCTTCTATTTATCGAATGCAAGTAACTGAATCGTGTTCTTACTAAACTCATTTAGTAACTTGCAGATGATATTTTATTATCATATCATGTCAATGTGAATGAATTAGTAACATTTGAAAGGTGTATATCCCATCATGAGTCTTAGTAAATAGTTTTGTTGGATATTTTGAATATATAGCTTTTATATTTGTGAACATCAAGCCTTTTTTTCTTATTCAAAAGAGTGAATTTATTATGTACTTATTTAGACTAATATCATGTATGTGAATTAGTCTGAGATATTATTAGCACTACAATTATGGCATATCTTAGTATTAGTTTTGTTTTCTCTTCTTCTTTCCCTTTTCACCCCAATTGCAAATATGAAGAGTCAACTTCTAAAATATCATAGGTTGTTGCATAGAGTGAATTATGTCTTACCTCTATGAAGCTTCCTGACTGCCCCGCTTAAGGTATTCGAACCCAATTGGGGATCAACAGGACCATAAAGTAGGATACACCATTGAACTTAATAGTGTAGTGTACTTTGGAGAGGGTGCCAAACCTTCTAGTCACACAATTATAAAAATAAAAATAAATGATGGGTCTTCTAGTGAAAACCACTTTGCAACACTTTAAGAATACAAAAATTTAAAAAGAAAGGATGCATTTGTTGGTGAAAACCTTCATGAGGTTCTAGAGGTTGGAACATTTGACACCCTCCCCATATAATCACATCAGGAGAAGTCATCTATATTGATTGAAGAAAAAATTAAGAAAAATATCGGGAGAGAAGAAGAAGCACATAATATATTTCTTGCCAAATTATTGATAGGACAAGAGTGACCAGACTTCACAAGGTTTTTCACAGAAGACCAAATCAATTTTGCATGGTCCTACGTAGATTTGCCTAGTTAGATCCCAATTTTTTCATTCACCATTTGATGGTTACACCAAGCACAAAACCAATTAAGAAAAAGTTAAGAAAATGTATCTGCAAGTGGCATTGTTAGTCAAGGTTAAACTTGAGAAGTTGTTAATTGTTGTTTTCATAAGATCGATGATCAACTATCTTGAATGGATCTCTAATCTTTTACCTATTGGAAAACCAGATGGAAGCATTAAAATATGCACAAACTTCAGAGATATAAACAAGGCTTGTCCTAAAGATGACTTTTTTGTTGAATATTTGGGCAACTGAGAGGGGGGATGAATCATTTTACAATTAAAGTCATCTATAAAATTTATTCATAGATCTGGTACAAATAAAAGAATTAATCAAGAAAGATAAAATATAAAAGCATATGCATAAACTAAATTAGACACAAGGAACACCAGAATTTAATTGAAAAACCCAAGAAGGGAAAAACCATGAAGAATACTAATTCTCAATATAAAACACCAATTAAGGTGATGCTGGTTAAGGTAATTTTTACAAAGGATGGCTCACTACCAAAAATGCTTAGTGTAGGAGGGCTCATTACCCAAAAAGGCTCACTGCCAGAGGGCTTACTTCCTAAAAAGGCTTACTACTAAAGCAAGAAAGATAGAAAAGAGAATCCACCCTTGAAACACAATCTGCACTATCAAAACTGCTTCTGATAACTTTTTGCAACACACTTCACAATGATGAATAGATTCTTTCAATATTGCATATCTTCAACACAATTAGCCATTCACAAAAACACCACACTGACTCACTAGATCATACACATACATATACTATCTCTGAAAAAACATAATCTTCCAAGTTGGTCAAGACAAAGATCTAAAATAGGTCAATACTAAACATTTTGTTGGTGAGAACGAATGAGAAGTAGACCACATCACAACATTCTTTATCAAACACGTCAACACGTTATATATATTACGAATGTTGAAGCCAAAACAAAAACATTGTTACACAACTTTGACTTTTGGATCAAGGTGAACCCAAAAATAGCACTGAGTAACATTAGCAACACATCTTTCATAAGCCAAATATTTCAAGAAATCACCAAATGACCATCAACATCACATAGATACAGTATTTCTAAACATACCACATCCAGACCTAACCAAACCACAGGATTTGACATCAATGACAACATATAACATAATGCTAATAATCTCCCCCTTTTTCATTGATGGCAACATCCATCAGGATGATAAGCATATCAACATACATCTTACTTTCTCTCCCCCTTTAACAACAATAACAAAGGAAGGCAAAAAACCCTCTAAGACTCACTCCTGCCCCCCCTAAGAGAAAGCACTCAAGCATCAGTCCAGAAAAAGAATATACAAGTTTCTCACTAGACCAATGCACATCCAAATGCACATTAGTTCAAACTACAAATGGGTAATATCCCTAACTTCTATAAAAGATACTCAAAAGTATATTTATACAATGCCTTAGTGAAAATATTTGCAATATGTTCCTTTGTACTTACATATTCAAGTCTTACTTCATTAACAAACACATTTTCCCTCAAGAATTGGTACCGAATATATATGTGCTTCATTATAGAATGTTGTACCAGATTCTTTGAAATATTTATTGCACTGTTATTATCACACATGATTGAGATAGGGTCATCAAACTTTACATCAAAGTCCTTTAGAGTATGCTTCATCCATTAAATCTATGTGCAACATGAAGATGTTGCAATGTATTCTACTTTAGTTGTAGATAGAGACACAAAGTCCTGCTTCTTACTCAACCAAGCAACCAACTGAGAGCCAAGAAATAATGCTCCTCCACTTATACTTTTCATGTCATCAACACTTCCAACCTAGTCTGCATCTGTATAAGTTATCAGGGTAAAATCTGAGTTCCTAGGATACCCCAAACCAAACTCTTTCGTTCCTTTCAGATATCTGAAAGTCCTTTTTATAGCCACAACATGCGATTCTTTTGGTTCTTGTTGAAATATGGTTGCCAAGCAAATTGCTTACATGATATGCAGTCTTGTCACGGTTAGATATAGCAATCCTCCAATCATTGACCTATACTGGCTTGCATCTACTTTTGGAGATTTATCATCTTTGGTTAACTTGCATCCAGTGGTCATAGGTGTACACACCAGTTTGGAGTTATCCAACCCAAATTTCTTTAACAACTCTTTAATGTACTTAGATTGAGAAATGAAAATTCCTTGATCATTCTGATTAACTTGAAAATCAAGGAAGAAATTTAACTCACCAATCATGGACATATCAAATTCCTTCTGCATCTCATTAGTAAATCTTCTACACATACCTTCATTTCCTCCAAATATTATATCACAAACATTTACTGTAAAATTAAGATTTTACCTATATCAGTCTTGAAATATAAATTGTTGTCAGTTGAACCTTTCTAAAATCCTTGATCAATCACGTACTTGTCTAGCCTTCCATACCAAGCTCTAGGGGATTTTTTCAGTCCATATAGAGCCTTAGTCAATCTACAAACAATGTTTGGATCATCTTTCAACCTAAAACCTTTCGATTGTTCAATACAAACTTCTTTCAATTCTCCATTCAAGAATGTCGATTTCACATCCATCTAATAAATCTTGAAATCCTTAAATACTGCAAAAGCCAAGAACATCCTGATTGCCCCCATCCGAGCGACTGGGTAATAAGTTCCATCAAAATAAATGCCTTCAATCTAAGTATAACCTTTATAAACCAACCTTGCTTTGTTTCTTACAACCTTTCCATCTTCATCCAGTTTGTTCCAAAATACCCACTTAGTTATAATTACATTCTTTTCTTCTAGTCTATTAACTAATTCCCATGTTTGATTTTTCTCAATTTGATCGAGCTCTTCTTTTGTTTCCTTCATCTAATTCTGATCATTACAAGATTCTTTTACTATCTTCAGCTTAGTTTCAAATAGTAAACACAACAAAACTTGTTCTTGAGTTGCTTTGCTCTTGTGATGATACCTTTACTCTTATCTCCAGTAATATGATCTAAATAATTCTTCTAAACATATCTTGAGGTCTTGGATGTAGATGTCAGAGCATCTTGATTATTCTTTTCTTCACTTTTAATTTCCTCTTCCTTTTCCCTTTCACCGAACTCATCGGACTCACATCCTGCCAATATGTCTAACTCTTTTGAAGTACTTTCACAAACTTTCACATTTTCACTTTCAACATTCTTATTCAGCCTCTTGTTGTAACACCAATATGCCTTTCTCTTTGTTAAATAGCCTAAAAATATGCCTTCATTTGATCTACTATCAAATTTTTCAAGATTACCCTCATCTCTCCATATATAGCACTTGCTTCCAAATACTTTGAAATATTTCAGTATTGGATTTCTACCATGTCAAAGTTCATATGATGTCTTCCCATATTTCTTCCAATATAAAAATCTATTAAGAGTATATGCGGCTATGCAGATTGCTTCTCTCCAGTAGACTTCTAGTAATTCTGCTCCTTTAATCATACTTCTAGCTACCTCTTGTATAGTTCGGCTCATTCTTTTTACTACACCATTTTGTTGTGGTGTCCAAGGGGTAGATAATTGTCTTCTAATTCCATGTCACTTATAGAAATCATTAAACTCATCAGAAATAAATTTTCAGGTCCTCTATCAGACCTTAGGCACCTTAATTTCCTATCAACCTCATTCTCAACTTTTGCCTTGAATATATTGAATTTCTCTAATGCTTCAGACTTATCTCTTAAAAATGCAACCCAAGTCATCCTAGAATAATCATCAATCAATAACATGAAATACCTCTCACTTTGCAATCTCCTTATTCTGGTCAAACCACATAGATCTTTGTCTACCAAATCCAGTAATTTGGTGGACAAATATTATTTTCCTTTGAATGTGCTCTTTGTCTGCTTTCCTGCTTGACATTCCTTACAAATGTTGTTACCCAATTTGGTCAATCTTGGTAAATCTCTCACTACACTCCTTGAACTAATTTGTACAAGGTTATCAAAGTTGATAGGTGTAGCATCATAAATTGTACACCCTTAATTTAGTGGTAAAATTTCATGCTTAAGTTAGCACCCACCTTAGTGTGATGCATCTTGCATTTCGATTTCCATTTAAGCATTTAATTAATTAATTTAATGAAATCAAAAGCCTTCTTTTATCACTTTACACAACATTAAATTGGGCCCTTAACCCTAAGTGTGCCCCTTTTTATTTTATTCTTTCAAATAATTAATTCATCAAAATCCCTAATTATGTCCTATTTCGACCTTCAAGGCCCGATTTCACATATCTAAACACGGTGGATCATTGTATCCTTCTAGAATTGACTTTAGAATCACAATATCTTTCTTCATCAAAAATTTGGGAAAAATTTGGTCGGATTGATGTGATGCCTCTTCGTCCCTACATTTTCTCCCAAATTTTGGGATCATGTTTTAGCAGTATTTTAATGTTTAAATCAAAAATATTATTAAATTATATTGATTCTAGGTTAGCCTATGATCAAAAAGTAAGTTAGGGTTTCATACATATAGTCTTTCCTTTCCTCATTTGAGGGATCCATCTAGCAATTTTAAAGGAGCCTCTTATGAAGTGAAAGTATAGGTTATGTGAAGTCTTCATCAACAAATCAATCATCTATCAAGTCTACATCAACCATTTTTATCATTAATAGGAGCTTTGAAGATATTGAAGAATAATAGGAGATCACCGACTGTTGGCTGGCTTGTACCTCTCCCTTAGGGTTTGGTATGGTTTCATGTTATTTTTATGTCTTTTTCTAAGCTTCATAACATTCATTTTCAGATTTACATTCATGCTTTAGATCCATTGTTTCATTTTTTATTTGAAGGATTTACAATTACATATACAATCATTTAGGGTTTACTATCCAAGCGTAGGATAGAAATTTAGATTCACACTCTTGTTCATTTAGGATCTTACACACACACAAGATTTTTGCACACACATTTTGAGTACATTAACAGCTATTTATGGAGGTGGAAATCACTAAAATTAGGGGTTTGACGAAGGAAAAACCCCATATATCCACCTTGACACCATTTTTCAAGTTGCAAGTGCAGGTACAGAAATCCAACATACCCACAATATTCAGAACCGATAGAATACATAGGTGTAGACTCAAGGATAGAAACAAATCTCAATTTTATGAGTCTAGGGCATGCTACCTTGGTCCTTTGTGCTTTTCAAATTCTTGTGGCAATTCAATAGTCCAAAGTTTTAGGACCTAATTTCCAAAAGTACAGCTTTGTGCAGTATCTGAGACCAAGGTGTGACGCCCTGGTACCTACTCAGTGAGCCTCATATTTTGGTGACAGGTACACATATGAATTCCCTTTCCTTCTTTGTACTTTGTGTCTTAGTTTCAGATCTATAATTTTTAGTATTTCAGTTTACATCTACATTTTTCCTCATCTCCCTAGCCTAGTTGATCATCTCATTACAATTTGCACATCTTCTCTTCATAGCAACAAAGGAATAAGAACCCTAAATATATTCCTTGACTCTCTCTTACAAGAATGGTGCAGGCAAGGTAGGGAGATCCAATGAAGGACAACCCTGCCTTGCAGCCTATAATGCAAACACCATGAAAGATACTGGTAAATGGTTCACTCAACACAAGATATAATTGAGAAAATAGAAAAGAGCGATCCTATAATAGTTTAATAAATTACATATAGAGCGATCCTATAATAGTTTAATAAATTACATATGCCCTCAGCCTTTTCACATGCCAGACTACAACCCAGAATTACAAATCAATTCCTAGAACTCAAATCTATGATCCGCATATCATCTGCCCAACAATTGGGCCTCCGGTAACAGTCTGCACTGATGCAGACCTCAGTCCCTCTGGACTTCAGTCCCCTCAAACCAAAATCTCTCTGGAAACTACATTTGTTCTCAATCTCTTCTTTGTTGGACCTCTATCTCTCTAAATTAATCTCAAAACTTCCTCTTACACCATCTGCAAGCTCAACAGCTAAATCAAGTCGGCAAAAGATGAACCAATTCAAGATGAAATGTGCAAATAATAATATGTCGGCCCAAATCACCAAGAACACCTTCAATAATGTTTAGAACTTTGTGAGGACCTCCAAGAACATTGTTCAAGGCCAAAATAACATCTCCCAATAATCTGCAAGTTATGGAAACCATCCGCAACACAATTTTGCTTCACTCCACACACTGCAAGACCAACTAGTAAGTACACACTAGCACCAAACCAATACCGGAATCGATATCTCACCGTAATCAAATCCCAAATGTAATGAATCTTAAATATGATTAAGACAATTATCTTGAGGTGATAAATCTAAATCCACAATGCTAAATTCTCAAACATAAAAAAATGCAACAATCTCCAAGCAACTCCACTGCTAACTGCTCCAATTGGTTGAACTACTCTGGTGCTCCTGCATCAAAGAAGTATTCAAAGTGAATCATCTCCTTATGCTCTTTCATATTCCAATGTGTGCATGAGAGTGGGATTAGGTCTTAGTTTACTTAATTTCATTTTAATTCATCACATTTTGGTGACCCCAACGTGTCCTATTCTTACTTTTGATTTTCATTTTTCAGATTTGTTTCATATTAAATTAATTAGTTCATATAAATGCAATAATTTTTGTAAAACATATAGCTTCTACACTTATTTTTACATCATAAAAATTGAACATTTTTTTCTATTTTGCATTTTTTAACATTTGAAAATGGAAAATTGTTGTCATAATGCATTCATTTCATAGATGTGGTAATGGGTTAGCCTTCCTTACTTCAATTTACCCCTCTTAAAGATCCTCATGTCCGTGAGGACATTTTAGTACAAAAAAGAGTTGTTAACAATTCCTTTAGAACTCTCCCATGTTCTAAGGATGAGGATTTGAAGAATGATGTTGATAATTCTCCTAAAATGTGCCTCTCCCATGAAACTATCTTAGAGGAAGAGGATGATATCATAAACACCTTTCTTAATGTTACCTTACCTTCCATATATGATACTTCTCTTAGAGAAAAATTATTGATGGACATCTATTTATCTTCTTTCAAATCTGGTCTTACCAATGGGGGTACATTAGTGCAACAAGAGGTTATGAACACTTATTTTAAAGATCTCCTTCCTAAGTATGAATATTTAAAGAATGATATTCATTTTCCTCTTAAAAAGTACTTCCCCTATGAGGATAATTTGGTGCAATTAGATGGTATTGTCCCTACTTTTCCTAGTGATAGCATACCCTCTTTTGATTTCAATAAAATTCCCACTAGAGATGAAGCATTAATGACTTATGCTTATCCTTTTCCTAAAGCTTGTCTTAACCATAAAGATACCTTGGAGAAATAATATGAAATTATAAGTTATTTCCTTAATTCTCTCTCTCCTAAAGATCCTATTAAAGACATTTTGAGGCAAGAGGATGATTTCAACAACACATTTATTAATGCTCTCCCTTCTAAGGATGAAGCATTAATAAATAATTTTATTCCCTCACAAAATTGATGTTAACAATGGGGGCATCATAGTGTAAGAAGATTTTTGTAATACCTATCTCAATTATCTCCCTCTTTGGGATGAGCCATTAGACAATGATGTTGATTTATCTCTTACTATGTCCCTCCCTCATAAGAGTACCTTGGTCAAAGAAGACATTCTAATAAAAGAGGGTAATATGATTGTCAGTTCCCTTAATAACACCTCACCTTATATTCATTTCAAACATTTTCCCTCCAAGGATGAAGAATTAATACATAATGCTCTCCCCTCTCCAACTTGTCTCTACTTGTGAGGACACCCTAGTTCAAGAAGGGATAACTAATATTTATTTTAAAGATCTCCCTCTCAAAGATGAAGCTTTGAAGATTAAAATTTATCCTTCTCCTAGAGAGTCTCTCTCCTATGTGGATCATTTCATGATAAAGGATGTTATGCTGGCTACATTTCCTAGGGAGACGATACCCTCTTTCAATAACTTTACCTCTAGGGATGAAACATTAATGCCTACTTCTATTTTATCTCCCAAAATTGATCCTATCCATGATAAAACTTTGGTGCAAGAAGAGATTATTAACAGTTCTTTCAATAACCTTTATCATACAAATGATGTTGATCCTTCTTCTAGAAAAGATAAGGTTACCTTGGAACAAGAGAATGATCTTAGGTCATAGGGGTTTGATATCATTAATAATATCCTCTATGAAGATGTCCCTTTCATTTAATCCAAACAAAGTCCTATTCACAAATAAATATTTAAGGTTGATGATCCTCTTTACGAGCTAGTTGATAATTTAAGCTCTATTAGACCATCCTCACATATTCCTAAACCATCCTCGATCAATATGATACATGTGAATGGTTATAAAACACCTAATAAACCCCTCTTCATAGTTCAAGGTCCTAGTCCTTCTCCAAATTCTCAACATCTAAACAAGCCTCTCTTTGTGGTTCAAGGTGGTTATAGTAAAGATGCCTTTTGCACTCCCAACAAACTAGTTATTATTGTGCAAGGAGGTTATCCTACTAAGAGCCGTTGTGAGTATGTTAAACAAATAACCCAAGAGAGTTGCAATCCAGCTGCCCACACATATAATATGCAAAACAATAGGAAACCTAATCCTTCTTCGGTTATTCCTTCTTCACTTATTGCTTCTTAGCCTATTCTTCCATCTACACCTTGTATATCACAAACTCTTGGTAAAGAGTATGACCTTATTGAACAACTTAAAGCTACTCCTACCAAGAAATATATTTGGGATTTATTTAAAACTCCATCCACTCATCATGGAATGTTATAAGATGATTTAAAGAACTTAGATGTCCTACCTGTAGTGACACCTAATAATGTGGCTTCTTTGATTGATCCTATGAAAGAATCTAAAGCTCAAATTGTGTTCACATAAGATGAGTTACCCTCCCATGAGATCCAACATCAATATAATCCTCTTATGATTATTTTCCTTATCAGTGGTAATGCTATAAGAATAACTCTTGTTGAGAATGGATCTAGCCTTAATTTTTGTAGCATTAAATTATTGTATAAGATCAAGGTGGATACATATCTTATTAAACCAAATTCTTTTCCTATTCTTGGTTTTGATAATGTTGCTAGATCTTCTTTAGGTACTATAACTTTGCATAGGAAATTTAAGTTCATCTATAACAATAAGATGTATACTTTGTTTTTTGATACCAATTTAAAAGCTCCATTTCAAACCTCATCTTCTTGTTCAACTACTTCCAATTGTTCTAAAAATACTCCTACATCTTCAAGTATGCCTATTTCCTTTAGTACTCCTGATTCTTCTCCCACTTACACTAAACCATGATCTCCTCCTAAATATATTTCTTCACCATAACAAGTTCTCTTGGAAGATAATTGGGGGTCCTTAGATTTTACACCTACCTTTATAGGAGAATACAAAGTCCTGTTGGAATCCAATAACACTAAGAGGGGGGCAGGGGGTGAATTAGTGTTATTCCAGAATGATCAATTTTATCCCTATTAAAACATGCATACACCAACCAGTATATTGGTACATACAGAATTGAAAGAAGTAAAGAAACCAATAAGCTAATCACATAAATGAAATCATAACACACAGAATTATACATGGAAAAAATCAAAGAGGAAAAACCACAGTGGGATTTGTGACCCACAATATCAATCCATAGGCCATATGAAGAGATATTACAAAATATAAGGGGCCTGCACTTGCAAGAAGGCTTACAACCTAGAACACACTGCTCAATCACAAAAGGAGCTTCACTGACTACATATAAATCCATACTACAATCCAAAGAAGTTTTGAATTTCTAAGATAACATCTTCTATGCCAGAATACAATTCCGATTTAAGCTCTGTCTATTCCAGTCTGAAAACCTAGACCCTTTACCAGAATAACCCTTACATAAATATCCTCACATGCATAATCTCTTTGATATATTTCGCATCTCCTTAATTATCTCCTTACAATTACATATTGGCAGGATGATATCAAAATGACCTATATACCCTATACAACTTATCATACCTTATGTCAGCTTACAAAGATAATTATAATATCAAATTACATGTCGGCTAGATAACATGAATGCATAAATATTTAAAAAAAATTGCTAATGCCAGATCAAAGAGATGTTGACCTCCAATACTGATAACCATATTCTAAACCATGTTGGCCTGCATTGCTGGTAACCAAATAAATCCTTTTGTCCTACCAGTGCTGGTGTCGGTGCTGGTGTAGTGTCTATGAAGTGCTTGCTGGTAGACAACTAAACAAAAACATGAAGCTGGAACTAGATACCATGTTGCCATCAATGACAACATAGTGAAACCAACCAATTGAGTGTCAATTGCCAACAATCTCCCCCTTTGGCATTGATGGCAACACTCATGTGAAAAATGATCAAGGTTTCATGTGTCGGTTCCATCCTTCCTGCTCCCCCTGAGCTGAATATTCATTAAAGAAAAATACTCCACACATTCATATCTCCATATCTCCCCCTAATGTATACAACTCCTTCTATTCTTTTTCACATCTATATCACCCCCACTTTGACATCAATGCCATCAAAAATTCTAATAATAATGTCAAAGATCAAAAAAAAATTGTACAATGAATATCCCAAAAGTATCTTGCCAGACCTTAACAAATTTCAAATTTTTTTGGATAAGCCTTCTTCAATAGCTCAAGATAAGTATCCCAACCAGTTTTGAAATTGCTAGAAATAGATACAAGCCCACTTAGTATATGTGCAAATAACTCTTTCTCATTTACCTCTGCTGGTGTGGGCTTTCCCACCATATCCATACATTCTTTCTTCTATACACTAAGTGAATCTAACTGGGGACTCACCAAGCCTCTCAAACTTCTGGCTCTTCTTATAATTTTGTCTCTTTCCTTCTCAAGAACAAAAATTTGGGCTTCCAAAATAAAAATTTGACCATCAATGGATGTAGTCAATGAAGTCAATCCATCAAAATAATTAGCTATATTTGCAATTTTCTCTTGAAATTATTTTATCTACTTATCCAGATTAACTATAAGTATATCAGTGTTACAACATACCCTATAAATATTTGTACATTTCTTCAAAGAATTATCTATCAGTTTCAGCTTCTCATCAATCTTTTTCTTCTCAGATTCAATCACCTGATCAAATGCAGCTAGCTTAGCCTGAGTGAACCTCTCTAGTGCTTATCAATTTGAAATCTGTTGTAAAGATTGAAAATCCTTTGAAATATGATCAGTAATTGTCTTAAGCTTGCCGGATGGGCTCACTTCATTGTCAATCTTGCACTCTAGGAGTAGTATGTGTAAAACAGTGATTGACTGATCAATAATCCCTTTATTTATAGATCCCTCCTTAATTAGTTTTTGTGTTGCCATCATCATGAGTTCAGTAGGACTCATCTTGGTTATGTTTTTCTTTTCAATCTGTGAGGTGTCAATTGACAACAATGATGGACCAACTATAAGTTCTTTGTTAGATTCCCCTTTCTTCTCCTCTGATGATTTGTCCTTCATAACTTCCTCACTTACACTAGTGGCTTCGTCACTTGGTGCAATCTCTATAATTGTCGGTTCCTCTGTCGGAACCGTAAGCTCAACTGTACATTTGTATCTAGAGGACTTTTATCCTAGATATTTGTATTTTGTACATCATTAACTTGTTAACCCTCTATATTAATCAGTATTTCAATATTTATCTATACATTTGTATCAACCGGGGGCTTAATTTCCACTATCTTAATGTTCTTCAAAACTGAGGGTGAAATACCCACAATCCCCTTTCCTTTTCCTTCAATTGGGGTGTCCACAGTGTTTCACATTCTCTCTTATAATTTTGTATGCAGCTAAAATGCAGGAACTAGAAATACAATTTAATCGGTTTGACTGAGTTACCTTATACTCGATGATCATGCTACTGAATCTGATGTCTGTGTTGGTAATAGGGCTCACTCTTATAGATCTCCTATCAGATGTCACATCAGTGATTTTATTGACATAATCATTTGAAACCTTTTTATCCAGATGTTTCCCAACCAATGGTAAACCAATGATTTCCCTGATGACTTACTTGGTGATCTTGTAAGGTCTATCCAAGCAAATAAACTCCCCATTTACTCTTCTCAAAACATACCTAATTATCTCATCTTCAAATTCTAGAATTTCTAGAATGCTGGTAAACCCTAAATCTTCAATCTGCTTGTATGCCAGTTTGATCTTTCCAGATTCTTCCATCAGCTCACTCATGTACATGTCCTTTATTTTAGATGTTCCCAAGTCCTCAATGTGATAGTGTATGTATGCCCTAACATCTTCAACATAGACAACTCCCTTTAGAACACGGGAAAATGCTCCAACAGAATCTTCTAGGGTAGCCACATGCGGATATTGCTTGAAAATTGGCTTGGGGTGGTCCTTGACCTCTACTATAGTCGGGTTTGCAACAAGATAGGAATAGATGATGATCTTGCTTCCATATTTAAATATAAATACCTATTGATCAGTTTTGGTGAAAATCCTTAACAAATTCTTTCAGTCACCGTTGAAATCGCTCAAGAAGAAATCTGATTTCTCTTAAATACCTTGATTGCTCTTAGTAACTCTGAAATCACTCTGAATGCAAGGTGATCAATAATGAAGTGAATTCGACCTTTTAACCTCCGAGAAAAACCCTAATATTCCATTGACATAAATGACTACCGGTGAAAGATACCGGATCTCAAACAGAACATATCCATGTTGGATAAGCATCTCCAATGTCTGGAACATCTTCCAGAACCTCTTCCTGTGGCATATGTAGCATCTTCATGAATTTTGCCTACCCCTAAGGCATCTGCCTTAGCTATTGGATGAGATACCTGTCGGTGTAGGAGTAACCTCCTCTACCGGATAAGTAACTGGTGCATTTCCATCTAATGATTTTTCTTCAGTCTTCCTAACGCATCTCTGAGTATGATCTTGCCAGATTTCACTAACCTTCTCTTTCCCTTTCTCATTTTATCCTCCATTACCAATTGGTGGATTTCTTCTTTTACATAATTTAGCAATATGCTAAAACTAGTGAAATTGCTTGACCTACACTAATTAGCCATATGTCCAAAATTTCCACATGCATAGTATTTAACATTCATTATGCAATCTTCTATCTTATGACCATACTTATTGTATTTAGAACATTTACCAGGAGCAAAATCAGGGTTCTGATTTGCATTGTTTCTACATTGCCTACCCATGTGACCAAATATATTGCAAACAAAACATCTACCATTAAATTTATAAGTATTAAATTACCTTACCAGTACCTTATCATTTTGATCTTATTTAGCAGTACCAAAACTCTATCCTTGCTCAAATCCAAGTCTAGTGGAATCTCCAATCTGCCTTTGTCTCTTCAATAACTCATCAAGTTGTGTTGAGCTAATCTTGATTTTTTTTTTATACTCACTTGTCGTAGTTATCTTCTCTCATAATTATTATTTGTCTCTCAAGCTCTTGTTCATTACTCTAGGATTGTACTAAATTAGTTCTTAACATATCATTCTCATGAACCAACCTACCACATTCTTCAAATTTGTTCTTTTGGGATACAACAAGATTTTCTTCATTTTTCTTTCTGTCCTCAATCTCCTTAGACATCCTCATAGTTATAGCTTGCATTTAATTTTGCATAACCATGTTTTCCTGACTCAATTTCTGACATTTCTCCTTAAGTGCATCTTTCTCTTCATCATCCTGACTTTGCAAAATTTCCTTCCCCCTAGCCTAAACAGATGATAGTCTCTCTTGTAGGAAAAGAATGAATTCCTTAGCAAAATTCAATTCATCTTGTAGCTTTAAGTTCTTCAACCTTTCAACATGATAATCTTCAAATGCCATCTCAAGTTGCTTCTCCAAAGCCATGTCCATGGATACCAGATTCAGGATCTTCCTCAAGCTATTAAACTTCCTCTGAGGCACAAGGCTTTGATATCAATTGTTGTAATCCAATAACACTGAGAGCGGGGGAGGGGGGTGAATCAGAGTTATTCTGGAATGATCAATTTTAGCCTTATTAAAACATGCATACACCAATCAGTATACTAGTACATATAGAATTGAAAGAAGTAAAGAAACCAATAAGCCAATCACATAAATGAGAATCATAACACACAAAATTATATGTGGAAAAACTCAAAGAGGAAAAACCACGGTGGGATTTGTGACCCACAATATCAATCCACTAGCCATATGAATAGATATTATAAAATATAAGGGGCCTGCACTTGTAGGAAGGCTTATAGCCTAGAGCATGATGAATACTAAGATGGGGGGGTGAATTAGTATGCCAAAAATACTGTAAGCAAACTTTTAAATAATTTAGCAGATAACCAGTGCAACAGATTCACTAATAAACTGGCTAAGATAAATGCAAACTAAATATAAAACAAAGCATTCACCCACAAGAGCACAATCACCATAATATAGGATATTTGATGTGGAAACCCAAATAGGAAAAACCACAATGAGTAGAAACTCACAAGTAGCTATCTACAGAATAGTAACCAGACCAGTTAAGGTCATACAATGTTCTTCACCATAACAGATCCTGTTAGGAATCTAGATCTCTATTAGGAGATAAGTCCTGTTAAAGACTACCCGTTAGAGGATTTAAGATTCACAGTTGTGAACCACCTTATTAGAGGATTTACAAAGGCTTTGCTGAGCTTACCTGGTTAAGGGCTTTAGACTTGTTGAATATGTGAGTAATCAACAAGTGAATGATCTAGATAATAGCATAGTATGCTTAGTTAGATCCTTGACAGCTCCTTGTTAATGCATTTCAACATTACTTCAGTCTTCTATATCTCCACACTCTAACTCTTCACATAGACCCAACCTTCTCTTCAATGATCGCACATAACCTTTTCTATTCTATATCTCACATTTGCAAAACCTAGACATGATGTCCTTATAAAGGAATCTGATTTCATGTCAGTCCAATAGGTTTAGACTACAAGTTCCTAGGTACAGTGCATCTAGACACATTTTGGTAACATGGCACAAACACACCGCCAAAGTGTCAGTGGATGATAACTCATCACACATTACAATAATATCGGTTGGTAATTCATCACAGATATAGATCAGTTAATACAATATACCGATTATCGGTTGTCAAAAAATGAAGACTGGAAGATCATAGTGTTCCGATCAAAATTTAACTACTGCTTGGGTCCTTCATTCCGCTTGAGATCCTCATACCACTTGGGTCTTCATACCGCTTGGGGTCTTCATACAATCTATGACCGGTAAACCATCTTCTACAAAATACTGATAGTCTAAAGACTATACATTCAATGACATATAATACCAGTTGGAACAACTACCAATTGAGCATAACTCATACATCAAGAAAGTGTGTGTCCATCAATGACAATCAAAACATCATCAAAATGCCAACAATCTCCCCCTTTGGCATTGATGGAAACACTTAGGAAAATTTTGACATCTAAGTGTTTTACAACAACAACAAAAAAAGGTGCTATAATCAAAATTACTCCCTGTAAGCATATATACTCCTTCCTTTGCAAAAATTACAAGAAGTGAATGAAATGGTAACATTCATCAAAATTTTAATGTACACTACTCCCCCTTTTCCAACAATGACAAAGTAATGTAAAGTATCCCCTTTTCCTTATACAATAAAATAGAGTAGATGTTCATGACAATAAGGAATGAAATTTCTCAAAAATAGATTTAAAGTTCTGCACAACTTTTCATGTCCAATGTCTATGACTCAAGTAAGGAGGTAGTAGTCTCACTTTCAGCCTTCATCTAGAATGCCAGTTCTTCCATTACATCAATGGTACTCATCTCTTGAGTTACCGTGATAGCTTCCAAGTTGAGAAAACATCTCTAAAGAACCTGCAGTTTTGGTAATAGGAGCAATTGAAGCTCCTACAAATCTTGAGTCTGGTTGCTAATCTCTAAGTCCATCTTGGCAGTCTGATGCTGAAAATGATGAACAATTTGTCCATACGCAATGAATAAATCATAGGGAATCTTGAAGTTGCAAATATATTCCTGTAACTCCGATTGGAGTTGAGCTTTCTGTTTGAGCACATCTTCACAAAATAGATGGGGTTGGCAGATTTTACTCAGAAGTAATTTACCCTCACTCATAGCAACAATGATATCATTATTCTGCTTTAGTAGTTGTGTCTTGAGTTCATTCATTTGCTTGACTAAGGCAATATTGAGTTCCTTTTCATGGTTCTTTCTTGCAGTTGCTTGAGCAACATCCTCCAAGCATTGTACCTAGTCCTCCACTACGATACAAAGAATTTTGAGCTTGAATAAAGAGGAGTCAGTACTGGGGAGGCTAGTACCGGGAATTAGACTAGTAAGGGTGTCAACAACAATTTGTATGACATCCTGTTCTTTCTTCCTCCGCAATTCTTCCATTCTCTCCTATGCAAGTTTGATGCATCGAAGTAGCTCAGACTCATCTGTTGATTGAGTCAGACATGCAAGAGTTAGATCAATAGGACTAGTGGAATCAACCTACTTGGTTTGATCATCAGTTGCCTGAGGAGTCTTCCCTCCTTCTTTGGTCTTGATCTCCTCTTGTTTTCTTTTTTCTTCTTTCTCTTCTTCCACTCTTTTCTTTTCTTCTTCTTTCTTTTTCTCCTCTTCTTGTTTCTTCTCCATTTCTTTCTTCTGATCCTCTTCCTATTTTTTCTTTTCTTCCTCCTTCTTCTTGTCTTCTTCTTTCTTCTTGTCTTCTTATTTTCTATTATCTTCTTCTTTCTTCTTCTCTTCTTCTTTTCTCTTGTTTTCTTCTTGCCTTGCTTTTTCCTCTTGTTCTTTCTTCACTTTATATTTCTCTTGTTTCTCTTTCTCAGCTTTTTCTTTGTCTGGAGTGACATCCTCATTATCTAACACATCAACATCAACAGGGTCATTTTGTTCTGTCACTCTTTCACCTTGACTATCAAATACCTCATCTGGTTTTCCTTCGGATAGGTCAGGTTCTTGATCAGCCTGATTAGCGGCTTCAGATACTTGGTGGATTTTGACAACAACTTTAACATGTATATGTGTATCTTTTTCTACTTCAGAAGTTTTACCTTCTAGTATCTTGAGTCACCTCCTTCTCATAAAGAAAATGCCTTTGCTCTTATCAATAATTTCAAATAACTCAGAATTTGAAGCATCAGGAAGGTATTGTGCAAAACTTTTATCCCTGATCTCTTTTTCTCTCTCAATGGAAATGCGGCATTTATTATCCAAATAATTATACAAAGAATTTGGAGTAATAAATTTAATCTCAGAGGGTGATCAATCATTAATACATAAATATTTAATAACCTCCTATTCTACCTCCTCTTTCTCACTATCATTAAAGTCATCAAAATGTTCCTTTAAATCATCAAGAAATTTCCTCCTAATGTTCTTTATTGTCCTCTGCCAATGTGTCATTGGTTTATAAGAAGTAATATCTATATTTACCAGTGCAGAGGTTGCTGGTACATTACTAGTAGACTTCAAATTTTTTCTTGATTGCCTTGACTTCTTTATTTCAATCTTTAGTTCAGTGTCCTCTGACTCCAGTGAGTGATTCCTGGATTTCCACTTCCTCTCGAATACTTTTGCCAGAATAATCTCAGGATTCTTTTTGGCTGGTGACCGCTTGGCCACTTTCGGATTGGCAAATGTAACTAGTGCAGATGCTAATGGCACTTCTTTTCTCTTTTTCTTCTTCGATTCCTCAATCGGTGTGGCCCTCTCCAAGTAGTTACCGGTTCTTTTCTTCTTTGCATCCAATGGTGAGGCAAGTAGGGTAGAGGCATACCCGATCAATATGTCATTCACCACTTCATACCCCATAGGATCAACTACTTCCTTTCTAGGTTCCACAACTTCCATTATGTAGTGATCTATCCTCATTATGAAGCAGATGTCATCTTCATACGTCTTCACTAAATGACCAGATATCATCATTCTCTAGTTCGTCTTTCGTTTGAATTCATCAAAATACTTATTTAGAACCTCAGGATATGCAATTCCCACTGCTTGTAGACTCTCCTTAATCTGTCTGGAAATCGGTAGATTAGTAGACCATTGAACATCACCGACTCCAGGGAAATAACCTTGAAAATAGAAGATTAGACTGACCAAAAGTTGGCCAAACTTGAACCTCAGTGATTTGTCCTGTTTGATGGATTTCAGATTCTCCAACAATTGCTTTTGTAAACAGGTACATAGGTCATATTCAGTATCTTCCTTAATCATCCTATAGGTAGCATTCACCATAGTAGTAGGGACAAAATTCATTCTGCTAGCATAAAATATCCTGTATCCAATCACCATGCAAGTATATTTTACCAGATCATCAAAAATGGTGTTGATGGTCATTGCCCATTGGTCACCCATAGAACTGGTGAGCTCTGTCATTTTAGTTTTGGTGACCTTCCATAGAACTGGTACTTCTCCAACATTGCAGAATCTGGTGACGACATGAATTGCTTTCGGTGTGATGTCATGAGTTCGCTCGAGATACATTTTGTCACCATGCACTTTGTTAAGGATAATGCGAATATGTTCTTCTGTGAATTCTTCTAGAAAGTATACCGTATTGTACAGTTTCATCTTCTCAAGGATGCTATACTCTGGTTTTATCTTCTTGTCATCTCCACAGAATAGACTTAGCTAGAATTGAATTACTAGGGATCCTAAGTCTTCCAACTTATAGTCTATATACCCTAAAATATCTCCCTCGACAATAACTCCGGCGGGGATTTGAGACAAGGCATTGTATCTCATTTTCTTTTGAAGAAAATCAAGTGAATCTATGAGTGCGCTAGAACTTGAATGCGATACAGAAGCCATAACCAAATGATAAGAAAGAAAATTTCAGAAAATACCTTCACAATCTAAAATTTAGGTTTTGCCTATATCGCACATAGTATACTACTTCGTTTGCTAGTTCACCGCTTAGTGTTCTTCACTGATTGCTTGGAGATGATTGCAAGATTTCGTACAAGATTTCTTCAAATTCTAAACAAATTTCTCTAGTTTCTCTTCTCTTGAAAATTCTTCTTTCAAAAATAGATAAGTAAAAATGACGACAAAAATCCCTTTTAAACAAATTCTCACCAACCATAATAAATGCATCACTGCTAGGGTACAAATCCTAATTTTTCCTTTTACTGCTTCAGATCTTCTATTGATTGATAGGTAACATATACCGATAAAGGTATTTACCGATATAAACTAGGGGTTAGAGATATTTCACCGATATGTTCCCCCTAAGATTTTCTAAAGCTCAGTTTGTCGGTTTAGAGACTTCCACACTAGGTGCAGAAACAGGTTCATCCTGTGACTCTTCTTCTAATTTCTTTTTCCAAGTTTTATTCATTTCCACTTGAATGGTTCCAACATCAATCTTTCCTTTTGGAGTGATTGGTATATCACACGATATGTTCTTTCTCAGTCTGCAAGTTTTGGCAGTGTGTCCTGGTCTATTGCAATGATAGCATACCATTCCAGGTGTTCTCCATGGTCAGTTATTCATACTTCCATTCTTCCTTTTGCATGTTGTAGGGGTGTGACTGCTACCATGATAGATCAAACAAGTTGCTCTCCAACTAGTTTTTGCTTGACAACTGACTGACCGATGGTCATAGGTATTGTATCGGTTGGGATTCCGGTACATAGGAAGTTCTAGAATAACTCCTTGAGTCCTTGGAGGATATCTCTCAGTGTTGTGCAAAACCTACCTGCATTCAAATTCTCTATGCCCAAACTTGTTGCATGCATAACAATTTCCATTAAATCTATTGGATCTAGGCACATTGTTTTGAAAATAAGGAAAATTGTGGTAGGCCTTGCTTCTACACACATTGGTAGTATGTCCCTCTTTGAGACAATTAAAGAAAACATGTTTAAATTTTTTCTCACCTTTATCCTTGGATTTTGGTTGCTTCTTTGATGCTTCAGCTTTTGTTCCAGAGGTCTCACCTTCCTCATACCTGTAGCATCGTAAATTGTACGCACTTGCTAGGGTGGTACAATTTCACACCTAGTTTAGCACCTGCCTTGGTGCATTTTACATTTTGCATTGCATTTCTCCTTTAGCACTTAATTAATCAAATTAATTAGGTCTAAGGTCCTATTTCATCATCCTCTGCATCATAAAGTTGGGCCCTTTTCATTTTATTCCTCCAATACATCACTCAATCAAAAACCCTAATTAAGTCCTATTTGAGCTTGGGGGCTTGGTTTCGGGGGTCAAAACATCTCAAAATCACCTGTAACTTCGGGATTCTCTCTAAAATCATCATATCCGATGGCCCTGAAAATTTGGTGAAAAGTTGTCGGGACCGTGGTGCCCAGAGTGCACATGGTCCCGGACATTTTTCTCAAAATTTTAGGAGCACAATCCAATCATAAAATAAAGCTTAACCCCAAGAAATTGGCGGGAAATTCAATCTCTAGGTTAGCCAAAAGATGAAATTATGACCTAGGGTTTCATACATAAGAGCTCTCTTTCTTCATTTGAAAGGATCCGATTTTTGTTTTTAGGAACCTCATATGCAGCGAAAGAGCAGATCTTTGAAGACTTCAACAACATTCAACATCCCTCTATCAAGCATTTATCAATTTCATTCATCCATTTAGGGCTTGGAAGACATTGAAGAACAATAGGAGATTACTGACTGAAGATTGGCTTGTACTCCTCCTTTGGGGGTTGGCCGCCCATACCCTTTTCAGATATAAGTGCAGGTTTCAGGACTCGGACGACACCGCAGGTGACAGATCTGGGAAAAGCAGGTCGAGACAACACTCCACATCAAATTGTAGAGTAAAAGACCTGGACAGGGGCATGGGGCACCCTGGTCCTGCCTGGACAGGGGCGCTGGGTGCCCTGGTCCCTGGGACAGAGGCGTTGGGCGCCCTGGTCCTCCTGACAGACAGCAATTCCGACAGTTTCCAGAGTGCAAGATAGCAGTTTCAGGAGCATTTTTTGGCACTGTATCAGGACAGTGGCACCCGCGCCCCCATCCCAAACATTTTCAATCAGATTTTGACTCCGGGTATGCATCTGCATTCTTATTTCATCCTTATATTTACAGTTGTTCATTGTTTAATCTCAATTCTGCAATCTTGTTATTCATTTGTACATGCATTTTGGGATTAGGACTTGAACTTGCATCGATTTATCTTTCAATTTCAATGAAGGAATAGAAATCCTAATAGGTAGCCCGTGGCTCTCTCTTTCACAAGAAGAAGTAGCCAATTGTGTGATACCTCTAGGCTCTTTCGTATTCCGTAATGTGTGTCAAAAGGTAGGATTAGGGCATGTTAACCCTGTCTCGCTTTTTCCCCTACACATTTTGGTGAACCCGACGTGAATCTATCATTGCTTCCTCTTGCATTGCATTTGTTAGATCTAGATCTAGATTTAGTGTGTTTTCATTTCATTTTCATTAAAAAGAAAAAAAAAAGTGTGTTTTGCATTGTATGCTTAAATTTTATGCAACCTTTATTTCAAAATGTCAGATTTTTATTTGCAAAACGTTCATGCTTTTGATGATTATTATGAGTATAGCCAAGATGAATTAGGTGAAGCTTTAGATGAGTTTTTAAACCCTAAAGATGCCAAACATTCATTTTACCAAAAACTCATAAACCTTGTTACTATGCCATTTAGATGTGATGAGAAAGATAAGTTGAATGGTTCCTCTCAAGGGTACATTCCTATCAACTCTTCCACTGAATCTAGTAACATGGTTGTGTTCAATAATCCCCTCTATGAGGAGATGTATCCTTTTGAATCAAAAGATAAACCTTTTAATCGATATGATCATGCTTTGTTGGATGATGCTCTTGATGACTTTGTGGCTTTATCGAAATCTTTAAACAAGAACAAGACTTCTAAATTGGTTAACATGATAAACTTGAATGAGCATAACAAGCCTCTCTTTGAAGTCCAAGGTGCTTATCCTTCTCCCACCTTTCAAGTTCCTAAATCACCTCTCCTTACTGTCCAAGGAGGGTATGATCATGATTCCTTTCGTACTCCGAATAAACCAATTATCACCGTGCAAGGAAGAAAACCTATAAGTCCTTATAGTTATGCCAAGCAAATAAATAGAGAGAGTTATCATGCGGTTGCCCATACTTATCACACCAGAAATAATAGGTAGCCTAATCCTCCTCCTGTTATTCCAGTTTCTCTTCCTAATCCTCAACCAATTCTTCCACAAGCTCCCCGTATTTCACAAGTTATGGGTAAGGAATATGATCTCATAGAACAACTTAAAGCTACCCCTGCTAAGATATCCCTCTGGGATTTGATTCAAACTTCTTCCACTCATCATGGAATGTTACAAGATGCCTTAAAAGATTTGAATGTTCCTCCACCGAATACATCTAGTAATATAGCATCTTTAGTTAACTCTGTGATGAATCCTAAAGCTCAAA
Source organism: Cryptomeria japonica (assembly GCF_030272615.1). Lineage (NCBI taxonomy): Eukaryota > Viridiplantae > Streptophyta > Pinopsida > Cupressales > Cupressaceae > Cryptomeria > Cryptomeria japonica. The sequence goes on along the minus strand of NC_081408.1, from coordinate 175,110,095 downwards.
TTGTGTTTACCCAAGATGAGTTGCCTACTAGTGAAATTCAACAACAATATGATCCCTTGATGATTGTGGTTATCATGAAAGGCACTACTATAAGATGAACACTAGTAGATAATGGCTCTGGCCTTAATGTGTGTAGCATCAATCTATTGCATAAAATGAATGTGGATACATCTCTCATTGAGACTGACTCTCATCCCATTCGAGGCTTTGACAATGTGGCTAAGACTTCATTAGGTATTATCACCTTACCTCTCACAGTAGGACCTGTTACTTTGCCTACTCCTATCCATGTTATGTCGGGAAATTTAACATACAACTTGTTATTAGGGAGGCCTTGGATTCACAGTATGCAAGCTGTCCCCTCTACATTGCATAGACAAGTTAAATTTATCTATAACAATAAGACATATACCTTGATAGGTGATACTAATTTCCAAGCTTGTCTACAAACATCTACTTCCAAAGGGGGTTCTTCTAAGCCATCCTCGTCTAGTGATGACTCTTTAAACAAGATACCTATCGATGAGTCTTCACTCTCTGATGATCAAAATTCTTTGGATGAGTCTGGAGCTCTTGAAGAAGATTCTTCTCGACTTGAATCTACACATAAGAAAGATTTTGATCCTGAGAAGGTTCTAGCAGAAGATGATTGGGGATCTCTTGATTTCAATCCCACCTTTGTAGGTGAATATAAGGTTCCTTCTAGAGAGCTTAAGGTTGAAAAGAAGGAAGAAGCTAAAAATCAGTCAATCTTACCTGAACCTATGAGTAATAATTTTGTGGCCACTTCTCAAACTTCTTCTCCTCACACCTCTAATTATGAAGAGTTTTATTCTTTGTCTTATGAAAAACCACCTTCTCTTTCTGAAATGGCTGATCATTATGGTCGTGGTTTTCGCATTTTTGCTAAGCATGGGTATCATGGAAAAGGTTGTGGTGCTCATGAACAAGGGATAAAAGTTCCTCTAGAGACTAATTTTCACAATTATGCCTTTGGACTTGGCTATAATCCCTACAAACACACTAAAGCTTCTAAAAGACCATGCATTAGTGTTAATGCTATTTCTACATCTCTATCAATGCAACACCCCAAGTATATTGATGGGTATCCTTCGTGTGCCTATTCTTTGGATGTCTTCCCTACCAATGATGCTTTAGCTGAATTCTTGGGGGCCTATGACACTCTTCCTCGTTATCATCACAATAGGGGACTCCCTTATTGTTTGAACACTGAAGCCTATTTTGGAAAAGAGATTGATAATGATGAGATTGTGAAAGAGTTCCCTCAGTTAAAGGATACTCCTAAACAAAGTAATCTTCTCATAAGTGACACCACTGATATCAAGATGGATCCTTGCAATAAAGAAAAAGTTATTAAAACTAGAAAATGTTTGGATGAAGAGGAACAAAAACAATATGAAGATTTATTGCATGAATTCCCTGAGATCTTTGCTTGGACATACTCTGACATGCCTGGCATAGATCCTAAGATTGTTACTCATAACATTGTCTTAGTTCCTGATGCTAAGCCCGTGAAACAAAAGATTCGAAAAATGAATCCTAAGGTGGCTCTGCTTGTTAAGGTTGAGATTGAAAAATTATTGGAGGCTAGATTTATCTGTCCTATTGACTATTCCCCATGGATTTCAAATATTGTCGCTGTGGCTAAACCAGATAACAAAATAAGAATGTGTACCAATTTTTGAGATTTAAATAAGGCTTCCTTGAAAGATGATTTCCCTCTTCCCAACATTGACATGATAGTTGATTCTACGACAGGACATGCCTTGTTATCCTTCATGGATGGTTTTTCAGGATACAATCAAATTTTCATTAACCCTCAAGATCAATTTAAAACCGCTTTCACCACTCCTTGGGGTACGTTTTGTTGGATAATGATGCCTTTTGGACTTAAAAATGCCGGTGCAACTTATCAACGAGCGATGACCCTTATCTTCCATGATTATATGCATAAGATTTTAGAGGATTATGTTGATGATATTTTAGCCAAATTTGTTCTTCGCGTAGATCATATTAAAATCCTTCATCAAATCTTTGAAAGAGTTCGTAAATATCACATGCGCTTGAATCCCCGAAAATGTGTTTTCGGTGTGGATAGTGGAAAACTATTAGGATTCATAGTTTCACATTGTGGGATCGAGGTGGACATTAAGAAAATAGATGCTATTGTCAACATGCCACCTCCTAGAAATGTGTCTCAACTCAAAAGCTTACAAGGAAAGATTCCAACTATTCGTAGGTTTGTATCTCAACTTGCGGATTGTACCTTTCCTTTTACTCAACTTCTTAAAAAGAATATCACTTTTCAATGGAACAAAGATTGTCAGCAAGCATTTGAAGATTTAAAAGTGTATTTGGCTAGTCCTCCTATTCTTCAACCTGCCGAACCTTCTAAACCCTTCCTTCTATATACAGCCGCCTCCTCTCATGCTCTCGCAGCATTGTTGGCACAACATGATAAAGATGGTAAGGAATGTCCAGTTTATTACATAAGTCGTACCTTACTCGATTATGAGAACCGATATTCTGCGATAGAAAGACAATGCTTGGCCTTGGTGTTTGTGACTCAAAAATTGAGACATTATCTTTTAAATTCAGAAGTCCACGTCATGGTAAAGTTTGATCCTTTGAAGCATCTTTTCTCTAAAACTGATTTATCAGGACGCCTAGCTAAGTGGGTTATGATGTTAACGGAATTTGACCTTAAATTTGTTTCACAAAGAGCAATTAAAGGACAAGCATTGACCGACCACTTAGTTGAGGCCCCTTCACCTTTCTCCTTCCCTAATTCTGAGTCTTTCCCCAATGACTCCATTCTTTCTATAGAGAAAGATGAAACTTGGGAATTATACTTTGATGTTTCTAAGTGTCGTACGGGATCGGGGGCAGGTGTTGTTCTAATTTCTCCTACAAGGAAATCTATTCCCTTATCCTATCGTCTAAATTTCTTGTGTACCAATAACATTGCTGAGTATGAGGCTCTTATAGCGGGAATAAAGCAGTCTTAGCTCTAAACATAAAACACATACATATTTATGGAGATTCTCAATTGATTATAAGACAAGTAACAGAACTATATCAAGCAAAACATGACAAATTATCACAATATAAAGACCTTGCTATCTCTTTATTACAAAAATTTGATTCTTATACCATGGAACCTGTTCCTCGAAAAGATAATCGACATGCGGATGCAATGGCATGTGTGGCTTCTCTTGTATCTTTAGAGGACCCTGTGGTTGATCTTAAATTTGTTATTCACAACCTTATTTCTCCAGCTATTGTAGACGATTCTAGCTTGGTAACATGTTGTGACTTTGTAGATTCAGACGAATGGTATTCGCATATTGTAAGATATTTGACCGATGGTACCTTTCCTGATTCCGCCAATAGAAACACTAGGGCTAGAATCCGCAAGTTGTCTGCTAGGTATATCATTCTTTCTAATGTCCTTTACCGAAGGGGTTATGACGGTCTTCTCCTTCGCTCTCTTAACAAATTGGAAATCCCCATTGCTCTTGAAGAGGCACATTCAGGTGCCTGTGGGGGGCATTTCGGAGGCAAATCCTTGGTTCAAAGATTGCTTTGTATGGGATACTATTGGAAAACTATGCAAAAGGATTCTTTTTCATTTGTTAAGAAATGTCATCAATGTCAACAACACAATAATCTGATTCATGCTCCTGCCCAAGAACTTCATTCTCAAGTAGCTTCTTGGCTTTTCTCCACATGGGGTTTGGATCTCATTGGTAAAATCTCTCCTCCTTCATCTCAAGGACACACCTTCATTATAACCGCAACAGATTACTTTACGAAGTGGGTAGAAGCTATTCCCCTTCACTCTACTACTGCTGAAGTGATTTGTCAATTTCTTCTAGAAAACATTATTTCTCGATTCGGGATACCTTCCACTATAATCTCAGATAATGGGACATCATTTAAGAACAAGTACATGAAGAAATTCCTCGAGAAGTATCATATCAAACATCGATTTTCTACACCATACTATCCCCAGTCAAATGGTCAAGCTGAATCATCCAATAAGATAATTGAACAAATTCTTCGCAAAACCGTGAATAAGCATGGTAAGGATTGGAGTAATTAGCTAATCTATGCTCTTTGGGCCTACCAAATGAGTGTATGAATTGCTACAGGAACTACTCCTTATAATCTTGTTTATCGTGCTGACGCTATTATGCCTTTAGAGTTAGAGATTCCATCACTTAGGGTTTTTCTCAAAGGTATAGTAGATGATGACTCTTATAGAGAACAACGACTTCAACAGCTTGAGATGCTTGATGAATATCGTATAAACGCTCTTGAGCATATTCAAGCGTATCATAAAACTCTACAATGAAGCTATAATGATAAGGTTATTCAACGTTCCTTCTCAGTAGGTGACTTAGTCCTCTATGAGAATCAGCGCAATGTGAATGCCTTACCTGCAGAAAAGGGAAAATTTAGTCCTAATTGGCTTGGACCATACATCGTTATTGAAGATTATGGATCAAGTGCTTACAAAATAGCGGATGTAGACAGTACGCCTCTTAAAGAACCTATCAATGCTATGCACTTGCATAGATATTATGCTTAATTCTTCATTCCTTATTTATCTTCTTTTCAGTTCTTCAACATTGGGTAATATGTTAGTATCTCCTAATTAGAGAAAAATAGAATTAAATGTTATGGTGTTTAATCTATATTACTTCATTCTTGACAAGCGTGTCTCCTTACTTCATAGTTTGTCTTGAATTCATTTAATGTAAATTGTAAAAGATTTACATTTCCATTATGCTAGCATATTTCGCAATGTCTTATGTGTTAAGTAGGATCGTATCATGTTGTGTTTAAGTTCAAAATTAAATCACATTAGTTATATGATTCTTAGACTTAATGCATATTTCTTCCCTATCATCAAAGTAGTACTTGATTAAATATTTTAATTAAGTCACACATGTATCAATTTAATCATGGAGCATTGAGAAATCAATCACATGGAAATTAAATCCTGAACATACATGTACATCTACCAAATGTATTAGATTTAATCAAAGCAAAACATACATTGTTTTAAGCATTAAAGATAACACATTTTGAGACAATGAGAAGCATGTATATATATATATATGTGGATCGTATACAAATATAGGTCATTGTACATCCAAAATGTGACCTATCCTACATCATAAAATCATCTCCTATCCCTAGGGCTGGTGGCTAGAGAGTGTCGACTAGATGCTCCCTCCTGATCCAGCCGTGCAGGTGGACCCATAGGTGTGTAGCACGATATAGACCGCAAGTGACTCTAAGAGGAACTCCTACGATCCCTATCCATAAGGATCGCGCGATAGGAGGTAGCCTCGGCCTGAGAAGCTGCTAGATCTCGCTGTGCCCGCTGAAGGTCCTCTGATAGGACTCTCTCTCTCTCCCTCCATATGTCTACCTGTACTCGGAATGGGGAAAATAGTCCTCATGTCGACCCGCGTTCCCCTGAGGCCTATAAGAAATCTGGGAGGAACTAGGGATCTGTGCCATCGTGGAAATTTCTGTCACTGCTTGCTGAATCAAGGAACGCCACTCCTACACATTAGCTGTAGCAGTAGAACAGATTTTTGTATTAGTACCATTCTATATCATCAAAACATTAATCAATCAATATAAACCTACTATACCTAGATCTCCCTCACGCCAGTAGGGATCATGATATGGTAGCATCTGTGACTAGGAACTACTAGGCTCCCCTTGGTCAAATAATCTGTGCACGACAGGTGTAGGCTGGACGGTACTAGAAACAGGTCTCCGTATCGCCTCATGTTCCCCCTTTTGGGGAATAAGAGGAGGATCCAGAGCTATGGCATCATCTCCTAAATGGTGGGGAGCTGCATCTGACCCCTCCTCATCATCTCTATCCTCCTCCTCCTCATCGTCCTCCTCGTCATCCTCATCCTCATCGTCGTCCGCATCCTCACCTGCATCCTCCTCATCCTCATCTCTATCCATGTCCTCCTCCTCCTCCTCCTCCTCCTCCTCCTCGGCACTAGGCTGATCTCCTGTGGGTGGATCAGGATCCCCTGCCTCCTCATGACCCTCTCCCTCCTCTGGCTCCTCTGACCTAGATCCCTGGTCCTCATCTCGGTCTCCATGTCTCCATGGGCCTGGATGACCTGTCGGGTGATCTGGTGGAAAGATAGGCCCTGGGTATGATCTCATAAACCATGAGACATACCTGCGCTATGCTCCAGGCTCTATAGAGTAATCAGTGACTACATCCTGATCAGATCCCTCTATATTTGTAGTCTCGATGTCATCTATCGTCGGTCTTGCTACTGCTCTAGGTCTGGGAAGGACTCGTGAGTGTTGAGTATAGATGGGTACATCGGTTGGAATGCACTGCTCTAGCCCAAACTGCCTCCGTACTCGGTCGAAGTAGAATGGGACTATGATATGTGAATATCATCCCCGCAGTAGGTAGTTCCTCTGTAAGCATGCTAACTATCTCTCCATCCCATCCCATCTGTGCATCCGCAGATAGGGTCTCCATACGGTCACCTCGGCTGTCAATCTATCAAAAATCACTCTTCAATATAATAGATCTCCAAATCTCCACTCGCTGGTAAGTGGATAAGCAAACACCCTAGGTCGCTTGCTAGCCGTACTCATCGGAAAGCCGACAGGCCTGGTGCATGTGAAGTGCTCAAATACCCACACCTGCAGAAGTGTGCATGTCATCAAGCTGCAACCCTGTCCAAACACATACTCCTCAAGGTCGTGATAGAGATGTGCAAGCATACTCCGACCCCAAGCATATACTCTCCTGTGTCTCTCCATAGCTCTGATGCACCATGTAAGACCCCCATGCATATCCGTACCTCACCCATTAGGGCAGATGGTAAGTGCTATGATGGCGATCATAAGGCGCCTCACAAGGGGCACCTCTCTTGTAGGATGTAAGAGCCAACTGACCATGATGCGACCTCTCATCTCGCTCGGCATGACTCTCCCTATGCAATATACCTGCTCTCTCTTATGGTCCTCCGCTGACCGATTGATCGCATATGTAATAGTAGCTCCTCTGATAGGAAGACAAAGTATGCGGTACACATCCTCAAGTGTAACCGTCAGCTCCCCTACTGGAAGATGAAATGTACATGTGTCAGGATCCCATTACTCCATCAATGCCATCAGCATCGCAGGATGGAACCGAATGGCTGGCATGAGGATTGCTTACCATAATCCCATGATCGACAATGTGTCTCTCTCTGCCTGAGTCAGCCGCGGAATCTGATCTCGCAAACTATGAAGAATCTGTCCCGTCGTATGCTCTCTCATGTATGGGAGACCCTGCAACACAAAAACATAACTGTAATTAGTACTCAATCATCAAAATCACTCATGCAAACTGTCGAACATCGTATGCTAACCCTGAAATCCCTCACCAAGTCCTGATTGGGACCATGGCGCCCTGATTGGGACCATGGCGCCCTGATTGGGACCATGGTGCCCTGTCAGGGACCATGGCGCTCTGAAGGGACTATGGCGCCCTGAAGGGACCATGGCGCCCTGTCAGGGACCATGGCACCCTGAGGGGACCAGGGCACCCCACAGGGACCATGGTGCCCTGGGTGGGGCCCGGGTCAGACTTTAGGGCCCGCAAACGATCATAGAAAGTCAAAATGCAGAAAATCAAAAGTCAACATTCAGTCAACTCACCTCGTCCAGTGGCTCGTCGTCGATCATGGCCTGGCGCAGGATCTCAATCCTCATGGGACACTCCGGTCATCGTGAAGGCATGATGATGGCTATGTGGGCTCCACTGCAATGAACAGTATTCCGAAATCAACAAAGTGACAAATGCAAATGTCACTTTCAAAGTATATACTTTCATTCCTTTACCTTTACTTTCAAAACCCTAATTTTCCTTTATCACTCATTTCATCATAACTTGAGTTTGGGAGATGCGATTTTTGAGCCGTTTGTTACGTAGGAATCGTATTTTCATTCCCCTACTCTCGGGATGTTCCAAAAAGTGCTCTGATGAAGCCTATTCAGTGAACACCCCTCATGAATACTCTCTTACACAATTTGTCGTAAGTAAACATGCTACCCTATTTCACCTCCCTAATAAGCAAGTCAAAACAGGGGGGGCATATAGCTACTCATAAATTTCATCACTTTCCTTAGTAAGCATTTGGTGATTTTGTGATCTAACATGTGTTTTGTAGGGTGCGGTTCCTAACTGTGTACTGCAGATACCTCTGGGGGCTTCGTCCAACAACTTATGGATATATCCTTTTTCAAATGATGTTTACTTTTCTGTACTTTAGCTTGCATATGCACATAGTACTCATATGACTGCTAAAGTGGGGGCTAAATGTAGCATCATAAATTGTACGCACTTGCTAGGGTGGTACAATTTCACACCTAGTTTAGCACCCGCCTTGGTGCATTTTACATTTTGCATTGCATTTCTCCTTTAGCACTTAATTAATCAAATTAATTAGGTCTAAGGTCCTATTTCATCATCCTCTGCATCATAAAGTTGGGCCCTTCCGTTAAAGCGTGCCCTTTTCATTTTATTCCTCCAATACATCACTCAATCAAAAACCCTAATTAAGTCCTATTTGAGCTTGGGGGCTTGGTTTTGGGGGTCAAAACATCTCGAAATCACCTGTAACTTCGGGATTCTCTCTAAAATCATCATGTCTGACAGCCCTGAAAATTTGGTGAAAAGTTGTCAGGACCGTGGCGCCCGGAGTGCACATGGTCCCAGATATTTTTCCCGAAATTTTAGGAGCACAATCCAATCATAAAATAAAGCTTAACCCCAAGAAATTGGTGGTAAATTCAATCTCTAGGTCGGCCAAAAGATGAAATTATGACCTAGGGTTTCATACATAAGAGCTCTCTTTCTTCATTTGAAAGGATCCGATTTTTGTTTTCAGGAACCTCATATGCAGCGAAAGAGCAGATCTTTGAAGACTTCAACAACATTCAACATCCCTCTATCAAGAATTTATGAATTTTATTCATCCATTTAGGGCTTGGAAGACATTGAAGAACAATAGGAGATTACCGACTGAAGATTGGCTTGTACTCCTCCTTTGGGGGTTGGCCGCCCATACCCTTTTCAGATATAAGTGCAGGTTTCAGGACTCAGACGATGCTGCAGGTGACAGATCTGGGAAAAGCAGGTCGAGACAACACTCCACATCAAATTGCAGAGTAAAAGACCTGGACAGGGGCGTGGGGCACCCTGGTCCTGCCTGGACAGGGGCACTGGGCACCCTGGTCCTTGGGACAGAGGCGCTGGGCGCCCTGGTCCTCCTGACAGACAGCATTTTCGATAGTTTCCAGAGTGCAAGATAGCAGTTTCAAGAGTAGTTTCTGGCACTGTATCAGGATAGTGGTGCCCGCGCCCCCATCCCGAACATTTTCAATCAGATTTTGACTCTGGTTACGCATCTGCATTCTTATTTCATCCTTATATTTAAAGTTGTTCATTGTTTAATCTCAATTCTACAATCTTGTTATTCATTTGTACATGCATTTTGGGATTAGGACTTGAACTTGCATCGTTTTATCTTTCAATTTCAACGAAGGAATAGAAATCCTAATAGGTAGCCCATAGCTCTCTCTTTCACAAGAAGAAGTAGCCAATTGTGTGATACCTCTAGGCTCTTTTGTATTCCGTAATGTGTGTCAAAAGTTAGGATTAGGGCATGTTAACCCTATCTCACTTTTTCCCCTACACAATACCCAGAGAAACCAAGTCCAATGGTATCCTTTGCTGGCTTTGTCGATTCTAGCTTTTGCTCTAGCTTAGCAGTGCTCTTATTGAATTGGGAAAGTATCTCCTTTGACTCAGTAAGTTCCTTGGAAATAGCAGCATTGGATTCCATCAAGGTTGCATTCTCAGAAATAACCATGTTTAGTTCACTTTGTATTTCTTCTTTTTCCACTTTACTCTCCCGGAGATGAGCAGTAAGGGTATTGATTTCTTGCTTCAATTTGGAGATCTCATGATCTTTGTGTTTTACAAGATCTTTAGCTTTCCTTTTGTTCTCAAGCTCCTGACTCATTCTGATAGTCAGTCCTTCCAACTCCCTTCTTAGGTTGACTTTAGATTCATTTAGTTTTTCAACTTCTTCAACTAAGGCATCCATGTCGACTTCATCAGAAGAGCTATTTTCAGTAAGTTCCATCAGTTTCTCAGCATGCTCTCTTCTCTTGGCCAAAGAGGCTTTATACTTGACTTTGATTTCATCATACTCTCTCTCAGTCTGAGTGAGATGTTGAGTAAGTTCCCTCATGTTGTATTCCCCCATATCTCCTTCCAAGTGGTTAGACTTATAGAAAGGTTGGCTCTGATACCAATTGATGAATACTAAGAGGGAGGGGGTGAATTAGTATGCCAAAAAATATTGTAAGCAAACTTTTAAATAGTTTAGTAGATAACTAGTGCATCAGATTCACTAATAAACCAGTTAAGATAAATGCAAATCAAATAGCAAACAAAGCATTCACCCACAAGAGCACAATCACCATAACATAGGATATTTGACATGGACACCCAAATGGGAAAAATCACAGTGAGCAGAAACTCACAAGTAACTATTTGCAGAATAGTAACCAGACTGGTTAAGGACATACAATGTTCTTCACCAGAACAGATCCTGTTAGGAATCTAGATCTCTATTAGGAGATAAGTCCTGTTAAAGACTACCCGTTAGAGGATTTAAGATCCACAGTTGTGAACCACCTTGTTAGAGGATTTACAAAGGATTTGCTGAGCCTACCCAGTTAAGGGCTTTAGACTTGTCGAAGATGTGAGTAATCAACAAGTGAATGATCTAGATAATAGCATAGTATGCTTAGTTAGATCCTTGACAACTCCTTGTTAATACATTTCAGCATTACTTCAATCTTCTATATCTTCACACTCTAACTCTTCACATAGACCCAACCTTCTCTTCAATGATCGCACATAACCTTTTCTATTCTATATCTCATATTTGGAAAACCTAGACATGATGTCCTTATAAAGGAATCTGATTTCATGTCGGTCCAATAGGTTTAGACTACAATTTCCTAGGTACAGTGCATCTAGACACATTTTGGTAACACGACACAAACACACCGCCAAAGTGTTGGTGGATGATAACTCATCACACATTACAATAATACCGGTGGGTAACTCATCACAGATATATGTCGGTTAATACAATATACTGATTAGCGGTTGTCAAAAAATGAAGACTAGAAGATCGTAGTGTTCTGATCAAAAGTTAACTACCGCTTGGGTCCTTCGTTCCGCTTGAGATCCTCATACCACTTGGGTCTTCATACCACTTGGGGTCTTCATACAATTTGTGACCGGTAAACCATCTTCTGCAAAATACTGATAGTCTAAAGACTATACATTCAATGACATATAATACCGGTTGAGCATAACTCATACATCAAGAAAGTGTGTCCATCAATGACAATCAAAACATCATCGAAATGCCAATAGAGAACATTTCTCAATCACAAAAGGATCCTCACTGACTACATATAAATCTAGACTACAATCTGGAGAAGTGTTGAACTGCTAAGATAGCATCTTCTATGCCAAAATACAGTTCTAGTTAAGCTTTATCTGTTCTGGTCTAAAACCCTAAACCCTTTCCGAGAATAACAGTTACATAAATATCCTCACATACATAATCTCTCTAATATATTTTGCATCTTCTTCATTATCTCCTTACAATTACATATTCACATGATGATGATATCAAAATGATCTATCAAGCTGACCTATATACCCTATACAACTTATCATGCCTTATGTCGTCTTACAAAGATAATTACAATATCAAATTACATGTTGGCTAGATAACATGAATGCATAAATATTTAAAAACAATTGCCGATGCTAGATCCAAGAGATGTCAGCCTCTAATGTCGATAACCATATTCTAAACCATGTCGGTCTGCATTGCCGGTAACCAAAGAAATCCTTTCATCCTGTCGGTGTTGGTGCTAGTGTAGTGTCTGTGAAGTGCCTGCTGGTACACAACTGAACCAAAACATGAAGTCAAAATAAGATACCATGTTGCCATCAATGACAACATAGTGAAACCAACCAATTGAGTGTCAATTGAGAACAAGTCCCTTCAAGAAAACCTAAGAATAAAAAGAAAGATGATGTGCTAGACACTAAACAGAAACCCACTTTGTCTAAAGAGCTTAGTAACAATTTTATGGTTGCTTCTAATTCAAATAATTCCCCAAAATCTTCTTCTTATTGGTCTAATTATGGCACTGAGACCTATGAGTACCCACCATCTCTTTTCAATATGGAATCCCTTTATGTTCCAGGTTTTCACATTTTAGCAAAAAATGGATATAATGGAAATGGTTGTGGTGAAAATGAACAAGGAATTAAGGTTCCTTTAGAAAATAAAAGACATGAGGCTTCATTTGGACTTGGATATAATCCTTCAAAGCCAACCAAAGCATCTAAACGACCATCTCTGAATGTGAATTCTATATTTAGTAGTGATGATGACTTCACCTCAATCAGATCATCCTCTACTATTGGCATATGTGCAGAGTATGATGACATGATGATATTGTATGCTGTCATTGATGTCAATATGCTATAGAGTGAACCGGTATATTAAAGTAAGTAACTGGCAAGAGAACTGGTATGATGTTGTGAACCGGTATTTGTGAAAAAGTGAAGCGGTATGTTTGTTCAAGGCGAACCGGTATGTTGGAATGTGAACCGGTATATGGAATGTGGTATGACTATCGATTGGTAGTCTTAGCTTCAGGGTTTCTGGTGGAAGTGTTCCAAGCTTGTGTGATTCAACCGATGACATCTTGTGATGAGTTAGCATTGTAATGAAGAACAGATTGTGTTTCCACGTTAGCCTTGTGTGCATGAAGGATCTTGCATGAAGGAGAATGATCATATCTACCTTGGGAATGTGCGAAGTCTCTGTAAATGGTGGAGAATGCGTGATGGGTTATCAGCCTCCAAGAAGCGGTGAAGAGCAAACGATGGAGAACGTCTTGAGATCTGTTCAAGACTGTTGTAATCAATGCAATATGTTCAATGGTTAGGATTGAACCGACTGAATTGCTTAACCTAAATGTTTAGGGTATAGGGTTTATGCTACAGACCTATTTGTTTCCTATAAGTTTGATGTTGTTCTTCATGTTGAGTTTGTTGGCAAATGTTGTGTGTGTATCTAAGTGCAGAGATACGTGATTCTTGCCAGACTAGATAAGAGAATAGATACCTGTAGAGTGTGATTGTAGAAGAAAGGAACTAAAGCGGATTTGCATTGGTATTGAAGTGTTGTTACTAGATCATTGTAATGCCTGTTGACCTCTAACCATTTCAATAGTTGAAAAATCCCTTAACGGGGTAGCTTTAACCAGCTTGCTGTAAATCCTTTAACAAGGTGACTCAAAATATTTGAGTTCTTGAAATCATCTAACAAGGTAACCTTTCACAGGGTTTAACCCTTAACTGGGTATTTTAGCCATCCCTTAACCAAGTGATCCCTAGCAAGATCGGTTCCTAACAAAACCTATTGTAATAGTCTCTAACCGGACTAGGCTCCTAACAGAGTGGACTTCAAAAGGGTTCAAAGAACAGCTTGTGGGTATTCATCCCCACCGTGGTTTTTCCTAGTTGGGTTTCCACGTGGAAAAATATGTGTTATGTGTGATTCTCTTTCATGTGATGCTTTGTTATTTTCTATCAAGCGGTAAAGCATGTTGAACCAGTAAGTCTTTACATTTTTGTTCATGTATCACTAGTGTATGCATATGGGTGAAGTGGAAATAAGATGTTAGATTGTGGGGAAAGTTAAGAGTTACCGGTTTATTTCTTTCACATTCTTACTATGTTTAACCGGCAGTAATCTAGTTTAGACCGGTGTTATTGCTTGCCAATCAAGTGCAGAGTTTTCAGTCAAACTAGTTTGAAGGAAAAAGTGATTTTTGCTTGTACTGATTCACCCCTCCCTCTCAGTATCAGTTGGGTACTAATTGTTCATCATTTATCCATCAATTGGTATTAGAGCATCTTCCAGATCCTCCGTGTTGTAAGCTTAACTGCTTGAGGAAAAGATCCTACTCTAATGATGAAGAGGGAAGGTCTAAAGTTCAACAGAGACAACTTTAAAATATGGAAGGACAGACTGAAGATATACATCAGAAGCATGGGTGCTCAACACTGGAGCTATGTTGAGAATGCTTATCTTATCCCTACCACTACTCTCACTGATGGTCAAAAGAGAGAGATTCAGGAGAATGGGCTAGTCATGGAAGCACTAATCAGTAGTTTATCTAACATTGAGTTTATTTATGTTCAAGATAAAGAGAATCCCAAAGAAGTATTAGATGCCCTTAAGAATATCTATGGTAGTGATGAGCATGTGTAACAAGCTAAGGAAGAAAGCCTTAGCGAAAAGTTTGAAGACATGCGGATGGTTGAAGGAGAGACCATTCAACAATATGGAATAAGAATCAAAATTGTTGTTGGAGATATCAAGAGTGCAGGTGCTAAAATGGAAGACTCCACTATTGTTAGCAAAGTTTTGAGATCCTTGTTACCGGTCTATGGAATAAGGGTTGCTGCTATTCAGGAGTTGAGGTCTATAGACAAGACAAAGGTATCCCTGGACTCCATCATTGCAAAGTTAATAGCTTATGAGCTAAACAATTATGATGGTGGTATTCAGAAGACTGAATTGGCCTTCAGAGCATCTATTGCACCATCTAGAAAAGGCAAAGAAGCTAGTACCAGTGGTGAACCAAGAAAAAGTAGAGAAATGGATGATGAGGGGATCCTGATGGAATTTGAAGCTCTTCTTTCCAAGAGACTTCCCAAGGGAACCGGTAAATACAGAGGTAAGCTCCCTTTGAAATGCTTTTCTTGTAATCGAATATGACACATTGCTGTAAACTGTCCTAATAGTTATAATAAGGACAAACTAGAAAAGTTCAGAAAGTTCAAAGGAGGAAAATGAAGGAACTATTTTGTAGAAGTTGATGAAGGTGTCACTGATGAGGAATCAAAAGATGAAGAAAGTGAAGACATTGTGTTTGTAGCAGTCAAGGAAGATGTGTTAGACAAGAAGGGTCTTGTCTCCTGCTTTGATAATTCCAATGAGTAGATTATTGACAATGGTTGTTCTCACCATATGACTGGTGACTGGAGTAAGTTTCTATCTCTGGAAGAATATGATGGTGGTGTGGTCCATTTTGGTAATGATGCACCATGTATGGTAAAAGGTAGAGGGTCTATCTCTCTAAATGGAAAAAGCAGTGCTGACAATGTGTATTGGGTAGAAGGCCTCAAACACAACCTTTTGAGTGTTTCCCAACTGAATGATAGTGGAATCACACTGGAATTCAAAAATGGAGTGTGCAAAATCAAAGGAAAGAATGGTGAACTGATGGCAACCAATATGCAGACCAAAGGTAACCTATTTCAGTTGAATGCAAATATCAGTACATGTCTTATGGCCAAGTTTGATGATAGCTGGATATGGAATAGGAGACTCTACCATGTAAACTTTGATAACATTGTGAAGGTCAATAAGATCAAGGCAGTTAGAAGATTGCCTATGCTAAGAAAACTGGAAAATCCTTTGTGCAGAGAGTGTCAACTGGGGAAAATATCTTCCTCAACCTTCAAAGGCAAATCTTTCACTGCAGACAATTTACTTGATCTTGTGCATATTGATTTGTGTGGTCCTATGAAAACTAGGAGTGTGCAGGGAGATAGATATTTTATGATTCTTATTGATGATTTCTTAAGAATGATGTGGGTCACATTCTTGAAGGACAAATCTGAAGCTTTTGGAAAGTTCAAAGCCTTCAGAGCACTGGTTGAAAAAGAAAGTGGTAAGAGGATTAAGTGCTTAAGAACTGATCAAGGAGGAGAATTCACTTCTAGTGAATTCAGCAAATACTATGAAGAGAATGGCATCAAGAGGCAACTGTCTACCCCCCAGACTCCACAATAGAATGGCCTAGCAGAGAGGAACAACCGAACTATGTTTGAAGCAGCTAGAACTATGTTGATCCAAGGGAAGGTTGCTCGCACCTTTTGGAGAGAAGCGGTGAGCATTGCAGTCTACACAATGAACTGGGTACTCATCAAAAAGGGTAAGGATAAAATAGCTTATGAGTATTGGATCGGTAAGACACCAGTGGTAAGCTACTTTAGAGTGTTTGGTAGCAAATGTTATATCAAGAGGAGTGAACATCAGAGCAAGTTTGATGCTAAATGTGATGAGGGAATATTCCTAGGGTATTCCAGAAAGAGCAAAGCTCTCAAATGTTTCAACAATAGGACTCAAAGAATTGATGAAACCTCTGAGAAACCTAAGGAATCCAGCTATGAGCAAGTAGGAGATGAAGCAGTAATAACCTTCTAGGAACTAGTTGCAAAACAATCTAGCACCAGTAGATGTTGATGCTGATAAAGATGAGGATGAAGAAGAAAACCAAGAGGAAACAAATAAGATCATTCCTAGGTATGTAAATCTAAATCATGATCCAAAGTAGATCATAGGAGACAAGGATGTAGGAATTCTTACAAGGGAAAAGGTCAGAGAAAACTCTTGCATGATATCTAAATTTGAGCCTAAAACATTCAAAGAGGCACATAAAGATGAAGAATGGATCAAGGCAATGGAAGAGGAACTTGACCAGATAGAAAAGAATGGTACATGGTCCTTGGTGCCCAGACCTGAGCATAAAAATGTCATAGGCACCAAATGGGTTTTTTTAGAAATAAACTGAATGAAGATGGCATTGTGGTAAGAAACAAAGCTAGATTGTTGTGCAAAGGATATGCTCAAGAAGAAGGAGAAGACTATGGAGAAACATTTTCTCCTGTAGCCAGATTGGAAGGAGTTTGTATGCTTCTTGCATATGTAGCATTCAAGTGATTCAAAGTGTATCAAATGGATGTAAAATTTGAATTCCTGAATGGAATACTAGAAGAAGAGGTGTATATAGAGCAACCAGATGGGTTTTCCCTATTAGAAGATAGTGACATGGTGTGTAGGCTACATAAATCCTTGTATGGACTAAAGTAGGCACCTAGAGCATGGTATGAATGCTTGCACTCCCATCTTACAAAGATTGTATTTGAGAGAACAAGTGAAGATAGAAATATCTATCTGAAGTCAGAAGGTGATTAGATTCTAATCTGTGAGGTATTTGTTGATGACATAATCTTTGGAGGAGATGACAAGATGAGTCATGATTTTGCAGATGAGATGAAAAAGGAGTTTGAGATGTCACTTATAGGGGAGATTAAGTTCTTCATTGGACTACAGATTCAACAAATGAAAGATGGAATCTTATCACTCAGTTCAAGTATGTTAAAGAGGTGTTGAAGACCTTTGGCATGGAAGACAACAAACCGGTTGGTACACCGATGGTGACTAGTTGTAAATTATCAAAGGAGGATGACTTAGTGTTGGTAAATGAGAAAGAATACCGATCAATGATTGGAAAATTGCACTATGTAGTACATAGCAGATCGGACATTGCACATGCAATGGGCATTATTGCATGGTTCTAGAAAAGCCCAAGAGAATCCCATTGGGTAGCAGTCAAGCGAATTATGAGATATCTAAAGGGAACTATTGACTATGGATTATGGTATCCATACAGTAATGATTTCAACCTAAAAGTGTTTATAGATGCTAACTGGGCTGGTAATGTGGATGATCGGAAGAGCACAAATGGTGGTGCATTCTTTCTTGGTGGAAGACTAGTCTCATGGATGAGTAAGAAGTAGAGTTGTATATCTTAGTTTACAAAAAAAGCAGAGTATGTTACAACTTTCATGAACTGCACCCAGACAATCTAGATGAAGCATGTATTAAATGGCTTCAAAGTTCCTGTATCTGAACTAGTAAGTATATTATGTGACAACACAAGTGAGATTAACATCTCCAAGAATCTGGTTTTACATTCTAGAACCAAGCACTTTGAGCTTAAGTATCATTTCTTGAGGGAAAAGGTTCAAAACAAAGAGATTGTATTGGAACATATTTCCAGTAAGGAGCAGTTAGTAGACATATTCACCAAGCCTCTAATGAAGGCTACCTTTACCTATTTGTGAGGTGAATTAGGGGTGTTGTCCCTTCAAGAGGTGAACTAAAGGTGTGTGCTCCACAGTAGTCAGGACTTACATTGATATATCTTTTTTAGGATTGGCGTGTTGAAGGATGCTACTCCTTAGGGGGAGCATCATAATGGGACATAGTTGTTTGTGCCTCCACTTTGGTATTATTGTCAAAGGGGGAGAAGATGTAAAGCGAAGAAGATATATGTAGTATTTGGGAGAAGATGTGAAGTTGAAGCAGAAAGATATCTTTGTATATTGCCATCAATGCCAAAGGGGGATATTGTTGGCATATGTGCAGAGTATGATGACATGATGATATTGTATGTTGTCATTGATGTCAATATGTTGTAGAGTGAACTGGTATATTAAAGTAAGCAACTGGCAAGAGAACCGGTATGATGTTGTTAATTGGTATTTGTGAAAAAGTGAAGCAATATGTTTGTTCAAGGCAAACCGGTATGTTGGAATGTGAACCGGTATATGGAATGTGGTATGACTACCGGTTGGTAGTCTTAGCTTCAAGGTTTCTGCTGGAAGTGTTCCAAGCTTGTGTGATTCAACTGATGACATCGTGTGATGAGTTAGCATTGTAATGAAGAACAGATTGTGTTGCCATGTCAGCCTTGTGCACGTGAAGGATATTGCATGAAGGAGAATGATCCTATCTACCTTGGGAATGTGCAAAGTCTCTATAAATGGTGGAGAATGCGTGATGGGTTATCAGCCTCCAAGAAGTGGTGAAGAGCGAATGATGGAGAACATCTTGAGATCTGTTCAAGATTGTTATAATCAATGCAATATGTTTAACGATTAGGATTGAACCGACTGAATTGCTTAACCTAAATGTTTAGGGTTTAGGGTTTATGCTACCAAACTATCTGTTTCCTATAAGGTCAATGTTGTTCTTCATGTTGAGTTTGTTGGCAAATGTTGTGTGTGTATCTAAGTGCAGAGATACGTGATTCTTGCTAAACCAGATAAGAGAATAGATACCTATAGAGTGTGATTGCAGAAGAAAGGAACTAAAGCGGATTTGCATTGGCATTGAAGTGTTGTTACCAGATCATTGTAATTCCTATTGACCTCTAACTACTTCAATAGTTGAAAAATCCCTTAACAGGGTAACTTTAACCACCTTGTTGTAAATCCTTTAACATGGTGACTCAAAATCTTTGAGTTCTTGAAATCCTGTAACAAGGTAACCTTTCATAGGGTTTAAGCCTTAACCGGGTATTTTAGCCATCCCTTAACCGGGTGATCCCTAGCAGGATCGGTTCCTAACAAAACCTATTGTAATAGTCTCTAACTGGACTAGGCTCCTAACAAAGCAGACTTCAAAAGGGTTCAAAGAACAGCTTGTGGGTATTCACCCCCACCGTGGTTTTTCCCAATTGGGTTTCCACATGAAAAAATATGTGTTATGTGTGATGCTCTTTCATGTGATGCTTTGTTATTTTTTATCAAGCAGTAAAGCATGTTGAACCAGTAAGTCTTTACATTTTTGTTGATGTATAACTAGTGTATGCATATGGGTGAAGTGGAAATAAGATGTTAGATTGTGTGGAAATTTAAGAGTTACTGGTTTATGTCTTTCACATTCTTACTATGTTTAACCGACAGTAATCTGGTTTAGACCGGTGTTATTGCTTGCCAGTCAAGTGCAGAGTTTTCAGTCAAACCGATTTGAAGGAAAAAGTGATTTTTGCCTGTACTGATTCACCCCCCCCTCTTAGTACCAGTTGGGTACTAATTGTTCATCATTTATCCATTACATCTCTCAACACTCATCCCACTCGTAAGGAAATTATGGTGACTGACAAGTCTCTTTATGAATCTCCCCAAGAGATTTCTAATCCAACTTATGAGGCTTTATATTCTATTCATTCTAAAATCCTCTCTTCTAGAAATAAGCCCTGAATGAGTTATACCTATCCCTTTCCTAAGGTTTCTTGTGTCCAATAGGAGCATGACTTAGTGGCCTACTCTTCTCCTACAAACTACTTTCTTGATCAAGACTTTTCAATATTTATAATCTTATGCATATTTTTAATCTTAGTGATGGTAGAGAATTTAACATGTCATATTCAAATTCCTCATCCAATCAGTCATATCTGTAAATAACATTAGTGGCTATTATGTTGCACATTAGTATGTGAAATTGGTAGCATAATTATTGGGGGCTCATTGTCATTCATGATAGTATAATTTCATGTACAATCTGTAGAGCCCCTCCCCGATTAATCTCTTGTTAACCTAGTTTGACCATGGTTGGCCTTATTAATAGATGCTATAATTCAATAGGGTGGGCTATGTTAGATGGATAAATTAGTGAGAAGAATAATTGAACCATGTTATGGAATCATTTTACCTTGTGGTGCACCTTTTGATGTGTTATGGATTTAGATTTTATATGATCCACTGATTGGATAACCTTCATATGATGTATGTCAGTTATCTCTGAATTTGCAGTACTTCATTATGATCTTAGAAAACATGGGTGCATGCCCTATCAATGATTGGATTTCATGATGATTATGATGATGCCATTGAGTAAATGATTTCATGTGGATTTTATTGGATAATTAATAATTTGATTGTTATGGTTTAAGGTGTTTGCAAAGTGTCTGAATTGTATTTTTTTCATATGTTAATATTATATGTGATTTTCGGAATTACTAATGTGCAAAGTGAGATGTGCAGGATAACTGATCCATGTGACCATGGAAACTATTCAAAGAATCAAGCCTAAACCTATGTGCATTTGTGAAGCCAAGGGTTGTCTATTTGGAGAGACAACACCTCGTGTGTAAATGTTTATGCTTGGATGTGTGTTTAATTTGGAAATTGTTTAATTTATTAATTCCAAAAAAGGGACATTGCCATGTGTATTTAAGTGATGTGTAATTTTGTGGTGTCACTTGACACATGTGTTGTAAAGTGAGTTGGTAGTGACATGTCCCTTGGAAGTAATTTATTTTACCAATGCATTTTTTAAATATCCTAGTATGGTCCCAAGAAAGTCTTGGATAGGGAGCCATTAGAAAGGTCAACTCAGGGTTGACCTGTAGGTAAAATTTCGGTGAGTTTCTAGAGGGTTAAACTAACTGCTAAGGTTAGGTTAGGGGAATTTTTAATGGGCCATATGATGTACCTATGGGTAAAGGCCAATTTTAGCCATGTTTCCACTCCCTAGTGACTGTTTAGTCACCCCAAAAGTTGAGTTTTTCAAGATAGCCGAATTTGAACTTTTGAAGATCTTACCTAGGTTAGACAACCTTCCTCATGAGTGATATTACTCTTCGCCATTATCTTTTACCTTTTTGAGGTGCCTTGGCTAGAGATCTTGCAAGGTGTTGGGAAGACCAACCTATGAGCATCCCTCACCCTTCCCAAGAGGGTTGGAAAGAGTGAGGAGTGTCTTCTTAGGGAATGGTTTGGGAGGGAGAAGTTTGATCACCCACTCTCCATGTTTGGAGACATAGATTCTTGAGAAGTTTGGTTTTTTGATATGGAAGTTTTAGCTAAGTCTTGAGAAGGAAAAATATAGTGGATTTGGGTAGCTCTCCTACAAATTTTATTCATCCATTTGCTAGATTTAAGGTGGTTGATTAGATAGATTTATTTATCTCATCTTTATTATCGAGTAATTAGTATTTTATGTTGTTTTATATAAAAATTGTTGGTGCATTTTTGCCCAAAAGTTTGGGCATGACATTTTGGTATTAGAGCAAGGTTTCCAACACTAGGAACCTTTCTCCGTTACGTTTCGTTTTAAATATTATTTTGTGTAAAAGTTATTATTTATT
This sequence comes from Cryptomeria japonica, assembly GCF_030272615.1. Taxonomy (NCBI): domain Eukaryota; kingdom Viridiplantae; phylum Streptophyta; class Pinopsida; order Cupressales; family Cupressaceae; genus Cryptomeria; species Cryptomeria japonica. The sequence continues at coordinate 175,088,114 of NC_081408.1, read as the reverse complement.
TATTTATTTACTTTATTTTATTTTATTGATCATTAAGGATGTCGCCAATTACATGACAAGCTCGTAGGTGCGGTAGGGGTCCTTAACGTGCTCACATGGCACATGAAGAAGTTGTGCGGGATGAGTGGGTCCCAAACAGGGATCAAGAAGCTCCTCCCGAACAACTGACTGACCCTAACAGAGATAATTTGTGTTACACTTTAGAACCTGATAGGAATAGTTTAGGATAGACTCCCTGCAGTAGATCGTCAGGCAGAACACCAGATTTCTAAGAGCCATAGATTAATAGCTAGGGAGAGGAGTAGGAGTTCATCTCCTAACCATATAGAGGCCCAAGCTGAGCATGAGCCTAAGTCAGTCCATCTACTTGAACCACCTCTAGTTGTGGCCCCAATAATTTTTGAGAGAGCACCCCGTGATCCTAGGGATCAGATTAGAGAGCTTTTACATCTTTAGCCACCATCATTTGTAGGATCTACCGATGGGGTAGAGGCTAAGGCTTAGCTATTGAGTCTAGAAAGATGCTTCATATTTCATCCCTATGAGAGGAATTTGAAGGCATGGATTTCTATTCACCTTTACAGAGAGATTCAAGGATAGATACCTATTAGAGCCCTAGGTTCACACACTAGAGAACATGGGCCGCATTCATAACTTAGTCAATCCAAACTATGACTTCAGAATCTAACACCTAGGTGAAAACTTGTGAAATAATGAAGTAAGACTTAAGTGAAATTCTTTTGGAAAGATCAACATATATCAATTCAGGGGGTTCCAAGGGTCACCAAAAGTCCTAGAATTTGAATCTTATTAGTCATAAGGGTTATGGCTTAGTAGGACCCCAAAGACTGAAAATTTAATATATATATGAAAATATTTCTGATGTTTAATAATGAAATTTAGATCATTAGTACATATGAGGTTACCAATCAATTGGAACCTAGATGTAGTAATTGCCCTAAGCAAATCAAGTATGAGGAGTTAATTCTATGATAGAATACCTCTGATGGTAACTAAGGCAATACCATCCATCGGGATATGTTCTTGATGTGGAAAGTCAAGCAAGCTAGATAGAAATGAGATGAAGGCACAATAAACAAGTCGATTGAGGTAGAGACAATTATAGTTAACATTTAAACTATGCGAAATTATGGTGGGTTGAAAACCATGACCACCATTTGAGGCACCAATGTAGAAGAGTTAAGAGGTACTCTTACAAATCTCAGGAAGAAGCATTAATCTATCCTAATGGATAGGTACCTTAATCATGTGGCCATGCTAGGTTACTTATTGAGAACATTTGTTAGAGAATTCTCGTATCAATACAAAGAAGCTAGTGATGGATAGCCTTGAAGATGAGGACTGAAATGGTGAATGACAATCTCCTTGATAAGTGGACCCTAGTAATACTATAGATAAATTGAAATAAGAAGAAAGGAGACATGAACCTCTTTGGGTTAAATCACGTAATTGCAATAAATCCTAAAGACATTTCATAGTTATGTCCTATAATTGGGGAATCAAGCAAAGTGAAGTCACAACTAGTATCTTTATGAGAAGATAGTCTTGAAAGGACTAAGTAAATGGCAGAGAGAGTAGAGATGGTTTGGGAATCATGCAGAATCCCTATTAAAGTGCAAGGAGTGTAGAATAATCATGATCAGATAATCAGGTAAAAATAAAGGGAAACTTACATCCGTTCAGGACATAAGGAGAAAAGTGCAACCCAATCATGACTAGTAACTAGATACAAGATAGTTTGGAATATCTTTACTACTTTGGCACAACCGAAGGAGGTTTGCAAAATTATGGCACTTAAGTGTGTAAGTATGTGAAACATTAGGTATGGATGATTTCAACATGCAAATTTGGATAAAGGCATATGGAAGGAGATAGTATGACAGTATATTTAATACCAAAGTTTTAATGAGAATTAGCTGGAAGTGTAATATGTTGTTCTAATACAAGGATTTATGAGTACAATGATAAAGAGCTAAATTATGTGGTTAGCTAAGGAAGAAGTTGGAAATTATGGGAGTCTTAAGACATTAGTAATTATTGTACACCTTTATGTTATGCCATAATGGGGTAACTTGATATTATGATAATAAGGTGATTTTATTGGATTGAAGGTAATCGAAAGTTATGATATGTCGTGATCAGCTAGCAAGTAAATATAAAATAAGTAATATGGAAAATGATAATTTTTTTTTTTATCGAAATTTAAATTAAAAGGTGGGTGTTGGTTTCTATGCTTGTCACTTCTCGAGTGCGCATCCCCTTGTTTTTCATAGTTGCATAAGTGGAGTAGGTGAGAATAAGTCAATTCTCCGTGTCATTTGAGAATAGTTATAGTGTGTAGGGAGTAGGAATTAGTTGTCAAGTGTTATTATTACACCCTTAATTGTTCTTAACCATAAGTGTTAGTAATTTGGCAACATGCTCCTACTTGATGGGAACAAATGGATGATTAGAAATGAAAATACAAGGAGCTAGCAAAAGGTGCTAAGAAAACAGATGAAGTCCCTAGTGAAATTATATGATTTTATTATATGAATCCTAAGTGGTTCTAAGTATAAAAGTATCAATTTTGTACCCAACTATCAACCTAACTAGTAAGAGAGACATAAAAGTGTCGATGCATGAGTTACCATGTATCATTGAACCAAGATTTAACATATTAAGGTCCTTAATGGAAACCCAAGAAGAATTGACGAAGAATGGTATAGTTAGTGAAATCACCTGTTAGAATATAATTATGGTTGCTAATAACCCTAAATGGATAGCAGATTATATCAGAAAGTGTTGCTTGTAATAGTAATCACGTGAAGGTTAAATGGAACATGATCTATAAAATGATTGCAATCTCTTGTGTATAAGATATTTCGTAATAATAAAGGAATATAAATGATCTAAAAACCTTAAGAGTCTAATAATCACTTCCTAATGCATTCAAGACATGTGATCTTGGGTGATGTGTTGTGATTACTCCCTATAGTGTGGCTAAAATGGAGTGTTTCGACTTTCTTTGAATAGTATATTGTGACTTTGGGGCTAGTACTTTGTTTTATATTTTTTTTTATGATGGAAGGACCACTAAATTTATATTTCTTTTCATTTGAGCTATGGTGCTTGCCATGTTGTGAATTTTAATACTTTTTGATTGCTAGTATTTTTCTTCTTTTGATTGGACTTGGAAAATGTAACTTTTACCTTGATCTTTTAAAGGGTCAAGTGGTCATTTTGAATGTTTATATAGCTAGCCCTAGTAATGTGATTACTGTAATGTCTATCATGTTCATTGAACAATTGATAGTGTGTCAAGGGAGAATAACGCAAGGAGTGAAATTAGGCACAAGGAATAAATAAAAGTATTATATCAAATTAAGATCATGGAAGGAATATCCTCTTAAATTAAAAGTCTTTGCGATTAATCTAAGCAAGAAAATTAATAACAAAAGTGTGAAGGAATTGTGAAAGTGCTGATAATTGTAGACTTGTTAATTTGACATGTGTATGGAGATGACTGCATGGATGATATCTAAATTAAGTATAATTATTTTTCATCACTCCCTTAGAATGGGATTGTTATATACCTTAATATTTGGGTTTGCGATTAGGGTAACCTATGTAACTTAACCTTGGTGCCTAGAAGTCTAGACATTGTAAGCCCTAGAGGTAGAAAACTACCCTATTTATGGGCGGATTTGAAAAAAAACTTAGACTTGATTACACCTTGTTTCCCTATGATGTGGGAAGAAATCATGCACCTAGGGTGGTTTAACAAATATGTAATTAACATCCTTACGAGGCACCTTGATGTAAAATAAGAAGATTCACTTTGGACAAAGTAAGTTATGATGTCAATTATCTTTGGCAACATGCAATGGATGAAGATTGCAGGGGGATAAACATGTTTTAAACAAATCCTTAACAAAATATGACTCCTAGAAAATTAAATAAGTAAACTAATATGTGTAACCTAGATAATGGAAGATGATGATGTGTTGTATTGATACGATTTGGATGGTGCATTAACTTAAAGTAATTATGGAATGTGTAAAGTAGAACTTAGGAAAATGTAATAAAAATGCTAGATAAGTACCTTATGGAGGAAATAAGCTATTACAAAAGTAGGTAAATTTTATTATTGCATCTTTCTAGTAGGTAAGACAAGATTCAGAGTAATTTAGTGAAATTGTGGGAAATGTTATATTTTGTATCCTTGTCATGCGACTTCTAGGAGTAAGTCAAACCCTAGGGGGGGAGGATGTAGAGCCCTCCTCAATTAAGATCTAGTTAACCTAGTTTGACCATGGTTGACCTTATTAATAGATGCTATAATTCAATAGGATGGGCTATGTTAGACGGATAAATTAGTGAGAAGAATAATTGAACCATGTTATGGAATCATTTTACCTTGTGGTTCACCTTTTGATGCATTATGGATTTAGATTCTATATGATCCATTGATTGAATAACCTTGATATGATGTATGTCAGTTATCTCTGAATTTGCAGTACTTCATTATGACGTTAGAAAACATGGGTGCATGCCTTATTAATGATTGGATTTCATGATGATTATGATGATGCCATTGAGTAAATTATATCATGTGGATTTTATTGGATAATTAATAATTTGATTGTTATGGTTTAAGGTGCTTGCAAAGTGTCTGAATTCTATTCTTTTCATATGTTAATATTATATGTGATTTTTGGAATTACTAATGTGCAAAGTGAGATGTGCGGGAAAACTGGTCCATGTGACCATGGAAACTATTCGAAGAATCAAGCCTAAACCTATGTGCATTTGTGAAGCCAAGGGTTGTCTATTTGGAGAGACAACACCTCATGTGTAAATGTGTTTTATTTGTAAATATTTATGCTTGGATGTGTGTTTAGTTTGGAAATTGTTTAATTTATTAATTCCAAAAAAGGGACATTGCCATGTGTATTTAAGTGATGTGTAATTTTGTGGTGTCACTTGACACATGTGTTGTAAAGTGAGTTGGCAGTGACATGTCCCTTGGAAGGAATTTGTTTTACCAATGCATTTTTCAAATATCCTAGTATGGTCCCAAGAAAGTCTTGGATAGGGAGCCATTAGAAAGGTCAACTTAGTGTTGACCCGTAGGTAAACTTTGGGTGAGTTTCTAGAGGGTTAAACTAACTCCTAAGGTCAGGTTAGGGGCATTTTTAATGGGCCATATGATGTACCTATGGGTAAAGGCCAATTTTAGCCATGTGTCCACTCCCTAGTGACTGTTTAGTTGCCCCAAAAGTTGAGTTTTTCAAGATGGCCGAATTTCATCTTTTGAGGATCTTACCTATGTTAGACAACCTTCCTCATGGGTGATATTAATCTTCTCCATTCTCTTTTACCTTTTTGAGGTGCCTTGGCTAGAGATCTTGTAAGGTGTTGGGAAGACCAACCTATGAACATCCTTCACCCTTCCCAAGAGGATTGGAAAGAGTGAGGAGTGTCTTTTTAGGGAATGGTTTGAGAGAGAGAAGTTTGATCACCCACTCTTCATTTTTGGAGACATAGATTCTTGAGAAGTTTGATTTTTTGATATGGAAGTTTTAGCTAAGTCTTGAGAAGGAAAAAGATAGTGGATTTGGGCAGCTCTCCTATAACTTTTATTCATCCATTTGTAGGATTTAAGGTTGGTTGATTACTTCTTTTTATTTTTTGCTTTGTGTATGAATGAATGTATGAGTTTCTCTTTGGTTATTTCTTTGCTGTTTTGGAAAAGATGTGTTATTCTTGTAGTTTTCTTTTGTTGTTTCATGTTTATTGATTTGGAAGTTTTCAAGGCCAAACTCACCCTTGGGAGGATAGAGTAGCCTTGGGGTGAAGGGTTGCTTGATAGCCTAAGAGTGTAGAGGCTCTCTTCTTGGAAGAGAGTGAATCTCAAGGGTTATGGGACCCTTGCTAGATGGTGTTTATGCTCATGCAATGGGGGTCATAAGGGGAGTTTGTTGGCTTGTATGCCTTGGGAGACATAAGGATTTGTTGGGACAAGTTTGAAACTTGTGGTTACTCTTCTTGAAAGCCTTGCAAAGGCATTATGTTCTCCTTCTTGCAGATTTCTCCTCTAGGTATTTGGTCCTCCTTCACCCCACAAGTTATAGTCACTAAGTGACTTTGTTCATCCTTGGGTTGGGAGTGTTGTGTTGTGTATTCTTCTTGCCTATGTGTTAAGCATGTGTGTAACCTATTTAGCCTTGGTTCTCCTAGCTCGAGGGTGGCCTTATGTAAGCCTAGGTTGGGAGGTGAGCCTCCATGGTCACAACCTACAAACTTTTATTGCAGGTTTGCTTGGGAAATGATTCGAAAGGAAGCTATGGTTGATCCTTTTATATTTATTTTTATTTAGTTGCAAGAGAATTAATGTATTTGGCAAGCCCTCATTTACTAGAAATGAGAGGCTTGATTTTTTTATCTTCCTATTCTAGTGAAAGGAACCATGATGTACTAAATGTAACTATTTGACTAGTTTTGCCATGTAATAAAGATGTATTTTTATTTGAGTATATATTCTTGCAAAGAAAAAAAAAAAGAGATATTTGGGTTATTTCCTTATAGATATTTACTTCTTGAAATAAAATAGGAATGAAATTTATTTCTGCCTTTTAGCTATTGAAAAAGAAATGAAAATAAATTAAATGTTGTAGTGCAGTTATTAGTAAAAGCAATGAAATATTTGTTGATGTCTATAGTTTAAACACAATTTTTTTTTAAAAAATAGACATTTTAGAGTTAATATTAATCTTGCATTGCATCTTGTTGTATACTGATAAAAAAAGTAATTTAGAAAAGATAGTTGCAGCTGTAAATAAAATCATTACTGTTATATTTTTTTATTCTAAAAAATGCATGTGTAGTGGAAAATAGATTAATCTAGATATTGTATGAAAGAAAATAAAATTTATTCCATTCTATTTAATTAAAAATAGCCTACTCTAAGCTATGGAAATGCAGATTTAATCATATATATATATATATACATATATATATATATATACATACATATATATATATGTATGTACATATATATATATTTGTATGTACATATATATGTATATATATGTACATATATATATATGTATATATATGTACATGTAACGTCCTAAAATTGTGACACTTGCAATTTCGACTGCATTTGGGTCTTCACGATGGTGATGCAACACTGAACCTAAATGGAGACCCCGAAACCTGTTTATGACACCGAAAACTACATTTTTCTGCACCTTGGCATGATCCCTCCTTGCACCCTGCTATCTTGGGAGGTGGGACCATGGCGCTTAGCGCCCTGGTCCCCCAGGACCATGGTGCCCAGTGCCCTGGTCCCTGGCCCTATTTTGGGCCCGGTCTCTTTTGGGCCTCGGGTCTTTATGTTTGCAATTCGGGAAATAATGTTTCCTGGTCAGCCTAAGGTCAGAAAAATCAGTCTATCAGCCCTAATTGACAAGTATATAAACTACATTTCCTCTCCCATTTTGAGGAGGAAGGACATATGTGTGCAAGATGCGGAAGCAATATTAAAACACTCAAACATTCAAGCATTCAAGCATTCAAGCATTCCTTCAAGCAATTGAGCATTCTAAGTCTCCATTCAAGGCTAAGTGTTGCATTCAAGATAAGGATTCAACCATTGAAGAGGAGATCACATACAACATACAACATACAACAACATTTACACCTTCGCATGTAAGAATACAAACATTCTTACAACAAGGTATCAGTACTTGTTTACATTACAATCATTTACATTCACAACATTCTCATTTCTTGGTTAATTCCAAAACTAGGGTTTGACCTAAGGGCAAACCCCTAATCCCTAACCCCCCAATCATCCTCTCTTTTTTGTGTGTAGGTTGCAGGTACGCGGCTGTAATTGAAGATCTGGAATCCTTGTGCAGAGATGGACAAATCCCCCTTCGTTTCGCGGATTTTTCGGAGGACCATGTGCACGTCGGGCGCCATCGTCCCATCAACTTTCGCTCAAATTTGTAGGACAACATCATCTTGACATTTTACTGCTAATTCCAGGTCCGCAGCTTCATCCCATGTTTCTATTTCTGTCTGCAAATGAATCTTTCTTACTTTCACCTACACTCCTAGTTCAATCCTACTATCTACATTCTTTACAAAAGAGGGTAGCCTTGCTGTCATAACCCTTGAAACTCATTTAAAATCCAATCTTGCATTGTGTGAGATTGGATCTTGTGGGTTTCAACCCTTCTTTTGAATGTAAAGTCTCTCCTAAGTGAAAACCATCAATCCTAGTGACCTCCTTTCTCTCTCCTTGGAGTGGAGTTGGGGAGGGGAGAACAACTAGGGTTCAATTGCTTTTTCCATTTTACATTTTGGTGAACCCGACGTGAACATCCTTTCTAATTAGTCATGGTTAGATCTGAAAATTGGATGCCTTGATTACATTTCCATGTTTGATCTTTTACAAATTTTAGAGGTTAATTGCATAAAAACCCTAAATTTTCTTTTTAGTAATTGAGCTTGCGAAATGTTTAATGGTTAATGCTTGTTTCAGATCTACCCTTCTATTGCAAATTATCAATTCATATTTGTGCTTTAATTCTGAAAATTAAGTGGTTAAGTGTCAAAACCCTAATTTTTAAAACCCTCTTGATTCAACCTTTGACCGACAATTTCACTAATCAAAACATCTCCAAATCAGCTATAACTTTGGATTCCGCAACAAAATCATAATATCTTTCATCCCTAAAAATTTGGAAAAAAGTTGCAAGGACCGTGTGCACCCCGAGTGCCATTGTCCCCGACATTTTTTTCGAAATTTTGGGAGCTAGATCTTACTGTATTTTTCTGCTAAAATCCAGAATCTTGGGTGATTTCATCAATTCTAACACTTTGAAAATTAAAGTCAAAGTTGGTCTAGTGATTGCTTAGATTAAGGCTCCTAATCATTCAAAAATTGTTGAAATTGAAATTTTCTGTCAAAATTGTGTTCTTACTGTCCTAAATCTAAAAAGTGTGTCGGCATTCATTCGAAATGTCAGTGCTTAATTCAAATTCTTGCAATTTGTGACTTTTGAAATTAAGTGTTTAATTGCAACAACTTTGATTTTCGCTCTCAAAATCAAATTTTGCATGAAATTGAGTCAACTTTTAAATTTCAAAGCTTGCATTGCTCTTAGTATTCCCTCTAAAATCATAAAATTCAAAATTTTAGTTTCCCTCTCTTTTTCAAAATTCAAATTTTGCATTTTTCAACAATCTTGGTAGGGTTCAATTTTGAGATTGCAACTTTAATTTGGCCTATCTACAGATCATAAAATCACTCAATTTTTTTCAGATTAGCTTTAAAATCATCATAACTTTCATCCCTGAAATTTTAAAAAAAGGTTCGAGGACCGTGTGCACTCCGTTCGCCACGGTCCCTGACATTTTTTCCGAAATTTCGGGAGATTGTCGTGATTGCATTTAACAGCCTAAATCTAGGAGATGGGCTGATTTTATTGAAATTTGCTATCTCTAAATTCAAAATCTTCTCTCCCTCTCTAGCGCATGAGTTTTACAACAATAAGCCCTACTTACACTATTCCCGTTAGACGAAGCCGTAGAATTAAGTCTTTCCAAGGTTTATTTACCGAGGAGATGGAACCTAATTTGAATAGCCTTTTTAACGAGGACATGGGTAATTCCTCTAATCCTCCTAATGATGAAGAAGCTCTCCATGAGGTTTTTGTAGAACAACTTTCAAAATTGGATAACCAATTTGATGATTTTCAGCAATGGATGTCCCAAGAATACCTCGATAGTCAAGCTCTTTCCTTAATTGAGGGTCTAAAATGTATGGTTCAAAGTGATAAGAATGGAATTGATATTTTGCATGGTATTGCACACATTGTGGATTTGAATGTGATGCCTATGAAGAGTTGTGCCGAAACTTTAGGTTATACACAACCTCCTACTCAAGTCAATCATTCTATTCCGTTGACAACTTCTATTGCTAGCATACCTACCTTTGCATCAAACATAATGACTACTTCTATACAAGACATTCCGCCTATGATCACCAGTCATGGGGGAAATCCTTCCTCTTCAATTAACCCTCTCCCTTCATTCAATCCAACTTCTTCATTCATTCCTTCAATAAGTGTTCCTATTATATCTCCACAAATGAACATGACACAAGGGGGCAATTCATTTAACCATTCCATTCCTCCTTGTAGTGCTCCTCTTTTCCAATCATCTCCTATGACTAACTATCATAGTGTCCCACCACCTTACTCTCAATCAATACCTTCTTTCAATAACATAATACCTCCATCACAATCTAACACGTCTAATATGAACTCCTCGACTGAAATGACCATTAACAATCTTGCACAAACTGTCTCTTCTTTACAGCAACAAATTGCCTCTATGAATCAATCTAAGTTTAGTGTGCCCACATTTGATGTTGCGAGCCCACTTTCTCTTGACATTGTTCGAGCTATCCCCCCTAAACATGTTGAAATCCCGCATTTGGAGCTTTATAATGGTAAAGGTGATCCTCTAACACATGTTAAGACTTTTCAAACAATATGTACTGATTTTGCTTATGACCAAAGGTTGCTTGCAAAATTGTTTACTAGGACATTAAGAGATAAAGCCCTACAATGGTATTGCTCGTTGCCTTCTTATTCTATTACTTCTTTTGAACAACTTGCAAATGCTTTTATTCAACAATTTCAAAACAATATAAGTCCTAAAGTTACTTTGATTGATTTAATGCATTGTAAACAAGGTGTTAAAGAAAAAGTGACTGATTTCATTGGTAGATATAAGCATTTGTATGCTCAAATCTCTTTTCCAGTGCCTAACAATGATATTCAAAGAATCTTTATTTCTAATTTACAAAAAGATATTAGAGAAAAACTTCTGTTTTCTGAGTTTACTTCTTTCCAACAGTTGTGTGCAACTCTTCACAATTATCAACTGACTGTGAGTCAAATGGAACAAGCAAATCCTATGGCTTTGAGTGATAAGGGTGATAGTAGTCAACAACCATTTGGAAAGTTTAAACCAAACAGAGAGTCCGTTAAGTTCAATGAAAACATCATCAACAACAATGTGAATGCAGCATCAGGTGTGCCTCCTATTTCTAAGTTTTTCAAGAAAGAAAGAAAGTTTACTCCTTTGAATGAATCATTGCATAGTATTATGAATAAGTTATTGGAACAAAATGTGCTTACTCTCCCTCCTATAAAGAAAATAGATCCTGCAAAGATTAATTCACCCTATTTTGATAACAAATCTTTTTGTCAATTTCATCGTCAACCTGGGCATGATATTGAAAAATGTTTTGCTTTAAAGGGTAAAATTCAAGATTTGATTGATAATAATACTATCTTTGTTTCTAGTATGAATGATAAAGGCAACACATCTGTAGCTCCTCCTAACCAAAATCTTAAGATTTTTACTGATCCATTACCTTCTCATACCTCTAATGTGATTGAGACTAATGATTCCTCTTTCTCATCTGATGGTCTTGTGTCTATGACTCCGAATGTGATTACCTTTGTAGAGCAGTAGAAACTCCCTAAAGAACCTTCCATCACATTTGATTCTAGTGAAACTATTAGGGCACCTGATGGTCCTTTATATATAGTTGCAAAAGTCAAGAATACACCTTGCCGTGGAGTGCTTATTGATCCTTCTTGCATGGTTAATGTTATTACTGAAGAATTTATGTTTACTTTACAATTGAATCAAGTGATCTATGATGAAACAAATGTGGTTGTGAAATTGTTTGATGCATTTTCTTCTCCTGCAATTGGTTCTATTACATTACCTATTGAAGTTCATAACAAATCCCGTGATGTGAACTTTGCTATTATTCCATCATCCGAACAATTTCGTGTGAAGCTAGGCTATCCTTGGCTATCTTCCATGAAAGCTATTGCTTCTCCTATTCATAAATGATTGAAAATTTCCCATAATGGTGAAGTTGTTACTGTCAATCATAGTCTCTTTAAACCAGCTGAAAGAACTTCTAGCATTCCTATTGATTATTTTTGGCCTAAACAATTCCAATCTCTTCCTCCGCGAAGTGATCATCTTTACAAATCTTATCAAAAGTGGAAAACAGATATGATCCTATCTCTAAGTGAACCTAGAACACCCAAACTTGATATTCCTATCATTCTTGAGAAGGAAGTTCTTCCTTTGAAAGATAAAACTAATGTCTTTCCTCAAGAAGATTCCCAGCCCATTCCTATGGATGTGACTATGTCTATGTCTAATAAACTTTCTAAAAGTAGACCTATACCTCCTCGTCATGATGGACTTGGTCTCCTTCCTAAACCAAATATTCCTCCTTTATATGGAGCAGTTCCTCCTCCTTCCTCTTATAGAGAGAAGAGACCTTCCTCTTCTCCTATTATCCAACCTAAGAAACCACAACCTAAACACCCCAGTAATAAGGATGAGAACATTCCTCCTACTCAATCTTCTCCACTTCCTACTAAGACTAGACAAAATCGTTTTGCACGTGAACACCGACGAAAGCATCATCTTAGAGCTCAGGCAGCTGCTTCTCAAACTTTGCAATCCCCAAAAACACCTTCAACAAGCATTATTCCATTTTCTCCAAAATCTCCTAAACATAAGATGCATGATGGTTTTGATCCTGTGTGAGTTAAAGATCCTATTTTTATAAATCTTGATGATGATATAGATGAAAATGTTATTCATGATGAAAATGCTACTCCTCTTTCTTCTGATAGTGAATATGAATTTGTTGATGTTGATAACCATTTATCTAACGAATTTTCTAAAGCACTTATCCTAGCTCCTAGACAAGAACAACGTGGCTTGGAACATGAACATAGCCCTTGTTTGGATCTTGTGATAGCTCCATCTGCTGTGTTGGATGTTCCTCCTCTAGCGTGTTTCCTGCCTTCCCGAAATATTGATCAGCAAGATCGGGGGGTGGATGACGTGCTAGACTAGTTTCATTAGCATAGCAGACTCTCTCCTCCTCTCTTTCTTTTGTTACTTCTTCTATGTGTTATCCTCATTCTTTTATTTTGTTGTCCTTAGTGTTGTCTACTTGAGGACGATGCAAAGCATTGAGATCTCTTTTGGTCTCTCTCATGTTGACTCAAAAGACACATGTGTTCCCTTCTTCTAGGTGACCTTCCTTGATTGGGGAATGAAGAACAATTATGCATACATACATATGATATACATGAATTATCATACAACATACTGACCCTGAGGAAAGCGAAGTCACCTTGTGCTTTGTGTTTTGTGTCTATTATCCTTTGGTTTATCTCACACTTGGGGGCTAAATCTTTGTGATAACGTGCTCCTTTCCCTTCTCATTTCTTATGTGTATCACTACCTTAAAGCCATCACCCCTGTTGAGGCATGTGCGATCGCTTTAATGTAGGGGGGCATACACCCCATCTATCCCTTCAGGATACTTGAAAATTTCTTGGCGAACTTAGCTTTGCCTTGAAATTTTTTGGTATTTCTCTTCCATGACTCATAGTGAGGGAACCTTACTACCGACAGTCATGGTTCTCCCTCGTGATCTTCCCTTTTACTTTGTCAATCAAAGTCGTAAGATCCTTAGTCCACTGGGGGCTTGGTGTGTCTTGCCTCCTTGACGTGGTGAAAGTCTTTCAATGTTGTTTCCTTGTACTTTACCAGAAGTATGGGCATACGCTTATACTCCCGCTAAAGTGGGGGCTAAATGTAACGTCCTAAAATTGTGACACTTGCAATTTTGACTGCATTTGGGTCTTCACGATGGCGATGCAACATTGAACCTGAATGGAGACCCCGAAACCTATTTATGACACCGAAAACTGCATTTTTCTGCACCTTGGCATGATCCCTCCTTGCACCCTGCTGTCCTGGGAGGTGGGACCATGGCACCCAGCGCCCTGGTCCTTCAGGACTAGGGTGCCCAGTGCCCTAGTCCCCCAGGACCATGGCACCCAGCGCCCTGGTCCCTAGCCCTATTTTGGGCCCAGTCTCTTTTGGGCCTCGGGTCTTTATGTTTGCAATTCGGGAAATAATGTTTCCTGGTCGGCCTAAGGTCAGAAAAATCAGTCTATCAGCCCTAATTGACAAGTATATAAACTACATTTCCTCTCCCATTTTGAGGAGGAAGGACATATGTGTGCAAGACATGGAAGCGATATTAAAACACTCAAACATTCAAGCATTCAAGCATTCCTTCAAGCAATTGAGCATTCTAAGTCTCCATTCAAGGCTAAGTGTTGCATTCAAGACAAGGATTCAACCATTGAAGAGGAGATCACATACAAAATACAACATACAACAACATTTACACCTTCGCATGTAAGAATACAAACATTCTTACAACAAAGTATCAGTACTTGTTTACATTACAATCATTTACATTTACAACATTCTCATTTCTTGGTTAATTCCAAAACTGGGGTTTGACCTAAGGGCAAACCCCTAATCCCTAACCCCCCAATCATCCTTTCTTTTCTATGTGTAGGTTGCAGGTATGCAGCTGTAATTGAAGATCTGGAATCCTTGTGCAGAGACGAATAGATCCCCCTTCGTTTCACGGATTTTTCGGAGGACCGTGTGCACGCCGGGCACCATCGTCCCATCAAATTTCACTCAAATTTGTAGGACAGCATCATCTCAACATTTTACTACTAATTCCAGGTCCACAGCTTCATCCCATGTTTCTATTTCTGTCTACAAATGAATCTTTCTTACTTTCACCTACACTCCTAGTTCAATCCTACTATCTACATTCTTTACAAAAGAGGGTAGCCTTGTTGTCATAACCCTTGAAACTCATTTAAAATCCAGTCTTGCATTGTGTGAGATTAGATCTTGTGGGTTTCAACCCCTCTTTTGAATGTAAAGTCTCTCCTAAGTGAAAACCATCAATCCTAGTGACCTCCTTTCTCTCTCCTTGGAGTGGAGTTGGGGAGGGGAGAACAACTAGGGTTCAATCACTTTTTTCGCTTTATAGTACATATCATATATATGTACACACACACACACACACACACACACACACACACACATATATGTATGTATATATATATTATGTAAAGTTTATGCCTACTGTTTTAAATGTAAAACTAAGCTATTGTATCCTTTTAAGAAAAATTAAAAAATAGATGAACATGTATGTTGTTGCCATATTAAAAAAAAATATAGATTATTAAGTTTGTGCATATATTTTGTAATATTTATACAATTTGGTTAAACATGTCAGTCTTTAAATTAGATTAAATATATGGACATGAGAATATGTATATAAAACTATATGTATATATGTATACATATATATATATATATACATACATATATGTATGTTTACATACATGTATGTATATATCTATACATATATATATATATATATGTATGTATGTATGTATATATATATATATATATATGTATGTATGTATATATATATATATGTATGTATGTATACATACATATATGTATGTATACATACATATATGTATGTATATATATATGTATATACATACATATATGTATGTATACATACATATATGTATGTATATATATATATATATATATAAACATATATAAAATATACATATATATTTTTAAAAATATTCCAGAAATTTACATATGCCTTTTAGCTAAATACACACACACACATATATATATATACAAACATATATACAAACATATATTATATTATGGATCTATTGTCATATATATATATATATATATATATATATATATATATATATTCTAAATATTAAAAAAATAAAAATAATAACCTAGAAAATATAATACTCTGCATGTAAGCTTGGGCCGGATTGGAGCCCAAGGCTCCCTGTGGGTTGGAACCTACAACACGGCCCAGCCACACTATGGGCCGCAACCCATAGGGAATCAGCTTCAACCATCCTTATGGGCTGCGACCCACAGGGCGGTCGTGGCCGCAATGTGGGCCGCAACCCATAGGGGAGTGACTTTGGCCATCTTTGTGGGCTACGACCCATAAGGCAACTGCAGCCGCATTGTGGGTCATGACCCACAAGCACGACTGTGGCCATCATGTGGGTACCACCGATAGTGACATCATCGCCCATCCCTGTGCGGCCCTTCCTAATACCCACGACCTTTATCAAACCCTCGGCCATGTGCTATCATGGCCCTTCGGCCCTCTACATCATGCGACCCCCTTCGATTGTCTCCTCTACCATGGCCGCCACCTGCACACACACACACACATTCGAACAAGAAAAATATGTTTGAAGTAAAGAATCCCTAACCCAAATTCGGGTTAGGGTTAGATATTGGCAAAAATAAATAATGTTTAGATATAAAAATAAACAAACTCTAGTTAGAGTTGTAAAAGAAAATAATAATAAAATAAACAAATAAGGGGAGGAAAACCTTTTCATATTTGAAAAGGATAATCCCCCATTTGAATATAAAATCAATGTTTTAGGAATGATTATTTCTATTATTGATAAAGAGGTAATTAGTTCTTAATGTAAATTTTATTTTCGGCAATTATTTATATGTATACATATATTTATATATATGCTAATAAACACACACACACACACACACACACACACACACACACACACATATGTATATATATGGATGTTTAGGTTAAATTTATTTTGGAAATTATTGAAAGTATACTGTAAACTTTTAGTCTATAGGGGTCAATATTGGCTGAATATTAAATACTTGATATTTAATATTTAAAGGGGATTTACTTCGACAATAATGTGGAGTTAATTGTTAGCTAATTATTATATTGTTTTTAGTTAACTTTATTAGTTGAATCTAATAGCATTATTTACATTTCCCCAATTAATTAGTTTAAATTCAATAAAATAAGTGATCACATTATTTTAATTATTCCTAGCGCAATTAAATACCAATTGAGATAACTAATATCTCTTGATTTGTAATTAAAGGATTATTTGGTTAAATTAATTTATTAATTAATAAAGTGGTAAAGATACTTTCTTTTGGAGAATTATTTCTGCGTAAAAATATTAACCCTTGAGTGGTTAAGTTAATTAAATTAACTCTAGGAACCCATTCATTTAATGTATGAGTTAACATTTAGCTTAGATAAATTTATTTATCTCATCTTTATTATCGAGTAATTAGTATTTTATGTTGTTTTAAAAAAAATTTGTTGTTGCGTTTATTTCCAAAAGTTTGGGCATGACACAATCATACTTTAGAAGCAACATAATAGCCTATTTGTGTCTCATCTCTTGTCCCTGTGTATGGGGGCAACAATGATTTAAAATTTCCCCTTTGTGCAGTAGTGACTCTTATAAGGATTTATTATCGATTGTACAGGTGTATATTCCTATTGGGAATTCCCTCTCTCATATTGAAACAAGTACCCCTAATGAGGATCTTAAGTATTGTAATATGGTGAAATGTGTGAATGAGAGATCAAGAGGAAAAATACCCTTTCCCTCCAAGGAGAGATGAGAGTATCACTATGGATTTCCATTCATACACTTTTCACCTAATTATATTGGAAGAGGAGAGGAGAATTCACTAGATTCAACCTTCAAAGAAGAAGATAGAATTCTGAGTAAAGTGGGAATGATAAGCTAATCCACTCTTCGTATTTGAAATGGAAAAGAATTGATTGAATTATGTAGTGCAAAAGTGACAAAGAACTGATTATAACTTAAGATCAGAATATGGGATGAAGTTGTACATATGGATTTGGTAGTAATATATCAAGATGAAGTCGCCCTACGAATTTGAGGAAAAGTTGATCAGACCGTGGCGAGAATGTACACGATCCTCCAAAGAATCTGCGAAATGAAAAGGGTTTTTCTACCTCTGCAAATGGAGCCTGAATCTGAAAGTATAGTTGCATACCTACAACCTACACACAAAAAAGAGAGGAAAATGGGTTGGGATTGGAGGTTTTCCTTTAGGTCAAACCCTAGTTTTGGAATTAACCAAGTAATGAAAGAAAGTACTTGCAAGTAGATGTAAATGAAAGACAGAATTGTAAATCACCTGAAGAGAGGTTGTGATAGCAATGTTGATAGAAATTCTTGTGTGGAATTGAATGTTGGAATCAATCTCCTCTTCAATGGTTGAATCCTTGACTTGAATGCAACACCTAGCCTTGAAGGGAGACTTGAGAATGCTCAATGCTGGAAAAGAATGCTTGAATGTTGTTGAATGCTTGATCGCTTATGCAACTTGACCAACTCCAACTTATGCTAATGAGAGGACAAATTCCCCTTAAATACATGTCAATGGATTTTATTTTTGTGATAAGCCAACATTGGGGGAGTTTCCCGCTCATTACACAACCTACAATGCATGCTCTAGGAAAGGTCCTGCCCCAAAATAGGACAGTGATAGGGGTGCCACGCCCTTGTCCTGGGAGAAAAAATTTTCCATACCCCTGTCCTACCCCTTTCTCTAGGGCAAAGTGCAGACAGGGTGGTGCGAAGGCCAAGGGAGAAGCAGATTATGAGGGTTGATCAGTCTCCAATCAGGCTAGAGGATTCAATCTCACATGCGTGAGGACCCTAATGCAAAATTTCTAGGGTCACAATTTTATGACACTACATTTAGGCCCCACTTTAGCGGGAGTATGAGCATATGCCAATACTATCGGTAAAGTACAAGGAAACAAGATTGAAAGATTTTTACCATGTCAAGGAGGCAAGATCTACCAAGCCCCCATTGGACTTAGGATCTTACAACTTTGATTGACAAAGTAAAAGGGAAGATCAAGAAGGGGAGAACCATCACTACAAGTAGAAAATTTCCCCTCACTATGAGTCATGAAAGCAAGGATACTAAAGATTACAAAGCAAAAGAAAGTTCACTAAGTAATTTTAAGTATCAAGAAGGAAAATATGAGTAGAGTGTATGCCCCCATGCTAAAGTCATCGCACACACCTTATCAAGAGCGATTTCTTTAAGGTAGGATACACCTGAGAGAGAGAGAGAGAGAGAAGAGATGAAGCACGTTATCACAAGGATTTAGCCCCCAATTGAGGAATAAACCCAAGGATAATGAACACAAAACATGAGGTACAAGGTAGTTTCACTTTCCTTGGGGTCAATATGATGTATGATAACTGATGTATATCAGGTATGTATATGTGCATATAATAATTGTCATTCCCCAAAGAAGGACACTACCTTGGAAGAAATGGAAGAGAGGATATCTTTTGAGTCAACATGAAAGAGACCAAGAAAAGAGCTCAATGCTTTGCATCATCCCCAAGTAGACATTAAGGGGATAATAGAAGAATAGGGAGACACATAGAAGAATGGTCACAAAAGAGCAAGAAAGGAAAGAGAGAGAAGATCTACCTTGCTAATATTGCTAGTCTAGCATGACATCCACCTCCTGATCTTGTTGATCACTATTTTGGGAAGGTGAGCAACATGCCAGAGGAGCAACATCGAGTACAATAAATGGAAATATCACAAGATCCAAACAAGGACTATGCTCATGTTGTAAGTCACTTTGTTCAATTCTAGGAGCTAGGATTAGGGTTTGTGAAAATTTAGTTGATAAATGCTTGTCCACATCAACATATTCATACTCACTATCATAAGCATTGGGAGTTGTATTGCCATTATGAATAACATGTTCACCCATTTCTTCATCAAAGTTTAGAGAAAGAGGAGAAAGAACATGAATAGGAGTAAAACCATCACATGTTTTGTGAAACTTATGATTTGGAGATATAGGTTGAACATGTTGCTTGGGAGAAAAGGAAATCATGTCAACTGTCAGAGTCTAAGGAGATTGAGTATTTTGAGGGACAACTTCATGAGCTCAAACATGGTGTCTTCATCGATGTTCTCTCACACAATGATTCCATTGGGTCTTAGTGGAAGGCTGAGGAGGAGGAGGAACATTTGAAAAAGTAGGAATGTTTCTCTCCTTGATAGTTGAAGGTTTAGGTTGAGGTCTTTTAGGTTGAACAAGAGGAGAAGCAGGCCTCTTCTCTTGATAAGAGGAAGGAGGTGGAAGTGCACCATAGAAAGGAGGAATATTAGTTGTAGAAAAGAGACCAGGTCCATCATGAGGAGGAGGTATAGATCTAACCTTTGGAGAAATATTGTTGTTCTCCTTAAGAGAAGGTAAAGTCACATCCATAGGAATAGGTTGATGATCTTCCTTAGGAGGGAGATTAGTTCTATCTGTTAGGGGAACAACTTCATCTTCAAGTATGATAGGAATGTCAAGTGTTGGGGATCTAGGCTGACTTAAGGATAAGATCATATATTTCTTCCATTTTTTATAAGATTGAAAAAGAGCATCACTCCTTGATGGAAGAGATTGAAGTTGTTTAGGCCAAAAGAGATCAATAGGAATACCAGGGCTTCTTTCAAATGGACGAAATAAGCTATAGTTCATGGTTCTGATTTATCCATTGTGAGGAAATTTCAAACACTTGTGGATTGGAGAAGCAACAACCTTCATGGAAGATAGCCAAGGATAGCCCAACTTCACACAGAATTGCTTAGAAGATGGTATGATAACAAAGTCAACATCCATCGATTTAGTATGAACTTCAACATGAAGGGTGATACAACCAATGGTAGGATAAGAGAAGCCATCAAATAACTTCACAACCATATTAGAGGCATCATATATTGGTTTATGCAATCATAAAGTGAAAAGATACTCTTTAGTTATGATATTAACCATGCAAGAGGGATCGATAAGGTCACCATGGCAAGGGATATCCTTAACCTTTGCAACTATGTATGAAGGGCCATCGGGTGCTCTAATGGTCTTGCTAGGGTCAAATGTAATACAAGGATCCTTAGGCGTATCTTGTGTTTCTACCATATTAACCAAGTTCAAATCCATAGAGGTGAATTCCTTAGAAGAGAAAGAATTAGGCACAATCTCAATAACATGAGAGGTATGCGAAGGCAAGGGATTAGTGAAAATCCTAATATTTTGATTAGGAGGAGTTACTGATTTATTCCCTTTATCATTCACACCTATCGCAGATATAGTATAATTATCAATTAAATCTTGAATCTTATTATTCAGTGCAAAAAATTTCTCTGTATCATGACCAGGTTCACGATGAAATTGACAAAAGGAATTATTTTGATTAATAAGAAAAATAGGTTTTAAGGACCTAAAACCTTTAACAAAGGAGAATAAAATAGTTCATCAAAGAGCATCTAGACCTTCTTGAAATAGCTTACAAAACAACTAGCAAAAAGGCTAGTGAACCGAATGGACAACAAATGAAAGGAACAGCAAAGCGGAAAAACTAGAGAAAAGACAAAAAGATAAACAACAACTATAAAGACTTAAGAATATCTGCCGCCTTGTTGACCAGTGGGTCATAGTTTTCCGCAGCAACTTTGAGTTCTTCCATATCCTTGTTTGGCTTCTTCTCCTTTTTGCCTCTAGTGTTTGTTCTAGGTCCTTGCACTTCTCCCGTACCTTCAATGTCTAGTTCCAGCTCTAGGGAATCCTTCTTGTCCTCCAGTTTACTGATGAGGATTTTAGTATTGTCGGCCAAGGCCTTCAGAATGCTATAGCTTTGTTCAAAAATACTTTTGAGGCATTTTTCAATTTTGCTGAATTTGCTATCAGTATCCGCCATTCTCTGGTTCATAGCATTGTCATTAGTTTTTATCTTTGTCAAGTCCTTCTCAATTTGCTCAAACCTAGGGTTGAAAGAATCTCTGATCTCTTCGGCTCTAGCAATACATTTAGTCAGATCCTCAACATATTCTGCCATAGATTTGCCTCCACCAATACTAATTGTCTCTAGAATTTGGACTCTGTGACTCAACTTATTATTATCCTCCACAACTTTCTTATAACTGTTAATTAACAAGTCCATGGTGTCCACAAAACCTTTCAATCCCTCATTGAGAAGATTTAAAGGAGGGGAATTCTCACCAGGATTGTCCTGTTCCTTGGGGACATCGCCACTAGTGATCTTATCAACTTTTCCATTGACCCTCTGATCAAAACCTTCCCCTGTGGTCTCCTCCTCCAAATTCTGGTCAACTTTGGGATCCTTTCTCTACACTTGTTTCTCTAGCTCCATAACACTATCTTCCTGCCTCTTCTGTTTGTTCCTTATTTGAATAGAAGCTTTAGTTTTCTTTTTCCGAGGAGACTGGGTTTCATCCTTCTCAGAATCCTGAGAGACCTCTGAGGAGGAGGAGGAACGGATCAGGAAAACCTTTTCTTTAGATTTTTTCTTACCCTTCGAGGAGGAGGGCCTGGTACTCACTTGTTTTATTTTCTTACCAATTTCAGCTTCAGAGTCACCCAGTCTCTCCTCTGATTCACTAATCAAATCACTTTCAGACTCCTCACCCTTAGAAAAACCAGAATCTAACCATTCTCCTTAGACTCAAATATAGAAGGCTGAGGACGAGTAATCTGGTGGTCATATATTAACACCATAAGACCTTGATGCATGGTTGTATCACCCTTAGGGTTCTCTCTATGGGCCTTAATGGTAGTATTCATTGAGCACAATAGGAAATATGGAATATTAACTTTATCATCATACCTGAAATGGTTTAGCAAAACAAAATGATAGCCATACACTTTTGTGAATCTGCCATCCAAGGTAACATAACACATAATAGCAAACAAGACCTCCCTCCATGGCTTAACAAATGCCCTAGGTGAAGTAGGTTTTACTTAGCTTTACTAGGCACTTTTTCTCCTTTGTGATTTTGGGGTATCACTTAATAGCCTTCTTGCTCAATTTTCTGTCTCTCTAATAGTTGCTCCCTTCCCTACGAAGACCTATGACCTGAGTGATGAGGTCTTCATCAATGGGGATTGTTTGGTCTCCCATCTTTAGGGTGCCCTTCCTCCAGTTTTTGCAGAAAAAGTTTGTGATAGTGGCATCCCTCCCATGGTGTCTCTCCATAAACTTTGTAAACCCACCCTTTTGCAAAATGTTCCAAACAACCTCCTTTTGTTTCCACTCCTTGCAGTTGCTGGGTTCATAGTGGCGTCTATTTCCTCCCATTTTTTCCCTTTTCAGGACAAAATGTCGAGAGTTGTAGAGAGCTATAGGCAAGAAATTTCTTGAAGCTACCACATTTACCCAGAAAGCATGGGAAAAGGTGGCTTTTATCTTTTAATAAATGGTACTGACATTATTATAATTACTTATAGTCCTCCTCTTAATCCATTTCATCATTATTTTGTCCATTTATGATCTTTCGGGTACTATTGTATCGATCCATAAATATGATTGATCTGACGTCATCGAGGAAACCCTCTTCACCCTTCCAAGTAACCATATTGTTGTGATTGACCGCCACATTGGCTGCCCAGTTAGCTGGACCATTAGCTTCATGATACATATGGGAAATGAAGCATTTCTTGAAAGTGTTGATGAGATCTATAGCAACTGTTATTATGTTGTTGATAGTCCATGAAGGCTCAGAAGTTCCTTTTAGACACTTGATGATGTTATTAGAATCCCCCTCAATACATAGATAGGGACAATTTCATCTTTTAGCCAGGAGAATACCTTGGAGGGCAGCCATAGCTTCCACCATATGGTTAGTTTAATAACCTATAGGAACAACAATCATTTCCTTACAACTGCCATTTTCATCTTTGAGAATTGCACCACATCCCGCAAGGCTAGGATTACCTTTGGCAGCTCTGTCGAAGTTGATTTTGAGCCACCCATGAGGGGGAGTGTGCCATCTGGCTTCTAGTCTCTTGTTAAGTTTGGGATCAGTACTACCAGCACTCTTTAGATTTTAGGAACTGAAAATGTGAGTTTCCAAGGGGTTGGTAAAAACACAAGGATCCCTAATGATCCCAATGTTCTCCATAATAGCCCTTTGAATTTTCTGGAAAATAGCTGCCTGGGTGAGAGAAGTGTCCCTGAAGATACGGTTGTTCCTTTCTTTCTAGATCCCCCATAGGATGTGAGGGAGAGATAACTGCCACAAAGATCTCAAGGAGGGGTTAGACCAATGATAACTCCAAGAATGAAACAATTCACTGATAGTGTTAGGAAACACCCAGTCCATGCTAAAATTCTTAAGAAATCTCTCCCAAATTGAAACAATGAAGGGAGAGTGGATGGCCAAATGGTTCACAAACTCTTCCTCCATAAGACATAAAGCACATCTATTTGGGAAGGAAAATCCCCTAACCTTAAGATTATCTAAGGTCAATATTTTATTTTGAAGGATAGTCCAATAGAAAAAACTGATCTTAGGGATAAGACCCTTTATCCAGGATTTAGACCAAAAGGGATTCTCTGAGGGGGCAGGGGAAATAACATGGTACATAGAAGAGACATTGATGTTGCCTTTAGGTTCATGTTTCCAAATAAGGGAATCTTTCTCATTGTACAACCAGGTAGAAGACAGATGATTCTTAAGATTGATAAGGTCAGAGTGAATACTTTCAATGCTCTTCCATTTATCCCCTATCCAATACCCCTCAACCAAAGAACCAAAGACTCTAATACAAGGGGCAGCAAAAGGGGCCCAGTCAGGGATTTCAATAAAAGGCTTATCAAAAAGCTAGGGATCCTCCCAAAATATAACTTTCCTACCATTGCCTACTCTCCATTTACCCCTTTAGCAATGTTGTTTTTACACTTAGAGGCATGATTCTAGATATGGGACCCATTAATACAAAAATTAGAATTGATAAAAGAGAGAAGAGAAGAAGACAAAAGAGGATACTTACTTCTCCAAATTTTACACCATTCACTGTCAGAGTGGAACAATCTCCAAACCTGTTTTGACAAGAGAGATTCATTAAGGGTCCAAATTCTTCTCAGGCCCAGACCACCTTTCCTTTTTGATCTACACACCTTGTCCCAAGCCACTAAAGCCATTCTTTTCTTTTCCTCTACCCTTGACCAAAGAATTTTATTTTGAATTTTCTCAATGGCATTAGCATACTTAATTGGAATTCTGAAGAGAGTGAGGGCATAAATAGGTATACTTTGAAGGGATGCTTCAAGAAGTTGAAGCTTTCCAGCCTAACTTAAAAGAGCACCTTTCTAGCTAGCAAGCTTTCTTTGAAATTTGTCCACCAGAGAACTCCAAAAGGAATCCAATGGAGCAATACCCAAGGGGAGACCAAGATAAGTAGCAGGGAGATCAGCAATCTGATATTCCAAAATTCTATTGATTCTATGATGTCCCCTCTTAAGAGTGTTGATGAAAAACACTTCACTTTTTACCCAATTGATAAGTTGGCTAGAAGCAGAAGCAAACTTACAAAGGGTGTCCTTTAGGATTCTGGATTCTGAAATGCTTGAGTCCCCCATGACAATGGTATCATCCACAAACTATTGGTGGGAGAAAATATGATCAGCTGAGGAAGGTTGGGGACCCTTAAAAATACCTCTCATCACCATACTTTCCATAGAACTACCAAAACATCTAGCCATAATAATGAAGAGGATAGGGGAAATGGGATCCCCTTGCCTTAATCCTCTAGAGGTATGAAAGGAGGAGTGAGACATGTTGACAAGAACAACAAAGGAGGCAAAGGAGATGAGCTACTTAAATAGGTCCACACATTTGTTAGAGAAGCCAAAAGCCAATAGGACCTTCACGAAGAAAGACCAATCAACCCAGGCATAGGCCTTAGAGAGATCAAGCTTGAGGACGACACGCTATTTCTTAGCCATAACAAGTGAATGGATATTCTCATGGATGATTATGATGGAATAAATAATTTGTCTACCTGGCACAAAACCATTTTGTTGATGACTAATCAGAGAAGGAAGGACTATCAGGAGTTTGGAAGTTAGGACCTTAGAAATTATCTTATAAAGAGAGTTGCATAAGCTGATTGGTCTGAACTTATCCATGGAATCAACACCTTGAATTTTGGGGATTAAAGCAATGAAGGTGCCATTAATCTCTTTCAAAAGTTTTCTAGCCCCCAAAAATTCTTTAATCCCACTGGAAACATCTTTCCGAACAATATCCCAGAATTATTGGAAGAAGAACATGGGGAAGCCATCAGGTCTGAGGGATTTGTTACCATCAAAAGAAAAGAAAACATTTCTGATTTCCAGGTTCAAATGTATTGAAGTTAACAAGATATTCATCTGCTCATCAATGAGGTAGGGAATGTTCTGAAGGAAAGAACTTTGAGCATCAAAATCCAGGCTTTGATCCCTACAAAGAAGATCAGTGAAGAATCTTTTGGCCTCATTTCTTATCTCCTCCTCCTTAACTAGCTCCCCATTGTCCACCATCAGTTTTTTGATCCTATTTCCCGCTTTATGTTTAATATTAAACATATGAAAGAATCTAGTGTTCTTATCTCCTTCCTTCAGCCAGATACATCTAGACATCTGCTTCCAAAAGGCTTCTTCTTTAGCAATGATTTCGTGGTATTTTTTGAGGATATCATTTTCTTCAGCAATAGTCACAGTAGAGAAGCCATCTTTATGGATTTGGATCTGTATTTTGTTGAGGTCTTCCTAAATTTTTCCTTTGGCCTCAAAGATATTCCCAAAGTTGGATTTATTCCAAGACCTCATATTGTCTTTTATGCTTTTGAGTTTCTTCACCACTCTATACATGGCAGTGCCCTCAACTTGAATGTTCTACCATTCTTGAATTTTATGGGTAAGATCTCGATGAAGAGTCCACATTTTTTCAAATCTAAAAGGAAAGTGCTTTCTTCTATTTATGGGGTCAACAAGTAGAGTTATGGGATAATGGTCATACCCAACTTAGATGTGAGAAAACAAAGAACATAAATATTGTTTGTACCAATCATCAGAAATAAGAGCCCTATCAAGGCGAACTTAAATAAGGTCATTTCCAATCCTCCTATTAGTCCAAGCATAATTACAACCCTGTATCTCCACATAATTAAGAGCCTAAGCATTTATAAAATCCATAAGGGCTAGTATTCTTTCCAACTAAGAGGGGATTCCACCAAATTTTTCCTCCTCTCTCAAAGGGGTGTTGAAGTCTCCCATGACCAGCGAGTTGAGGTTCTTGAAGTTGTCCCTTATTTCCATAAGTTTTTTCCAGAAAATACTTCTAGCTTTCAAGGTATTAGGAGCATAAATATTAGTGAGGACCCAAGAGGTTCCATCTTTTAAATGCTCAAATTTAATGCAAGAGAAATTTCTTTCTTGAATAAGAACATGACCTTTAACACTATTGAGATTCCAAATAGTTGCAATGCCTCTAGAGGCACCTTCCAAATTGCCACCACTGATACTCCCAAATTTAAAGAATTTTAAAGTTTCAACCTTATCTCTACTCATCTGAGTTTCTTGAGTAAGAAAAATATCAGGTTTACTATCCCTAATCATATTCCTAATAATATCATGCTTGTGGGGATTATTTAGTCCCCTAATTTTCCAAGATATAATCTTCATAATTACTTACCAATTCCTAATTCCTTCAGAATCTTCTGAGTCCCATCTGCTATGTTCTTGTTGGCCTCCTTGTCTCTGACTTTTTGGTTTTAAGGTCATCCTAGGTATGAGGAGACATACCCGACATCAACTTGAGCAATTCTACTAGACTTCCTTAATTAGGCAGCCAAGGGAGTGGATCCTTTTTTGTTCCTATGTTTTGAAATTTTCTAGTCTACTTCTTTCTCAAGAACCGCTTCAGGGTTACTTAGAATTCTAAAAATTTCTTCTTCATTACCCCAGTTAGGTGATCTGGAATCATGTGATGAACTATTAACTATTTTAGAAGCTTGGTCTGAATCCGAGAGGTTCATACCCAATATAGCACATTTCTGGGCTTCTTGCATATCAGACCTGATCATGACAGGGGAAGAGTCAGTCTTTTCTTCTTGAGAGCCAATAATCTCCCCTTCCTTAGGTTGTTAAGCTTGCTTAGTATCCTCATCCTTTTGATCCTCTTTATTGGGAGCTTCCTTACTGGCCAAAGTGTCAGTGATTACTGTAGACACCCAAAATTGTCCAGTCTAATTAAATAAATATTTTATTTATTTAATTATCTAAGCTTAATTCTTCTATTAATTAAATAAATCTTTATTTATTTAATTAATTCATTTATCCTCTTCTAGCCTTATTTCTCATTTAAATAAATACATTTATTTATTTAAATTCCCCTTTTCCTAAATTAAATAAATATCTTATTTATTTAATTGATCCCACTTCTATTAATTAAATAAATCTTTATTTATTTAATTAATTCATTAACCTTTTCTACCCATGACACATGTCATTCATCTCTTAATTCATACACTACCTAC
This sequence comes from Cryptomeria japonica, assembly GCF_030272615.1. NCBI lineage: Eukaryota > Viridiplantae > Streptophyta > Pinopsida > Cupressales > Cupressaceae > Cryptomeria > Cryptomeria japonica. Next base: position 175,059,868 of record NC_081408.1, on the reverse strand, counting down.
CCCTTTCATTATTTTATTATTTTCTTTACCTACCCTCTAATCATAGCCGACCTCCTTTTACACCTCTCAATCTTATCCCTCCATTTCATATAGTGTCTTCTATATAAGGAGATGCTTCCTTCATTATCAAACCCTAACTACCTAACTACACTACGCTTTTCATAGGCGATCCTACTTGCAACCACATTCTGTTCTTTGTTGAGCTCTTGTGCACATAAAATTTGTGAGCAAATATATCAAGCAAGATCAATGGAGATAGGAAGAATGGAGATCCAAACCCTATTGGACATGTGATGGTATAATCTTTGTGATTTCATTTGATTTGCATTGTCTTAGGTAATCTTCATATGTTATGGTGGATATTTGTTGTTGTTAGGCTAGGGTTTTGTGGTTGAATTCATTTAGCCTTTCAATATCATTATTATTGTTATCCATTTTCACCATATACAATTACCATCTCGGTATTTTCTTTAGAGGATTTAGACTGATATTTTGATTCCTCTCTTCAGAACTTCCCTACCAAGGAGTTGTATGTTTTCATTTGATCCTTCCTTGGAGCTTCCTGGAGGGGAAGATTAGAGATAGAGGTTGAGGAGACCACTTCCTTATTTTCCCCCAAGGGTCCAAAACAGTTGGTATCAGCAAGGTCAGTTTCCTTATTTTTTGAGTTTTAAACTTGCCATACCTTCTTCTCTGGTGCCTTTTTACTTTCAACTGAAGGTTTGGCTTGCTTGTGCTCCCCTTTAGGCTTGAGAGGGAAATGTTTGGCCTAGTGACTTGATTTCTTGTAGTGAAAGCAAGCAAAGGGGATGGATTCTTCCACATTCCCAACTTTGACACTATATCTATCTATTCTGGCATATCTGCATCATGGGCCATCCCTACACAAAATTTGGCATGAGTGAGCCTCCTTCTTGAAGTTGTGACTGGATCTATTGAGAGGAGCTAACCAAAAGAGCTTTCTATACCTGAGAAAATGCTTTCTGCACAGTACTCAAGAGGCAGACTTGGTAACTTAACCCAAACTGGTACTTGCTCAAGAAGAGAATCACTCATGTTTACATTCGGATGCCATTTCTGAAGGACCAGGGTTGTCTTTCCAACCATCCAAGGACTACCACAGAGGATCCTTATTTTATCTTCTTCACATGAAAAGGCAAAGTTGAGGAGGCCTTTGGGCAAAGCTAAAATTCCAACATCACCTTTCAAAGCCCATTTCCGTTTGACATAAGCCCTAACAACTTCAATGTTTGGGTGTGGTCCCATGAATTTACCCACCAGAGAGTTTGACATACTACTTATGTTATGATCCAAAACCAAATCAGGGATAGAAATAGCAAACTTACCACCAGTAGGGTCTGAAATATTCTTGACAAGAGGTAAGGACGATTTTCTAGATGGTCTAGTTCCAAAGAGGGATGACCACTTTCTATATTCTTTTCCATTCTCCAACACCTCTTCATGTGGGCTGGACCCCCCCACCGTGTTTCCAAAATCCACATTCTTCTTTGGCAGAGTACCATCAGCCTACAAAATATCCAGAGGTTTGTCCTTCTCCCCCATAGGGCCAGCTCCATCATTTTGGCTGCTCCCACCATTGGAACTAGAGTTCCCAGCTTGCAAAGAATTTGAAATTTGAATTCTTCCATTGTTGCCTACTCCACCTCCACATGAGCTCTCCATAGTTGGACATTGTTTAAAAAAAGGAATTGTTATCAAAATAAGGGGATGCAAGTTTAGAAGGATCAATATATTTTACAGGAGGAAGTTTGGTAACATTTATGTGCAACAACTAAGACATAGTAGTATGTAAAGATTCATTAAAAGAAGTAAATTGTCTTTCTCTTTGGAAAAATTTAGAAATAAAAGGCACACCTATTGTAGCATTCACATTGTGGTTGTTGATTGTATCATTGAACTTGATGAATCTTTTTGTTGGTTTGAACTTCATAAATGGTTTTTGAACACTCTCCCCAGTATCACTCAGAGCCATAGGAGTGGATTGCTCCATTTGATTCACAGCCAGGTGATAACTGTGGAGTGTTGTGCACAACTACGAAAAGGAAGTAAACTTAGACAAAAGAAGATTTTCCCTAATATATTTTTGTAAATTAGAAATAAAAATTATTTGAATGTCATTATCAGGTACATGAAAATCAATTTAAGCACAAATTCTTATTTCTACCAATGAAAATGGTCACTTATCTTTAACACCTTGTTTACAATGCATTAAATCAGTCAAAGTGATTTTAGGACCAATGTTGTTTTGAAATTGTTGGATGAAAGCATTTGATAGTTGTTGAAAGGAGGTGATAGAATAAGAAGGCAAAGAGAAATACCATTGTAAAGCCTTATCTCTTAGTGTTCTTTCAAACAATTTTGCAAGCAATCTTTGATCATAAGAAAAATTAGTACACAAGGTGTGAAATGTTTTGAGATGCGTAAGAGGATCACCTTTTCCATTACAAAGTTCTAATTGAGGGATCTCAACATGTTTAGGTGGCATAACTTTAACATTATCAAGATAAATTGGGCTTGTAACATCAAAGGTGGGCACACTAAACTTGGATTGACTCATAGAAGCAATTTGTTGTTGTAAGGAAGACACGGTTTAAGCAAGATTGTTAATTGTCATTTCGGTAGAAGAATTAATGTTAGACATAGTTGATTGAGAAGGTGGTGTGATGTTATTGAAAGAAGACATGGACTGAGAATAACATGGTGGGACATTACGATAAGTAGGCATAGGTGATGATTGGGTAGGAAAAGGGACACTTAAAAGAGGAACAAAGTTTTTGAAGGAATTGCCCCCTTGTGTCAGATTGATTGGTCGAGGAATAATAGGAATACTTATGGAAGACATAGATAAAGATCGAGGATCAAATGAAGAAGAGGGATTTCCCCCATGACCAATGTTTGTAGGAATGACACAGTTGAAGTAGCCATGATATTGGAGGTAAAAGTAGGAATAAAAGTCATAAGAATAGTCAAAGGAATAGAAGGATTGACTTGTGTTGAAGGTTGTGAATAAATTAGGGTTTCGGCACAACTCTTGCTAGGAATGACATTAGAATCAATAATATGTGTAATGTCATGCAATATATCAATTTCATTCTTATCACTTTGAATCATGTGCTTAAGGCCTTCAATTAATGGAAGAGCTTCACTATTAAGGTATTCCTCAGACATCCATTGTTGAAAGTTATCAAATTGATTGTCCAATGTGGAAAGTTGATCTATAGAGACCCTAGTTAAAGATTCTTCTTCATCATGAGATGCATCAATGGGGTGAATAGGGACATGATTAGGATGGGAAGAATTAGCATGATCCTCATTAAAGAAGTAACCCAAATTAGGCTACATCTCCTTGGTAATTAAATCTTGGGAAGCCCTAATTCTAATGCTTTGTCTAATGGGAATAAGATAGGTAGGACTAATAGTGGTAAAACTCATGCACTAGAGGGAATAATTGAATTTTGAATTTTGGAACAAAGCTTACAAAATTGATTAATGCAAAATTTAAGAAAATAATGATTACACAATTTGAAGTTTGTTGGGAAGAGTGACACAATTTCCAAAAATGAAAGGAAATTGGAATTTTAAAATTAGGGCCAAGGGAATACCACTTAATTTTGAAATCAAATTTTTTTAAATTAGGGCAGACTATAATTAATGTTGTAATTTTAAAATTTTCTTGAAATTTGAAATGTTGAATTTTGGAGGAATTTTCAATTCTAGAGGGATAAAAAATTGACAAAATCAAGCAATCTTCTGGCTTTAGGCTATTAAATACAGTCAAAACAGTCTCCCAAAATTTTGAGAAAAAAGTCGAAGACCGTGGTGGGAATGCACATTGTCCAACCAACTTTTTTTGAAATTTTTGTTGGCATTATGTGAACCGGTAGTATGAAGACATGATGAAATTGTATGTTGTCATTGATGTCAATATGCTAAAGAGTGAACTGGTATATTCAAGTTTGCATTTGGCAAGAGAACCGATATGATTGTGAACCAGTATATGTGCTAAAGTGAAGCAGTATGATTTTGAACCGGTATATGTGCTAAAGTGAAGTGGTATGTTTGTTCAAGGTGAACCGGTATGTTGGTATGGGAACCGGTACATGAAATCTTTACATGACTACCGGTTGGTAGTCTCAACTTCAGGGTTTCTAGTTGATGTGTTCCAAGCCTATGTGACTCAACCGATGACATTGTGTGATGAGTTAGCATTGTAACGAAGAACAAATCATGTTGCCACATCAGCCTTGTGTGCGTGAAGGATCTTGAATGAAGGAGATTGCTCCTATCTATCTTGGGAATGTGCAAAGTCTATAAATGGTGAAAATGTGTCATGGGTTATCAGCCGCCATGAATGCGGTGGAGAACGAATGGTGGAAAATGTCTTGAGATTGGTTCAAGACTGTTACATTTAATCCAATATGCTCAACGGTCAGGATTGATATGTTTGAATTGCTTAATCTAAAATGTTTAGGGTTTAGGATTTATGCTACTGACCTATCTGCTTCCTATAAGGTCTATGTTGTGTTTCTTTCTAAGGTTGTTGGCAAATGTGGTGTGTGTATCTAAGTGCAGAGATATGTGATTCTTGGCAGACTGGATGAGAGGATTGATACCTACAAAGTGTGAGTGCAGAAGGAGAAGTGGAACTAAAGCGGATCTGCATTGGCATTGAGTGCTGTTACCAGATCATTGTAATACCTATTGATCTCTAACCACCTCAACAGTTGGAAAATCCCTTAATAGGGTAGCTTTAACCAGCTTGCTGTAAATCCTTTAATAGGGTGACTCAAATTCATTGAGTTCTTGAAATCCTCTAACAAGTTAACCTCCAATAGGGTTTAACCCTTAATCGGGTATTTATCCATCCCTTAACTAGGTGATCCCTAATAGGATTGGTTCCTAACAAAACCTATTGTAACAGTCTCTAACCGGACAAGGCTCCTAACCAAGCAGACTTCTAAAAGAGTTCAAAAATAGCTTGTGGGTATTCATCCTCATCGTGGTTTTTCCCAGTTGAGTTTCCATGTGAAAAAAATCAATGTGTCATGTGTGGTGTTTTTCATGTGATGGTTTAAGTGATTTGTGTCTGAAGGTAAATCATGCTGAACTAGCTGTTATTATATTTTTGATGATAGATTACGTGTTCATGCATAAGGGTGAAATGGAAGTGTAGTATTAGGTTGAGTGGAAAGCTAAGTGATTAACTGGTTAATGCTTGTCACAGTCATTCTTAGCTTTATCGATTGTACTATGTTTCAAACCGGTGTTACTATTTGCCAGTCATTTGCAGTGTTTGCTATTTAACTAGTTTTAGGAAAGTGTTTTTGACTATACTAATTCACCCCCCCCTCTCAGTACCGGTCTGGTACTAACTGTTCATCATTATTCAACAATTTTTAGGGATGAATATAATGATGATTTCAAAGCTAACCTCCACAAATTGACGAATTTTAAAACCTCTACATGGATGAAATGAAGGTGCAAATGTAAAAATAGGACCCTATTAGGGTTTTGAAGAAAAAGAGAAATTTAATTGCAAATTTGAAAAAGGTCAAACCTAATGGATAGGGACACCTTGGAAAATGTTTATAAATCTAAATGTGAATGAAATTGATTTGAAATTTGCACAAAATCCAATTAAATTTTGAAAATTAGGGTTTTATGACTTAACCACTTAATTTTAAAATTTGAATTTTGGGAAAAAGGAGGAAAACTTAAAATTTGAATTGAAGGAATGAAAACAAGTCTAAAACCAATTAGAAATCTGAAAATTAATGGAAAACCAATTTTTGCACAAGTTCAAGATGATTTTTGAAAATTATGGTTTTAACAAGTAACCTCTTAATTTTGTAAATTTGATTTACAAATTGAACAATAAAATGACAAAATTGAATTTGACAAGTTAAACAAAACAATTTTTAAGATCTAAGATAACAAAAAGCAATTTTTACAAATCACAAGTTCAATTTTAATTTTAAAAACTAGGGTTTTGAATGATTTAAGCACTAAGTTTGTAGAAAATTTAAACTTGCAAACGAAAAAATATGCAATTTTGTTTAAAGGAAACCATGCAAAACGTTGGGTTCACCAAAATGTAATATGGTGAAATAGGCGAATGAGAGATCAAGAGGGAAACTACCCTTTCCCTCCAAGGAGAGATGAGAGTCTCACTACAGATTTCCCTTCAAATACTTTTCACGTAATTACATTGGAAGAGGAGAGGAGAATTCACTAGATTAAACCTTTAAAGAAGAAGATAGAATTCTGAGTGAAGTGGGAATGATAAGCTAATCCCCTCTTCCTATTTGAAATGGAAAGGAATTGATTGAATTATGTAGTGCAAAAGTGACAAAGAACTGATTATAAGTTAAGATCAGAATATGGGATGAAGTTGTGCACCTGGATTTGGTAGTAATATATCAAGATGAAGTCACCCTGTGAATTTGAGGAAAAGTTGCCCAGAGTGTGGCAGGAATGTACACGGTCCTTCAAAAAATCCATGAAATAAAAAGGGTTTTTCTGCCTCTACAAATGAAGTCTTAATCCGAAAGTATAGTTGCGCACCTGCAACCTTCACACAAAAAAGAGAGGAAAATGGGTTGGGAGTGGGGGTTTGCCTTTAGGTCAAACCCTAGTTTTGGAATTAACCAAGTAATGAAAGAAAGTACTTGCAATTAGATGTAAATGAAAGACTAAATTGTAAATCACCTCAAGGGAGGTTATGATAGCAATGTTGATAGCAATGCTTGTGTGGAATTGAATGTTGGAATCAATCTCCTCTTCAATGGTTGAATCCTTGAATTGAATGCAACACCTAGCCTTGAAGGTAGACTTGATAATGCTCAATGCTAGAAAAGAATGCTTGAATGCTCGATCTCTTATGCAACTTGACCAACTCCAACTTATGAAATGAGAGGACAAATGCCCCTTAAATACATGTTAATGGATTTGATTTTTGTCATAGAGTTTCTTGCTCACTACAACCTACAATGCATGCTGTAGGAAAGGTCCTACCCCAAAATAGGGTAGGGATAGGGGTGTCACACCCCTGTCCTACTCCTTTCTCGAGGGAAGATTGCAAACAGGGTGGTGTGGAGGCCAAGGGAGAAGTAGATTCTGAGGGTTGAGCAGTCTTTGATCTTTGATTAGGCTAGAGGATTCGATCTCGCATGTGTGAGGACCCTAATGCAGTCAAAAATTGCTAGGGTCGCAATTTTTTGACACTACAAGTACATTTCCTTAAGTAAAACCTCTTCCTTGGTTTTGGAAGTCTTTAATCATTCATCAAATTCTTTTCTTTATTGATTGGTATCTTTTATAACGAACCCTTCTATGTTGTGAATGTGCATATCCTTGATGAGGATCTATGTCCTTCTTTTAGAAGAATATTTCATTTATAAATGATCCCTCTTTGATGTCCTTGCCTCTATTCTTGGGGGGAAAGAATGATAGTTCAATCTTCTATTCTTTTCTTCAATGACTCATCTTTCCTTTATTTAGTTGCATTTTTCATTTGATGTCATTCCTTGCATTGAATATTGGTGTTGTTCCATGTTTGGGACCTATTCTTCCTTTGGAATAATACATCATTAATGAAAAATATCTCTTTACTAAAAGTGTCCAATCATTTGCTAAGAATCCTCTTTTTCTAAATATTGGAGAAGGTGTGTATTCTTCTTTTCCTTCTCTTTAAAGATGATATCTTTATCAAAGATCCCCTCTATTCTCAAAGGTGGATGTCTTGTTGGCAAGAGATGTTGTAGGTATGTTCAAATGTTTTCATTGATGGCAACTCATATTAGTATCGATATCCGTACTTCATGTTTTCATCATTCTATTAGATTGACTAAAGATTGTTTGAGTTCAGTGAGGTCTAGTAAGTAGAGTAGGACATGCGATAGTGAACACTTTTGGTCAGCGAATTATTTTGGTAATTTTTTTTTTTTTGGAGACCTGGGAGAAGGTTTTTGGTCATGTAATTCATCTTATTTCAATTTTATGGCCTCTGATGTTAAGTTTGGTATTACCTAGAAGATCCGATAATAATTGTTTTTGGTATAAATAGTGTATAACAGTCGTAGTGTGTGGTGATTCACTTTTGTAGATCTTATGGATTGATTTTGGAAATTGTTTCCATGTTTGAGGTTGATGATGTATCATGTGGGAAGCAGGTAGAGATTTTGTTTTGGTCCACATATGGTTTGAAGGTGGATTTGAGCTGACTCATTTACACATTCCATCTTTTGTGGCGTGTTATTGAAGCAAACATGAAATGGTTCTTAATTTGTGATGCAGATATATAAGATCAATTATAATGGGTATTTTATGTGTGGTGATAGTGTGAAAAGTATGTATGAGTGATTGTGCACAGTTTTGCATGTGCAAGTGTTATAATTGTGCTCCGGATTAGAGAAGAATATCAGAAAATAGCAGTATTATAGAATTAAGTGCGATGTAGTATTTTGTGCTTAACAAGAACTATTCACAAACATTTGTTTATGCTACTTCATTGTAATCTCTTAAAAAAATTTGTAAGGTATTGAGCCTTCCAGGGTTATTTCCCTTAATTATAATATGAGCAATGAGCTCTAGGCAGTGTGCCTTAATGCATGTGCATTCCCTTCTGTAATATTTTTTATATTTCTAACAAAGTATACTAATATTGTGGGTTTGAATCCCACTATGGTTTTTCCCTTAACCAAGTTTCCATGTAAAAATGTTGTTATTATGGTGTTGTTGATCCTTTATTTGTGTTTCTACATTTTATTTTTTTTAATCTATATTAAGTGGTTTAAAGATTAGGATAACTAAGTTGAAAATTACAGAACACTGATTCACCCCCCCTCTTAGTGTTCCTTAGATCCTTGATTCCAACAATTGGTATTAGAGCTAAGTTCCTTAGAAGAAATCTAACAACTTGAGGTGGATCCTGTAAGTGAATCAATAGGTTTTGGTAGTCTTAGAGAACAACTACTTGTTGTACTTAATGATCTAGATCAGTCCAAAGATAAGGTCAAGCAATTGAAGGCAAATTTGAGAGATGCAAAGAACTTTACTGAATCACTAAAAGATCAATTGAACAAGTCAAAGGAAAAGAGAAAGGAGCTTTTTGATTAGCTTCAGGAGAAAAAAAGTCAAAGCATTGAAGAAGAAGTACTAAGGAAGAAGACTGAAGAATTTGAGAAACTTGCTAGAGCTAATGCAGTTCAAAAGAATGAGATGGAATTTATTGTGATGAAATTGAAAAAACAGATTGAAGAAATAAAGAAAAATGAAGATAATCTTGCTCAGTCCCTGAAAGACAAAATTGAACAATGTTAATGTAGTGTCATAAATTGTACACCCTTGCTAGGGTGGTACAATTTCACACTTAGTTTAGCACCCGCCTTAGTGTGTTTGCATCTTGCATTGTAATTTCTCTTTAAGAATTTAATTAATTAATTTAATTAAATCTAAAATCATATTTCATCACTCCCCACATCATAAAATTGGGCCCTTTCCCTAAGTGTGCCCCTTTTATTTTATTCCTCCAATAAATCATTATATCATAAACCCTAATTATGTCCTATTTTGACCTTTAAGGCTCAATTTCGCATATCAAAACAACTTGAAATCAGCTGTAACTTTGGGATTCTCTCTAATATCATCATATCTAACGACCCTAAAAATTTGGTGAAAAGCTGGTCAGACCATGTGCAAAGTGCCCATGGTCCCTAGATTTTTTCTCAAAAATTTGGGAGCATAATTCTATGATATTATAATGCTTAACCCCAAAATATTAGCAGCAAATTCAAATCCTAGGTCAACCTAAAGATGAAATTAAGATCTAGGGTTTCATACATAAGAGCTCTCTTTCTTCATTTGAAGGGATCCAATCCAATCTAAATGAAGATCGAAGAACAAGGAAGTTTTGGCAAAGCAAGCACAAGGAGCCTTCTATGTAGTGAAAGAGAAGCCTATGTGGATTCTTCAACAACATTCATCAAACATTCATCAAGTATTTTTCAATCATTCATCATCAATTAGGAGCCTTGAAGACACAGAAGAATAATAGGATATCACCGATTGACGATTGGCTTGTACCCCTCCCTTAGGGGTTGGCTATGATTTCATGTTGTTTTCATGTCTTTGCATGAGATTCCTTGCATCAATTTACATATTTAAATTCATTCTTTACATTACTTTTCATCATTGATTTAGAGCATTTACTTTGTCAATTACAAGCATTTAAGGTTTACTCTTTAGGGTTGCTCTAGATTATTTGCATTCATTTTAGGGTCTTGAACACACACAAGACTCCTACACACACTATTTTACTATACAAATCAGCTATTTGTTGAGGTTGAAATCACCATAATAGGGTTTGACTAAGGAAAAACATTATATAGCCACCCAAAACCCTATTTTTCAGTTGCAGGTGCAGGTACAAGATCCAATCATCGCTGCATATTTCAAGTCCGATAGAGCACATAGACATAGTCCCAAAGATCAAATTTGAGTAAAAATCACTGGATTAGGGGTGTGGCACCCTGGTCCTATGACCAGGTCCTCCCTAAGCACCTTTGTCCTCTTTGGGCACCCTATTCCTTTTTGGGCACCCTAGTCCTCTTTGGGCGCCTTGGTCCTACGCCCTGGTCCACCTAGTTCCAGGTAAAATTCAGTAGGGTGGAAGCTCAGAACAACAAACTTGTAGGTCTTCAGTTTCATCTTTATTTGACTCATTTTTCAACACCAAGTACACATTAAAATTCTTTCCCCTTCTCTTCTTTCAGTATCTCAGTTCTAGTTCTATAAGTTTCTACAATTTCAATTCATATATGCTTCATTGTTCATCTCCTAGTCTAGTTGATCAATCTTTCACATCTTATCTTCACATACAACAAGAGGAATAGAAACCCTAAGAGATAATCCTTGGCTCTCTCTTTGTCACAAGAAGTAGCCAAAGTGAGATATCTCCCTAGGATCTTTCATATTCCCAATGTGTTGGCTAAAGTGGGATTAGGTCCTAGTCACCCAGTCTTGCTTTTTCCCCTCTACAGTTATGGACTTGAGAATGAGAATGGATAGTTGATAAGTGACCTTCAAAATGTTAGAGAACATAAGGAAGATGTTGGAAAGCAATTCCTACTTATTAAATTTGATCTTGATGTTGCAAATGAGTATAACGATGTAGTAACCCATCTTCATTTCCTATTTCATGTAATAACCCACCAATATTGATTCAACAAAAATTGAGTATTATTTTTTTTTTTTCATTATGTTTTATTCAATTGCATACTCTAGGCATCCATCCAATTAGGATTAGGCATTCATCCATTCGGGATGAGCTTCTAACCATACGGGTTAGGCAATTGTCCATACGGGACGTAAATTCCATCTATCCAATACGGGATAGGCATCTACCCATACGGGGTAGGCATCCATCCAAACGGGATAAGAGATGCTCTGGCCAGAGACTTAGCCTCATCGAGACCATTCAGGTCCTGAGCCACTCACTAAGTACTACATTCTTCTAACAAGAATGCACCGAGGTCGCCGTCCTTAGGAGTAAATAAAAAAAATAACACAAGCTTGAATTCCGCCTCGGAATTTGGCTTAAAGCCTCGGGAAGTCAAGCGAATCCATACGAGATTCCTTCCGAGTATGCATTGAATTAAATTGATTATCTTATTTTTCATTTAGGATTCTTACTCAACCAAGCCTAGACCCCACCCACGAACGCCTGAGTACGAGGGACAACTCCGTCCCAAGACTGCCTACATACCCGCTTCGGCACGGGATCAAGGCGTAAAGTATGTAGTTCTATTTTCTAATCCATGGTTTGATGTAAACTGATTTGTGGGTATGCAACTCTTTCTAGGGTCAGTGTCCCAAACAGTTTCTCTACGGTTTCTACCCACGATGGTAGCACTTAAGCGAAGGCTCAAGATGGCCTATTGCTTGTGGCCTAAACAAAATATCTAGATCCCAATACTTATCATGAGCGTCACCCAATTGCAAATCACCAATATCCCTTCGAGATGAATAAATAATAAAGAAGGTAAATTTCATGAGAGCTTTTAACTTGACCATCCCTAACAGGGGTTTACTATGGTTTATCTCAACGGATGTGAAATTCATTCAAAAGTTATCTTATTAAATTATCGATCAAAGGGGGATTACCCGCACCTCGGATTTTAACTTCCAAATGTCCCTTATTACTCCCCGACGATTTATAGGGACGATGCCACAGACGTCGTTAATGCAGCTTTATTAGGCGTTAAGTGCAGTAGTTCAACACGACGGCATTACCTGTAAGCGTGACCCAGAGGCACCGTATATACTGAACGCTGCTAGTTTTGGTTTTCCAACTTCCTTTGTTTAGTTTTCTAACTACGAAAACAAAAATGAAAGCGTAATAATTGAAATAACTACTTGAAGTGTAATTTGCATAATAGTAATTGCATGAAAGACATAATTATTCCACAAATAATTCGCATGTTATGAACCATCAATGAGAGCAATTAATCTATGATGTAAGAAGACTTAACGAGTCCAAAATAATGATTAAATTTAAGCATTTGTATTGTAAGTTAATCCCTAAGGACCAATCAAGTGTCCCAATGATTCTTAATGGGTTGAGTAACTTAATTTTTAAAAGAATATAGTCTACAATTTCAAAACTTACTAAGGGCAATTTAATTATGAACTTGCTACATATTAGCCCAAATTTTTTTTTTTCCTAAGTCGAAATACGATATCATAAAGCTTACAAGAAAAGTTCCTTATTTCTTAAATGCCATTTCTATCAATAAAAAGAATTTAATTATATAACAAATAGTAACTATCATAGTGTATTAATTTACATATAAAAAAAAGAATCCAATTTTAAAATTCCAATTCACAAATTAAAAAGGAAAAGAACTTTTTTTTTTTTATTAAATAACTTATTGTTGATTGGTAGTAATTAGGGTGCGGGGTGGGGACCACGGGTCCCATCACCCCTGCGACGGTTACTACGTAGCCGTCCTTGCATGTAGACAACTATCTTATGCGAAACGCCATGCGTTACGGAGGGGGGGGGGGTTTAAGAGATTTTTTTCTAAAGTATGAAAAGATTTCCTTTTTTTTTGGTTATTTATATATATATATATATATATATGTATATATATGTATATGTATATGTATATGTATGTTAATATATATGTTCTTATTTATAATATTGTTATTATTATTATTTTTTATACAGGAGTATTGTATTTTTACAATTATTGAAGATTACTCAGAGCAGGGTAGATAACAGATTTTTATCATTCACAGAGAGAGAGGGAGAGAGATTTATCCAGCCATCATAGGGAGGGAGTTATTTCCCAGACTTCTCAGGAAAATTGTTTATTTCTAGGATTTATTCCCAGAGTTCAGGAGGATTTATTCAACTGATATTTACAGTGAGCTCTTTGTTCAATCCACAGAGAGTTTTCAAAAAAAACAAATCACAAGGAGGGAGTTTAGAATGGTCATAGAGAAAATATTCACAGAGATAAAAAGAATAATCATTAAATAATTACAGAGAGAAAAATCGTAGTGAAATTTATCCTTGTTTTCAAATAATTTCTTTTCTTTTCTACAGAGAATTTATATAACCAGATATAGAGGAGATAATCACAATGAAATCTCTTTAGAGGATGAGATTCAGATAACAATAACCAGAGAAATGATAAAGATGGTTCTACTTTAGCAAGAATCAATCTAAAATTTAGTAAGAGAAGAAAAACAATTTAATCTGGATCTAATTTTTTTTAAATAGTGAATCTAATTCTTATCAAACAAATTTAATCTACCCTTTTTTTAATCAAGAATCTGAAACTAATTTTTTATCAAAAATCTGAAACAATGAATCAAACGATTTAATCTACTTTTTATCAAACATTTTTAATCCACTTCTTGTCAAAATCTGAAACTAATTTTTATCAAGAATCTGAAACAATGAATCAAACAATTTAATCTACTTTTTATCAAACATTTTAATCTATTTCTTATCAAAATCTGAAACTAATTTTTATCAAGAATCTGAAACAATGAATCAAACAATTTAATCTACTTTTTATCAAACATTTTAATCTATTTCTTATCAAAATCTGAAACTAATTTTTATCAAGAATCTGAAACAATGAATCAAACAATTTAATCTACTTTTTATCAAACATTTTAATCTATTTCTTATCAAAATCTGAAACTAATTCCTAACAAAACACAAATGAATTTCATTCTCATGAAATAATTTAATCAAATCTAATCTACCACAAGAATAAGATGCACAAACTAAGTTTGAAGGAACCTTGGTGCTTGAAAATGGTGTAGAGTCTTCCTTGATCCTCCAAATTGAAGAGAAGTCCTCCCAACAAAATCTTAGCTGAAAATGAAAATGGACTACAAAGGAGAATTTAACTTGCAGAATTTCTTATGGAATAGCCAACACTCATTTTGAAACTTGTACCTCTTTTATAAAAGAAATTTCAAATTCCCACTACCTAATTATTAATTGAAAAAAAAAGAGATTCTCTCCCAATTTGGCCTCCATGCAAATTGATTAGGCTTAGTGGGAGGAGTTACATGCTAGGTGGTGGAGAAGCCTCTAGAAGCTTCTTATTCCTCCTACAACATGTGCCTTAATTTGGGTGAGGGGAAATTAAATAACCAATTAAAAATATATATATATTTTCCCATGTGTGTGTGTGGTTTATTATTTTTATTCCCTTACAATATTCATTCAATAGTTTATCCAAAGAAATATAATAGAGTTTTGTATTTAAATCAAAAGGTGATAAAGGAGGGTTGTGACATCCTCCCCCCCTTAATCTGTGCATCGTCCCGATGCACTTATTAAATGCATTCAAAAGAGTTTATAGTTCATGTTGAAAAAAAAAAAGGAAACAACTGTTGCATCTCCTTAGTATCCTCCCACGTGGCATTCTTCTCGTCATACTGGTCCCATTGCACTTTGCACTGATCAACCTCTCTGTTGTGCAACTGGCACTGGCGCCTCTCCAAGATTCTGAATGGCTCTATCATTATTTCCCCCATTTCTTGGACCTGTAAAGCATCCCAATTCAAAATGTGTTTCTCATCAGGTACATACTTTTTAAGAAGAGATACATGGAAGACATCATGGATTCGGCTCAATTGGGGAGGTAAGGCCAACCGATAAGCAACTGGATTAATTCTTCCCAATATTTCAAAAGGTCTGACATATCGAGGTGCAAGCTTAGTCTTTTTCCCAAATCTTATGGAACTCTTGTGTGGCCTAACCCTTAGGAAGACTTTCTCTCCTACTTCAAACTCCCTTGGTGTTCTGTTTTTGTCTGCATAACTTTTCTGCCTATCCGAGGCTTCCTTCAATCTTTGCCTAATTTCCTTAGTTTTCCTTTCCATTTCTTTCAGTATATCTGGTCCAATAATCACCCTATCTTCAAGACTATCCCAACTCAAAGGTGTTCGACATGGTCTACCATACAAAGCTTCAAAAGGTGCCATTCCCAAAGATGTTTGATATATATTATTGTAGGAAAACTCTACCAAAGGTAGGTACTCTTCCCATTTCCTCTGTTGGTCCATGTAGTACATACGAAGCAGGTCTTCCATAATCTGATTTGTCCTTTCTGTCTGACCGTCGGTTTCCAGATGGTATGCGGTGCTAAAATTTAGTTGAGTTCCTAGAGCTGATTGAAGAGTGGTCCAAAACCTGGAAGTTAATCTTGCATCTCTGTCTGATATGATTTTCTCTGGTATTCCATGCAACCTAACTATCTCCTTAACAAAGCATCTAGCCAAGGTGGGTGCATCATCCGTCAGATTTCCTGGTATAAAATGTGCCACCTTAGTGAGTTTGTCAATTACCACCATTATGGCATCATGCCTAGAAGGTGACATGGGTAACCCTTGTACAAAATCCATGCTAATAACTTGCCACTTATGTTGAGGTACATCGTGCAATTGCAACAATCCAGCTGGGTGTCTATGTTCTGCCTTTACTCTTTGACACTCCAAACATTTATCTACATACTTGACAATATCGCTCTTCAACCCTTGCCAAAAGTATAGCTTCTTTAGATCTGCATAAAGTTTGTTAACTCCTGGGTGGCCTGAATAAGGGGCATCGTGAGCCTCCGAAAGGACTACTTCCCTTAAGTTCCCTAAATTAGGAATATAGATTCTATTATTGTATCTGAGTAACCCATCTTCATCAAATGTGTACCCTTTGACCTTAGGGTCGGTTGGGTTGTGTCTTATAGTTAATTTGACTTGCTCATACCATGGGTCATGTCCCTGTTCATCCATTACTTGCCTTTTGAAAGAGGTTTTGAAGGTTGCTATAGTCATCAAGTGTCTCCTCCTACTTAAGGCATCTGCCACCCTATTTTCTTTTCCCTTAATATATTCAATTTCAAAATCATATTCACTTAGAAACTCTAACCACCTTCTTTGTCTGGCATTTAAGTGAGGTTGGGTAAAGATGTATTTTAGTCCTTGGTTGTCCGAATTAAGCTCAAAGGGCTTCCCTAGTAAGAAGTGTCTCCACTTTTGCAGGGCATGCACAATTGCTGCCAAGTCTAAGTCGTGGGGTGCATAATTGACTTCATGAGTCTTTAGCTTCCTAGATTCGTAAGCCACTACTCCTTCATCTTGGACAAGTACTCCTCCTAACCCTTCAATAGAAGCATCTGTTATGACTGTGAAGTGTCCATTTGGATCTGGTACCTTTAGAATGGGTGCTGAAGTTAGTTTTCCTTTCAAGATTTGAAATGCCTTATCACTTTGCTCGGTCCATACAAACCTTTTGCCCTTCCTTTGCAACGAGGTGATGGGGTTTTCTATCTTAGAGAATCCTTCCACAAACCTCCTATAGTAACCTGCTAGCCCCATAAAGCTTCTTACCTCTGAAACATTCTTAGGGATTGGATATTCTACTATCGCCTTTATTTTATCTGGGTCGACTGCTATTCCTTCCTTTGATATTATATGCCCAAGATAGTGAATCTTTTCCTCAAAGAAGGCACATTTGGACAATTTTCCATATAACTTATGTTCTCTCAATCTTTGCAAAACAATTTGTAGATGCACTAAATGTTCCTCTTCATTTCTAGAGTAAATCAATATGTCATCCAAAAATACCAAAACAAATTTATCCAAGTAGTCATGGAATACACTATTCATTAGGTTCATGAATGCAGCTGGGGCATTAGTTACTCCAAAAGGAACTACTGTGAATTCGTAATGTCCATATCTCATCCTGAAAGCTGTCTTCGGAATGTCTTCTTCCTTAATTCTGAGTTGATGATACCCTGACCGAAGATCTATCTTTGAGAAAACTGCCGCTCCTTTCATTTGGTCAAAAAGGTCCTCTATGCGAGGTAAGTGATACCTATTCTTTATGGTGACTTTGTTCAACATCCTATAGTCGATGCATAGCCTTAAGGTTCCATCCTTCTTCTTAACAAATAAAACTGGCGCTCCCCATGGTAATACACTTGGCCTTATTAATCCCTTAGCTAAGAGTTCCTCTAATTGCATTTTGAGCTCTTGTAATTCAGTTGTGTTCATCCGGTAAGGTGCCTTTGATACTGGTTCAACTTCTGGGAGTACTTCGATAGAAAAGTCAAACTTTCTCTTAGGGGGTAAACCGGGTAATTCTTCCGGAAAAACATCCTTAAACTCCTTTAAGAAAGGGGTATTTTCAAATGTTGAGGTATTTTCCTCCTTTCCTTCATCAATTTCAACCATAAAGATTTGTCCTCCTCTTCTCCTTTCCTTCTTTAATTGCATTGCTGAGATAGTTTCTATATTAATGGGTTTAAACTTTCCTTGGATTTTGACCCTTTTCCCCCCATCATCCAAACATTCAACAACTTTGCTATAACAATCTACATTAGCTTGATGGTCTGCTAACCAACTCATTCCCATAATTACATCATATAATCCTAAGGGTGCCACATAGAGATCTACCCTTGTTTCGAACTCAGGGAATTGTACCCTTGCCCTCGGTAAACACTTAGTTACTTCCCTAGTTGCCTTATCCCCATATTGAACCGTCCATGATGACTCCATTTGATTAACTTTTAATGCATATTTGTTCACTAATTCAGGTGAGATGAAACATTCAGATGACCCAGTGTCAATTAGAATTGATATTGGTTGTTCAAATAGTGTACCTGTAGTTTCCACGGGAACATTCTGGTATCTTCTTCTTTGGTTCCTAACCGCTGCATGAATCCTCTGTTGGGGCCCTTGTTGGGGTTGATTGGCTCTAATTTGTCCTTGCATCCTGGGGCAATCTCTAGCAAAATGATTTTCCCCGCACATAAAGCATCCGCCTGGAGGACCTCTCCTACCTTGATTTCTAGGGGGATCATTCCTTGTTTCATTTCCCCTGGGTGGATAAGTTATCCTGTTCTGCTGGTCATTCCTGTTATAGTTGCCCCTGTTATCATTGCCCCTGTTATTATTGCCCCTGTTATTATCATTTCCATTCCTCTGATATTAGTTAGGCGGTGGTCTCCTTTTGGAAGAGTTATTCCTTTGACCCTTGTTGAAATTAGTGTTTCCATTGAATTCTTGCTTCCTTTTAAATGAGTGGTTCCCATTATAGTTCCGTCCTGCTAGTGTTTGAATCTTCCTCTCTTGCCTTAGGGACTTTTCAAGTACTTCATTCATATTTCTGGGTCCATGCATATCAACCTCTGCCCCTATGTTGGTATTCAGCCCCAAAATGAATTTCCTTGCTTGGCCTTCTTCATCCTTTTGGTACATAGGCACATACTTAAGCAACTTGGCAAACTTATCCCAATATTGTTGAATGGATAGGGACCCTTGACGTAGATTATGGAATTCTGTCACTTTCTCATCAAAGAACAATTGAGGGAGCACCTATCTCGAAAATGGTGAACAAATTGATCCCATGTGATCGTATCCCTGTTATACCCATTTTGTACCTTGGTGTTGGTCCACCAACTAGCCGCCTCCCTTGTGAGTTGATAGGAGCCCCATAAAGCCTTGGTTGTTTCGCTAAAATCTCTTAGCTCAAAATATTTTTCCATTTCATTTAGCCAATTCTCAGCCCCTTCACCAATCTGCCTCCCATCGAACTTAGGAGGGGTGATTTTCTTCAAATCCTTGGAGAGTTCCAATATGTTATTTTCCTTCCCATTAGCCATCACATTTCCTTTATTGCTACCAGGGTTTCCATTCTCGGTACCACTTCTATTCTCATAGTCATTCTACCTTTCCCTAAGGTCCTACAGTGATTGCTCCAAGAAGTTGATTTTATCTCTTTGTTCGGTTAGAAGGTCGATTATAGCTTGGACCCCATCTCCGTTATTCCCTAGGTTGTGTCGAACCTCTTCATGATCTTCCTCATGGTTTCCTTCATGGTTTTCTTCATGGTTTTCCTCATGGTTTACCTCCCTTTGACTCCTAGTACGTCTTCCATTACCCCTTCCTCTTCCTCTTCCTCTTCCTCTTCCTCTTGCCATTCTAGGTTTTACCTGAAAGTTAAATTATGTAGTTAGTTTCTCTTTTTTTTTTTTGTGTAGGATAAAATTTAATTTCTATTATTGTAAAACATTCCCTTAGTTGAATAAATTGAAGTGAGCACAAGGCCTAGATTTGAACCTTTGCTCTGATACCACATGTAGTAACCCATCTTCATTTCCTATTTCATGTAATAACCCACCAATATTGATTCAACAAAAATTGAGTATTATTTTTTTTTTTTCATTATGTTTTATTCAATTGCATACTCTGGGCATCCATCCAATTAGGATTAGGCATTCATCCATTCGGGATGAGCTTCTAACCATACGGGTTAGGCAATTGTCCATACGGGACGTAAATTCCATCTATCCAATACGGGATAGGCATCTACCCATACGGGGTAGGCATCCATCCAAACGGGATAAGAGATGCTCTGGCCAGAGACTTAGACTTATCGGGACCATTCGGGTCCTGAGCCACTCACTAAGTACTACATTCTTCTAACAAGAATGCACCGAGGTCGCCGTCCTTAGGAGTAAATAAAAAAAATAACACAAGCTTGAATTCCGCCTCGGAATTTGGCTTAAAGCCTCGAGAAGTCAAGCAAATCCATACGGGATTCCTTCCGAGTATGCATTGAATTAAATTGATTATCTTATTTTTCATTTAGGATTCTTACTCAACCAAGCCTAGACCCCACCCACGAACGCCTGAGTACGAGGGACAACTCTGTCCCAAGACTGCCTACATACCCGCTTCAGCACGGGATCAAGACGTAAAGTATGTAGTTCTATTTTCTAATCTATGGTTTGATGTAAACTGATTTGTGGGTACGCAACCCTTTCTAGGGACAGTGTCCCAGACAGTTTCTCTGCGGTTGCTACCCACGATGGTAGCACTTAAGCGAAGGCTCAAGATGGCCTATTGCTTGTGGCCTAAACAAAATATCTAGATCCCAATACTTATCATGAGCATCACCCAATTGCAAATCACCAATATCCCTTCGAGATGAATAAATAATAAAGAAGGTAAATTTCATGAGAGCTTTTAACTTGACCATCCCTAACAGGGGTTTACTATGGTTTATCTCAATGGATGTGAAATTCATTCAAAAGTTATCCTATTAAATTATCGATCCAAGGGGGATTACCCGCCCCTCGGATTTTAACTTCCAAATGTCCCTTATTACTCCCCGACGATTTATAGGGACGATGCCATAGATGTCGTTAATGCAGCTTTATTAGGCGTTAAGTGCAGTAGTTCAACACGACGGCATTACCCATAAGCATGACCCAGAGGCACCGTATATACCGAACGCTGCTAGTTTTGGTTTTCCAACTTCCTTTGTTTAGTTTTCTAACTACGAAAACAAAAATGAAAGCGTAATAATTGAAATAACTACTTGAAGTGTAATTTGCATAATAATGACCATCACGAAACTTGCATAATAGTAATTGCATGAAAGACATAATTATTCCACAAATAATTCGCATGTTATGAACCATCAATGAGAGCAATTAATCTATGATGTAAGAAGACTTAACGAGTCCAAAATAATGATTAAATTTAAGCATTTGTATTGTAAGTTAATCGCTAAGGACCAATCAAGTGTCCCAATGATTCTTAATGGGTTGAGTAACTTAATTTTTAAAAGAATATAGTCTACAATTTCAAAACTTACTAAGGGCAATTTAATTATGAACTTGCTACATATTAGCCCAAATTTTTTTTTTTCCTAAGTCGAAATACGATATCATAAAGCTTACAAAAAAAGTTCCTTATTTCTTAAATGCCATTTCTATCAATAAAAAGAATTTAATTATATAACAAATAGTAACTGTCATAGTGTATGAATTTACATATAAAAAAAAGAATCCAATTTTAAAATTCCAATTCACAAATTAAAAAGGAAAAGAACTTTTTTTTTTTTATTAAATAACTTATTGTTGATTGGTAGTAATTAGGGTGCGGGGTGGGGACCACGGGTCCCATCACCCCTGCGAGGGTTACTACATAGCCGTCCTTGCATGCAGACAACTATCTTATGCGAAACGCCATGCGTTACGCGGGGGGGGGGGGGGGGGGTTTAAGAGATTTTTTTCTAAAGTATGAAACGATTTCCTTTTTTTTTGGTTATTTATATATATATATATATATATATATATATGTATATATATGTATATGTATATGTATGTTAATATATATGTTCTTATTTATAATATTGTTATTATTATTTTTTTTTATACAGGAGTATTGTATTTTTACAATTATTGAAGATTACTCAGAGCAAGGTAGATAACAGATTTTTATCATTCACAGAGAGAGAGGGAGAGAGATTTATCCAGCCATCACAGGGAGGGAGTTATTTCCCAGACTTCTCAGGAAAATTGTTTATTTCCAGGATTTATTCCCAGAGTTCAGGAGGATTTATTCAACTGATATTTACAGTGAGCTCTTTGTTCAATCCACAGAGAGTTTTCAAAAAAAAATAATCACAAGGAGGGAGTTTAGAATGGTCATAGAGAAAATATTCCCAGAGATAAAAAGAATAATCATTAAATAATTACAGAGAGAAAAATCGTAGTGAAATTTATCCTTGTTTTCAAATAATTTCTTTTCTTTTCTACAGAGAATTTATATAACCAGATATAGAGGAGATAATCACAATGAAATCTCTTTAGAGGATGAGATTCAGATAACAATAACCAGAGAAATGATAAAGATGGTTCTACTTTAGCAAGAATCAATCTAAAATTTAGTAAGAGAAGAAAAACAATTTAATCTGGATCTAATTTTTTTTAAACAGTGAATCTAATTCTTATCAAACAAATTTAATCTACCCTTTTTTAATCAAGAATCTGAAACTAATTTTTTATCAAAAATCTGAAACAATGAATCAAACGATTTAATCTACTTTTTATCAAACATTTTTAATCCACTTCTTGTCAAAATCTGAAACTAATTTTTATCAAGAATCTGAAACAATGAATCAAACAATTTAATCTACTTTTTATCAAACATTTTAATCTATTTCTTATCAAAATCTGAAACTAATTTTTATCAAGAATCTGAAACAATGAATCAAACAATTTAATCTACTTTTTATCAAACATTTTAATCTATTTCTTATCAAAATCTGAAACTAATTTTTATCAAGAATCTGAAACAATGAATCAAACAATTTAATCTACTTTTTATCAAACATTTTAATCTATTTCTTATCAAAATCTGAAACTAATTCTTAACAAAACACAAATGAATTTCATTCTCATGAAATAATTTAATCAAATCTAATCTACCACAAGAATAAGATGCACAAACTAAGTTTGAAGGAACCTGGGTGCTTGAAAATGGTGTAGAGTCTTCATTGATCCTCAAAATTGAAGAGAAGTCCTCCCAACAAAATCTTAGCTGAAAATGAAAATGGACTACAAAGGAGAATTTAACTTGCAAAATTTCTTATGGAATAGCCAACACTCATTTTGAAACTTGTACCTCTTTTATAAAAGAAATTTCAAATTCCCACTACCTAATTATTAATTGAAAAAAAAAGAGATTCTCTCCCAATTTGGCCTCCATGCAAATTGATTAGGCTTAGTGGGAGGAGTTACATGCAAGGTGGTGGAGAAGCCTCTAGAAGCTTCTTATTCCTCCTACAACATGTGCCTTAATTTGGGTGAGGGGAAATTAAATAACCCATTAAAAATATATATATATTTTCCCATGTGTGTGTGTGGTTTATTATTTTTATTCCCTTACAATATTCATTCAATAGTTTATCCAAAGAAATATAATAGAGTTTTGTATTTAAATCAAAAGGTGATAAAGGAGGGTTGTGACAAACGAGAAGTTCAGGATCAGTTTAGCTAAGCTTGATGAGATGCTTTCCAGTCAGAGGAATCCTAATGACACTCAAGGTCTTTGTTTTGAGAAAGGTGAAACCTCCAAATCAGCACAATAGAAGAACAACTCAAGAAGGCCTCCAGTAAGACAACCTAATTCTCATAAATTCAATGGTAACGACTTTGTTTGAAACAAATTTGGTCATATGGCTAGTCAATGTAGACATAAGATGATTAATAGTGGTCCATCTTTTACTGGGCAATATTTCAAATGCAATAAGTATGGTCATAGGGCTAATGAGTGCAGAACTATGATGAATAATGTTCCAAATAGAAAAATGTGAGATTTTGTTTATGTGGTATGTTTGGACATGTTACTAACCAATGTAGAACAAGAAAAAATTGGATGAATGTTTTAGATCTATGCAAGGAAATGTTGTTTTCTATGCTTGCAACAAATCCGGTCACATTGTAAAATATTGTAGAAGAAGAAATGTGAATAGGAGAGGTCTAGAAGACAAGAGAAAAGATGTGAAGCCAGATGAGAAGGGTAAAGCAAAATTTGAAGAAATTAGAGATCAGATGAAGAAGAAGACATGGGTTAAGAAGAGTAGTGATGATGCAGGAAGTGGGTCTGCACTTGATTCTGGTGCTGAAACTACATTCGGTAACCAAGCTAAGGCATCAGGCCTTAGGGGGAGATTTTCCTGGAAAAGCTTTTGAACCCGCTGTTAGAGATCTGTACCTAGTTTCGATAGGTTGTAGATGCTTGTTTGATGAGTTTTCAGAAGAATTTGATGTCTTCAGGGTAGGAAGAGTAACCGAGAGAGTTAGGGTTAAGTGCATTTATTATACCTAAAAGTTAGGTATGAAGTGGATAAAAGGTGAATAAACATTTCATTTCTCACTTTGCATTACAAGTGAAAGAGCAGTACAGAGAAGAAGAGAAGAATTTATAGAAATCTAAAGTGAATTGACGATCCATCATCCAATTTTGCATCAAGTTGAAAGGTATTTATTGGTTAACACTTTTTCTAATTTGAAGCTTGAAATTTTGATATGGAATCCTCTGGTATTGTGTCCCCATTTGTAGTTGATGTCACTAAAAGGGCTAGTCAAATCTTTAAAATGCATCCCTATAAATCTATGGAAGATGATCTGAATGGTGCTTTTTCATCCATTCTATTTGGAGTATTGCATGTGGAAGATATTATGGTTTACATCCATTATAATATTGAGGAGCTCGGAAGTGCCCAAATATTGAATTTGTACACAAAGCACATGATTGATGGAATGGGAGGCTTAAAACCTGAATTTAAATCAATTGAGGAGAGGGGCTTTATGCAATTTGTTCCTTTTTCAGTGTTCGATGAGCTAGAGTGGGTTCAATAAATTCTGAGTAGAATACATGATGAATTCATGTGGCTTGATAGACCTTACAAGATTACCCATGATACAATTAAGTCAGTAACCTTCTTAAGATCAATTGGTGAAGTACCTACCTTAATAAATGTGAAGAATCAGATGGTAACTAAGGCAACCGGTTCACAATTTGATAGTAGATCAATGACCATTCATGATATTGTTGAATATGACATTGAGTTCACATCAATGGTGATGGGTGACAAGTTATATTATTCTAACAAAGACAATTCAGTATCAAGTACAAAAATATATGCTACCTATAAGATATTGAAGGAATATACATAGTATGATTTGAGTGAAGTACTCCACAGAGAGTTATTGAGCAATTTGAAGAAAATCAAGCAAGATAAAAAGCATGTATTCAAGTATCAAACCTTGATTATGTATTTATATGTCTACTTCATGAATGAAATTATAGGTGTTGGAAAAGTACAGTGGGCTTATGACAAATGGGTGGTAGTATAGATAAAAGAAACTTTATGGTCTCGGAGATGCTACAGTTTCAAATGGAACTCTATGCAGACACTTCAAAACATTCCAAAACATGATGCATAGTAGAGAAAGAATCCCTAAGGAGATAGTGGAGAAGTATGAAGACACAA
Source organism: Cryptomeria japonica (assembly GCF_030272615.1). Classification (NCBI taxonomy): domain Eukaryota; kingdom Viridiplantae; phylum Streptophyta; class Pinopsida; order Cupressales; family Cupressaceae; genus Cryptomeria; species Cryptomeria japonica. The sequence goes on along the minus strand of NC_081408.1, from coordinate 175,034,469 downwards.
ATTTATGTTTTATGGTTGATACAAACCAGTGTCTTATGGAATTTGTAGATCCTAGAACCTCATGGATCTTACCTCTAGGATATGAGGTTGAAGGTCACATTCTTGATGCATATGCCCAACATTTGTTAAGAAAACTAGTGGACACATCAAAAGAAATATTTGGAACCTAGAAAGAGAAGAGATTGGACTTACACTCTAAGTTCAAGAAGCTTGAGATACATAGAAAAGTCAGGAAGGAGGTTGAGCAGTTGGCTGAGAACATGGGAATCACCAAGGAGGTAGTTTGGAGAGAAAGAGAAAATAATATTTTGAAGGAAGAAGATATGGTTAAACCAAAGAAGGCTAAACAGGGAGCTCCTAAGCCTAAGTAGTCAAAGGGTTTTGCATCCTTGTCCGGTGGTCAGAAACCTATCAGTTCACCCAAGCCCCAAGATAAATCATCCAATGAAGTGAAGAAGAAATGAGGACAAGCTAGAGTTCTTATTCTTGATGATGAAGAGGAAACACAATCAGATGATGTGGTGAAAAAAATAAAGAAGAGTGGTAAAGAAACTAAAGTTGTCAAAGGAAAATCATCCGATGAAGAGCAGTCCAACAAGAAGACCCAATCAAATGACACTATTATGACTGTAAGAAAGGTTAAGAAAACCATTGTCAAGGAAGGTAACCTCAAACCTATTTCCAAATATTATGAGTTATTGGATGATGTCAGAAAGAGATGTATACAAGAGGCAACTGTTGAATACTTTAATAAATATAATAAAGATCTTATTGAAATAATGTCAAAGATTCCTCAGAGTTTATATGACATGCTAGAGATGAGGAAATAAACTGCTAGAATAGAGGAAAAGATAATAAGAGAATATATATTAGTTCAACTTTGTCTTGTCATAGAAAAGGCAAAAATTGATAGGATTCTTGAAGAAAACAAGGAAAAATTCAGAAGCAAGAAGAGAGAATAAGATAATGATTGGAAGAAGTGAAGAGGTTAGAAAGAAACTAAACAAATTCTAAGAGCAATTTTGTTAGATAATCAGTATGATATGGTTCTGGAGAAATCACAAGAAGATGTTGAGAAGTTTGTCTTGAAAGTCCTAGGAGATGAGTCAAAATCTGATGAACCTTCTATTCTGTAAGGTCAGGATAAACCAATCCTAGAAGACACTAAACATGAAGGAGATAAGATTAATGTTGATGTCGGTGGTGTAGATAAGGTTGATTCAAAGAAAGAGTTAGAATTTAAGGTTGCTACTAAGGTAAGAGTCACTTAGGATCTGATAAAGGGGAAGAAGATCTATGTAGAGGATCTAGAATTTTCTCAAGGCCCCATCAACCTGGCTTCTTTGTCCCCTATTCAAGCACTCAAATTAGTTGCATTTTCTCAAGCCAAAGCCAATGAAGACTTGGAAAAATCATGCATAGAGAATAGTGAGTTGGTTGCCTTAGCATCTGGTGTATTGGAGAAACTCATGCCTTCATTTCAGAAGGACATATCAGACACTCCGCTCAGTAATCTAAAAAGATTAATCAATTAAGTGGATAGCCATTTTCAATCATTTGAAAAATTTGTTGAAGAGAAGATCTACAATGAATTCCATGCCAAAAGGTTTTAGACACTTAAAAACATGGTCGTTGATGATAGAATCACTCTAGATATTGGCATAAAAAGTGTTTAGGAAGCATTGTCTGAGGGAGGAAATATCTATAAGTCATGTTTAAAGATATCTAAGTTTACTCAGGACATTGAGAGAAAAATTTAAGAGCACGAGGATTAGCTTGATCAATTATCTCAATCATTTAATCCCCTGTCAGTCTCCTTGAGCGGTCACGAAGCACAAGTAGTATCTATTCTTGAGAATATTAAGAATTTGAATTGTGAAAAGATGAAAATAGTTAATAAATTTTGTGAACTTAGGAGCCTTATTACTCCCAAGATGGATATTATTCTTAGTGGACTGGAAGATGCTCAAGCTGCCATGAACTCCTCTGAGCCATCCGATCTCATATCAGTAGAGGCACTTGCATACTAATATTGTGGGTTTGAATCCCATGGTTTTTCCCTTAATTGGGTTTCCATGTAAAAATATTGGTGTTATGGTGTTGTTATTCCTTTCTTTTTGTTTCTGTATTTTATTTTTCTTAATCTACAATGAGTGGTTTAAAGATCTGGATAACTAAGTTGAAAATTGCATAAAACTGATTCACCCCCCCTCTCATTGTTCCTTGGATCCTTGATTCCAACATGTCATTGGATAATGATCTCTTCCTCCTATTCACAATTTAAAAGCTACATCTTTTCTAAACCCTAACTCTTCATTTTTCCGCTTAATCTTTCATCTTGTGTTAGAGAGCTCTAATCCTCACACCCTTGGTTGTGTTGGAATTTTGGTTCAGTTCTCTTTCTTACCAACTGATTCTTCATTAGTTTTATTCTTATATCAAACCTTGTTGTGAGCATTTGTCATCAATTTTTCCTTCACAATTAAATGTGGTAAATATGATACCCTATTTCAACTCACTAATTAGCAAGCTGAAATAGGGGGCATATAGCTACCCTCAAATTTCATCACTTCCCTAGTAAGCATTAAGGTGATTTTGTGATTTTATCTAACAATGTGGTTTTGTAGGGTGTTGTTCCCAACAATGTACTACAGATACCATTGGTGTCTTCGTTTGACACCTTATGTATATATCCTATTTCATAAATGCTTACTTTTTTGTACTTTAGCTTTGATATGCACATAGTGTAATATGACCCTTAAAGTGGGGGCTAAATGTAGCATCGTAAATTGTACACCCTTAATTGGGTGGTAAAATTCCATGCTTAGGTTAGCACCCACCTTAGTGTGTTGCATCTTGTATTTCAATTTTCCTTTAAGCATAATTAATTAATTTAATTAAATATAAAGCCTTCTTTTATCACTCTACACATCATAAAATTGGGCCCTTAATCCGTAGTGTACCCCATTTTATTTTATTCTTTTAATTAATTAATTCATCAGAAACCCTAATTATATCCTATTTCGACCTTCAAGGCCCAATTTCACATATCTAAACACCTTGAATTATCGCATTCTTTTGGAATTGACTTTAGAATCACAATATCTTGCTTCCTAAAAAATTTGGGAAAAAGTTGGTCGGACCGATGTGATGCCACTTGGTCCCTAATTTTTCTCCCTAAATATCATAATAATGTTTTGGCAGTATTTTAATGTTTAAATCCAAAGGATTGTGAAATTATATCCATTCTAGGTTGGCCTATGATCAAAAACAAAGTTAGGGTTTCATAATACATATAGCCTTTCCTTTCCTCATTTGAGGGATCCATCTAGAAATTTTGAAGGAGCCTCTTATGAAGTGAAAGTATAGGTTATGTGAAGTCTTCATCAGCAAATCAAGCATCTATCAAGTCTACATCAACCATTTTTATCATCAATAGGAGCTTTGAATACATTGAAGAATAATAGGAGATCACCGACTATTGATTGTCTTGTACCTCTCCCTTAGGGTTTGGTATGGTTTCATGTTATTTTCATGTCTTTGTATGAGCTTCATAACATTCATTTTAGGATTTACATTCATGCTTTAGATCCATTGTTGTATTTTTTATTTGAAGCATTTACATTTATATTTACAATCATTTAGGGTTTACTCTTAAAGCGTATGATAGAACTCTAGATTTACTTTTTTGTTCATTTAGCATCTTGCACACACATTTTCAATACATTATAGGCTATTTTTGGAGGTGGAAATCACCAAAACAAGGGGTTTGACTGAGGCAAAACCCCATATAGCCACTTAGACACTATTTTTCATGTTGCAAGTGCAGGTACAAAAATGTGACAGACGCATGATATTCGAAACTGATAGAACAAACAGGTGCAGACTGAAGGACATAAACAAATCTCAATTTTATGAGACTAGGGTGTGGTTCCCTAGTCCTTTGTGTTTTTCAACTTCCTGTGGTAGTTCAGTAGTGCAGAGTGTATACCCCTAAAAATGGTTTGAAGATAATTAATTGAATAAGCAATTATTTAATTAATCTCCCTCCCCAATTTAATTGAATTCATCAACAATTTGATTAAATCCTCCCTTTTCATCTACTTATTAATAAATCTAAGGATTTATTTAATAGGTTCATTTCAATAATCCCCTTTGATTAATTAATTATTCTGCATCAAAATCATTTCTTCCAATCTTCTAATTAATTAAAACAAATCAATTATGAGTTGTTGAAATTAATTAGCCTTTTCCTATTATTTGATTCTAAATTCAAATTACCCACAAATTCTCCTAACTTTTAACCACCTAACCACATGTCCCCTTTCCTTGAACACTTTTCCCTCTCATGAGCAAAGCTTTGTGACACTTGTCACTAAGTGTTCCCTTTCATCTAACCTCTTCTAGAAGCTTTGTGACACTTGTCACTAAGTGTTCCCTTTCATCTAACCTCTTCTAGAAGATTTGTGACACTTGTCACTAAGTGTTCCCTTTCATCTAACCTCTTCTAGAATCTTTGTGACACTTGTCACTAAGTGTTCCCTTTCATCCAACCTCTTCTAAAAGCTTTGTGACACTTGTCACTAAGTGTTCCCTTTCATCCAACCTCTTCTAGAAGCCTCTTGACACTTGTCACCATAGAGATGACAAATGTTCCCTTTACTCCAACCTCTTTGCCAATCTCCTCTAATTTAACCATTGATATCTTCAGAATTAATCTTGGCCGTTGATTCCTACCACCTCACCCTTAGCCTTGGAAATACTATAAATAGACCTCATTTTGGAGCACAAAGGGTCTTGAATTTAATCCCATCTCATTTACATTCAAGCATTGTTACTATAGGCATATAGCTCTTAGCAAATCATTCTTAGCATTGTTATCATGTTCAATTTTAGCTTAATTGCATCTTCATTCTAGCTTATTTTCTAGAATAATCATGAAATCATTTAGATTAATCATGCTATCATTGCTAGCTTATGCGTCTTCATCATTTAAATCCTCCATTTAAGTGTAGTCAAGTCACTGGAATTTGCATAACTAGATCTGAGAGCAAAATTCATACTCGCATTTACTAGGAGGCAATAGATCAATTAGCTATGGTTTTATCTTTTGTTGATTAATTTTCTAACCATTGCTTGTAATTATTTGTTGAGTGTTTTGTGTTGCAACTGCAGGTATAACAGGTATACACTTCACAAACCACGACATTTTGGCACCCACTGTGGGACTAGAGCCTTGCATATATCTTTCTAATATCCTGTCTAGTTCTCACAAATAGAAATTTAACTCATTTGTAATCCAAATTCATGCTTGTCCTAACTCTTTTCTGCAGAACGATTGTCAAAGATACACTTGTCAAAGACCAAATTCAAAAACAAATCAATGACTACTAATGGATCTATTTTGCAAGTTGCCTAAATGAATTCTTCAAAACTTTGTGTATTCCTTAAAGCTTTTTTAGGCACACTTGATTTTGGCTAAAAATGAACAATCATGTATGTTGTGTTTTTTATTATAGGCGGGTATGCTCTCACCTTTCTTAGACGATCAGAAAGCTAGACTCATCATTTGCTTTCATTAGTGCATATCTTTAGCAGGCCTGCCCTCCCGAGGAGCTAAAAACTCTTAAAGCCATTACAACAGATGTGAGGGGAAGGACCTAAGTGGGAACAGCTAATTCCAAGTAATCCAACCCACTATAAAATAAAAGTGATTTGATGAAAATTAAGTCAACAACAGTGCTCAAGAATATCTCTCCTCCGTACCTTTGGGTATATCAAACCTTGGTTTTCAAGGCTGGGAGACCTCTTATTTGAGTATTATACCCTGATGTGCTGAACGGATCCCTTACTAGTTTCGGTTAAATTAGAAGCTACCTAATTCACCTCCAAAAGGGTGATAATCTTTGTGCAAGAGAGATAGTAACTCTCCCAAGACACTTGGCATATTTGCCCTCATTAGCATTTGGAGTTGGATAATACAACGTTGAGAATCTATTGTGTGAGACTCAGCAACTATATTATGATTAGCTATTGGGTGTGTAGCTAAGCTTGCAAGCAAATGTTTTCTCTCCTCAACCAATTTCCTTAGGTTTTAGCATACTTGAAGTCACTTATCACATCATGTGTTTTCTCTGTATTCATCCCTAAATTGAAAAATTAGATATCTAAAACTAGAAAACATAAGCAAAACATTAAAATTCACTAATCAAAATTTGACAAAACAAACATTTTTAGCTCTATTATGTTCTCTATCGTACGAGTCAAGTTCTCTATCATACAAGTTGGGTTATTTTTCGTATGAGGAATCTGTTTTGTCGTATGGTTCATAAAGTTTTGTCGTATGAGTCTTTGTTTTTTCAAAGGAAATTTCTAATTTGTCATCTGGCCTTGTATCTTTTGTTGTATGGTCCATGAAGTATTATCGTATGAGTCTCTATTTTTATCAGTTCAGAGTTGTTGCTTTACATGACTTTTTCAGGTTTGTCATTCCACTTGATCAATTTGCAGTATTCATAAACACCTGTTATTTGTCACTTTGTGCTTGGATTGTCTCCTTGGTTCGCTTGGTCAAGTTATCATCTATCAAATCAGACTCTAGAAGATAAACACCTTAAGATTTTCAAGTGCTCACCCTCAACAAGTTCAAAATCTAAACATCTCAAAGTGTATTATCACCCTCTTTGATAAACTAGTCACTCAAACATAGTTTCTCATTAGGATCAATCATCCTTTATCACAAAACTAAAATGTTTGGTTAGGACAATCTTGTCCCACACCGTAGGATATATCGTTCCTACTGGACTTTATTTTTATCAAATCATCATCATTGCACTCCTAAACCGAAGATCGAAAAACTTGAAAACTTTTAAACACTTGAATTATCTTTGTATGTCCTATCATTCTAGCATATCTACCTTGATAGTTGATCACTTATCAAAACAACTTTTGGACAATCGAACCCCTGAAATGGAAACAGGAACATTTGAAATAGCTGAAAAACATATCAACATGACATACCAAAGAAAAATACACAAAACAAGCCAACATATCAGAACAATCAAACAAGTTCAAAATCAAAATCCAACTATGTTAAAACCTCACAAGGATTCAAACACATCTCTGAAGAAAGGTGGCTCTTTTATGCAACTCTAAAAGAGATCCCTAAAGGATTTGGCTAAGAAATATCAAAATCGTGCACCTATGTCTAACAATGGCTTATCCCCCCATAAGCAAATTGATTCTCCAAAGGCATCTATTCCTACACCTATTGAAAGATTGCAAAAATTTTCCATAGCATCGTCACCAAAGAATACATCCAAAGATGAAGTTCCCCGAGGGATATCCATAATGGCCATCAAACCTATTTCATAGGATCCTATTCAAAGCTCATCTCCTTCATATCTAAGCATTAATTCATTGCAACATCCCCATAATGCTCTCTTGCAAATCGAAGTCCTCATTCATAGAATGCTTGGTAAACAAGTCCTAATAGATGGGGGAGTTGGCTTGAACATTTGCTGCTCTAGGATATTCAGAAGATGCAATTGATCCCCTAAAAAGGATTAAAATCAAAGCATATGGTGAAGAAGAACATTACTCTAAAGGAATTGTGGTATTACCCCTTAGAATGGGACCTTTACAAAAAGACATAGCATGCCAAGTTCTAGACTTGAACCTACAATACAACATACTCTTGGGAAAACCATGGATACATGATATACAATCTATTCCATCAATAGACCATCAGTGCTTAAAATTTCCATACAATGGACAGGAAATCACAATATGAGTAGATTCAAATCCATTGCAGTGTTGTAATAATCTAAAATCAACTCAAGAGGTCATTGTTTCACATAATAGGGAGGCAACATCTTCAAGCACACAATCCAAGGAACCATCATTTGCATCAATTCTATCAAACTTGGAAAAACAAATGCAACTAAAAGATCAAGGGACCAGAGAATACTCACTATCAGGGACAAACAAATAAGAGAAACTTGAAATTAAAAGGGAAGAAGAAGATGTAGAGGTCGATGTAGTTCACACATATGCAAAGAAAACACTAGGAACTAGCCTACTTGAATTAGAATCACATTCGGTTGACATACACTTAACCAAGGATGATCATGATTTTCTTATGTGAGGTCATTTTGATGAGAGTACCGTTCTAGACATGGAAATACATATTGAAAGCTCTAACATCGCTATCATGACTTCTAATATCTTTGACATAATTTAACTTGAGGATCCTTTATCCTTAATCCCTCCTGAACCCATGGATTGGGAAAATGAAGGACATACTACCATTGATACATTTCCAAATGACCAGGCCATATCCTTATATCTTAATAAAATCAAACCCACAACAACTTTCACTAGGGATTCCGCTAACGTATCTTCAAGTCAAGTGGGTACCAAATCTCCTAATCGCAAAATTGAAAATAAAGAAAATAATATCAAGTCTAATGTTGAAAACCATTTCTTGGCAACATTAGATCAGGAAAAAGTAAAAATAAAGGACGCATCTAATGGTGAAAACCTCCTCGAGGTGCCAGAAGATGGGAGATGTAACACCTTACCTGAATTTTATCAAGAGAAGTTGTCTATCCTAATAGAACTAGTAGAGGCAGTTACCATTTGCACAACTAATCTATATCTAGCAACTTCTCTATTAGAACTAGCAAAGAAAAAATATTTGGAACCCTTTAAAAGATGGCAAATCAACTTTACCTGTTCATATATAGACATTCCCGGGTTCGATCCATATCTTACAATACATCACCCGAATATCAGTCCGGGAGAAAGAATCAATAATGAAACACAACATGGATCAGGAGAAGGTATTCTATTTATCACACCACAAGGTCATACAATCCCAAAAGCATACAAATTAAGCTTTCCATGCACCAATAATACAATAGAATATGAAGCTCTGGTTACAGGTATCAAAATGGCTATAGAATGGAACATTACACAACTACAAGTCTTTGGAGACTCTCAGCTTGTCACCAATCAAATTACTGATGATTATCAAACAAAAGATGAAAAACTAATGCCTTATAAAAAGATGGTGGATGATATCAGGAAATACTTTGTAGAAATAACTTTTCAACAGATTCCAAGAAATGACAACAAAACAGCAGATGTCATGGCTACTCTTGCTTCTCTCCTTCAAACACAGGAAAATTAATAGCATTATGAATTCTTAGTGGAAGAATTGCTTTGGCCTACTCATAATTGTCTAGATTCCCAAACTATTTGTCACCTTGTTGGGCATGATTCCTCTCGCTATGGCCAAACTTACACATACCTGAAAGATAACAGCCTACCTCCTGACTTATCAAAAAACCAAAAGAGAAACCTTATTCACCAATCCTCCCATTTTACTCTCATCATGGATACCCTATTTAAATGAGGTCTAGATGGTACTCTCTTAAGATGTCTCAAATAAGAAGAATCTGAGAAGGCCTTACATGAAGTCCATAATGGCATTTGTGGCACTCATTCAAGTGGTCTTACCCTTTCAAAAAAACTCATACGCTTGGGCTATTATTGGCTGACTATGGAACAAGATTCTTTTTCATATAGCTAGAACATGCAAACAATGTCAGATCCATGGAAATTTGATTCATGCACTAGCACAAGAACTTCATGCTTTAGCAACATCTTGGCCTTTTTGTCAATGGGGTCTTGATTTGGTAGGAAAGATAAATCCTTCCTCATCTAATGGACACAAATTCATCCTGGTAGCTACATAATATTTTACAAAATGGATTGAGGTCGTACCTCTCACAAATATCATAGGAAAACAAATCGTTGCATTTATCTTGAATTATATCATTTGTTGCTATGGAATACCAATGACCATTATCACTGATAATGGGCGGCCATTCAAGAATCAGGATGTACAAGAGCTATGTGAGAAGTTCAAAATCTAGCACAGATTCTCCACACCCTATTATCCACCAGGGAATGGGAAGGAAAAAGCATCTAACAAAACTATTCTGAAAATCCTCAAAAAGACAGTGAATGATGTTAGAAGAGATTGGCATATTCAACTGAACCCTGCTCTATGGGCCTACCGTACCAGTATCCGCACACCAATAGGTGCCACACCTTTCTCTCTTGTATACAGATTAGAAGCCATATTGCCAATCGAAGTAGAGATACCCTCTCTACGTGTATCATTAAAAGGTCTGATCCCAGATGAAGAACAATAAGTATCTAGACTGCAAGAGTTAGAACTGATCCATGAATGAAGACAAAATGCCTTTGATCATCTAAAGGTATATCAGCAAAGAATGTGCCAGAGTTATAATAATATGGTTAAACCACAAGTCTTTCAAGTTGGAGAACTAGTGCTAAAGGAAAATCCACGCAACCAGGTAGATCGAGAAAAGAAAGGAAAGTTTGAACCAAACTAGTTAGGTCCATTTATGGTCACAATTGTATTTGGGTCAGGAGCATATCAGCTATCAACACATGATGGAGATCAGCTTGAGGAACCTATCAATAGCATACATCTGAAAAAAATTTATGTCTAAAAAATTTGAAAAATCAAAAACAGTGAAAAATAAAAAACAAAAAAATCAAATAAAAAATCAAATCAAATATGAGAAAAAGTGCAATAAAAACATACGGTGAAAACTTGGCAAACAAGCGCTATCTATCTACTAGCTCTTCCATCTATTAGTTCATGCATCTTTCCGCTTGCATTCATTCATTTTCCATCAGTGCTGATCATCATCAAGCCTTTGTACATACATAGACATCCCAGGTGGCTTCTTGCCATGGTTTGGATCATTGGATATATCATAACAACTTTGTTTCTAGGCTTGGGGCAAAATCTTACACCTAGCTGGGGGAAAAACCTCTTGATCATTTTGAGCTTAATCAAACAAGTAAAACAATAGTTAGACAACTGTTATCAAGCAAAAACTGAGACACATCCAACATTGAACACGAGATCAAACTATCAATTATCAAGCTATCACGAAGTCAGTCTAAGCACATCACACACTTTTAGTGGATCATATCTTTTGGATAATGTTTTTAACATGATTTATTAACTTTTCTATATTGATTTTATCTATCATGATTTCAGAGTAACTCCAGGATGTCATTGACTAGAGGAACAAGGAAGGAACATGATATTTTTCTTATCTGCTGTCTGAAAATTAATCATTAATATGTGCAAATTTGTCTCGGGACATGATCATCAGATTATCATTAAAGACACTTCCGATTTGCATATTAAAATGATTAATATTGCCCGTTTTATGCAAGCAACACTCAGGTCAGCTCAGTTCAATTATACCTCGATGCTTGTGCTAACTTGCTATATCAAAATCTAGGAAAATAGTGCTCAGGTCATCATGGTTTAATTATACCATCGATGTTTGCACTCACTTCCCACATTTCAAAAGCTCAATGATGACAAAAACACAATAATCCAGTGACTAGTCCAGTCGTAGCTTTCCATTCCATAGCATTTTCATTTGCATTTTAGCTTGCATTTCATTCTTGTATGGGATCCCACATGCTCCTTTCATCCAAGGTTAAATCTATTGCACAAATCATCAAAGTATCATCACAAGCATATATGCAATTAGACTAATGACTCATATCTCTTCAGATATTGTCGACCCAGTGAAAATCTTATGCCATCTCTCTCAATAGAATCAACATTAGCATATCCAAAAATTTCTATAACTTGATATTAACAAACTATCAATTCTTTATTTAATCAACCTTATCAAATAAAATCAATCAATCAAACCTAATCAATTCTATCATGTCTTATACAGGATGTATCTTTCCTGAAACCAGACTCTCTTACGCATGTCTTATACAAGATGTATCCTTCTTGAAACCAGACGCTCTGATCTATGTCTTATACAGGATGTATCCTTCCTAAAACCAGATGCTTTTGATCATCTTTGTCTTATACAGGAGGTGTCATTCCTGAAACCAGATTCAATCTCAATCTTATCATTCTAATCAATCAAGCTAATCAAAGAACTCGCATTTTCATCAAACACGGTTGTAGAAATCAAATCATTTCTAATCGGGATATCAATTTTGCAAAGATCCAAAACACTCCAAAGATCAATTATCCCAATTTATCTCCTAAGTGGGCATCATCATACCAGAATTTATCAATCAAGAGCTGGGGCATCCTATCAAACCAATATCAACATCAAAATAAGATTATTCTTTGAATCAATGCATCATCACACCTCTCTTCAAAGAGGGGCAAAATGTATACACCTAAAAATGGTCTGAACATAATTAATTGAATAAGCAATTATTTAATTAATCTCCCTCCCCAATTTAATTGAATTCATCAACAATTTGATTAAATCCTCCCTTTTCATCTACTTATTAATAAATCTAAGGATTTATTTAATAGGTTCATTTCAATAATCCCCTTTGATTAATTAATTCTTCTGCATCAAAATCATTTCTTCCAATCTTCTAATTAATTAAAACAAATCAATTATGAGTTGTTGAAATTAATTAGCCTTTTCCTATTATTTGAATTTCTAAATTCAAATTACGCACAAATTCTCCTAACTTTTAACCACCTAACCACATGTCCCCTTTCCTCGAACACTTTGCCCTCTCATGAGCAAAGCTTTGTGGCACTTGTCACTAAGTGTTCCCTTTCATCTAACCTCTTCTAGAAGCTTTGTGACACTTGTCACTAAGTGTTCCCTTTCATCTAACCTCTTCTAGAATCTTTGTGACACTTGTCACTAAGTGTTCCTTTTCATCCAACCTCTTATAAAAGCTTTGTGACACTTGTCACTAAGTGTTCCCTTTCATCCAACCTCTTCTAGAAGTCTCTTGACACTTGTCACCATAGAGATGATAGATGTTCCCTTTAATCCAACCTCTTTGCCAATCTCTTCCAATTTAACCATTGATATCTTCAGACTTAATCTTAACCATTGATTCCTGCATTGGAAATACTATAAATAGACCTCATTTTGGAGCACAAAGGGTCCCAAATTTAATCCCATCTCATTTGCATTCAAGCATTGTTACTATAGGCATATATCTCTTAGAAAATCATTCTTAGCATTGTTATCATGTTCAATTTTAGCTTAATTGCATCTTCATTCTAGCTTATTTTCTAGAATAATCGTGAAATCATTTAGCTTAATCATGCTATCATTGCTAGCTTATGCATCTTCATCATTTAAATCCTCCATTTAAGTGTAGTCAAGTCACTAGAATTTGCATAACCAGATCTGAGAGAAAAATTCATACTCACATTTACTAGGAGGCAATAGATCGATTAGATATGGTTTTATCTTTCGTTGATTAATTTTATAACCATTGCTTGTAATGATTTATTGATTGTTTTGTGTTGCAGCTACAGGTATAACAGGTACACACTTCACAAACCATGACATGTAGTTTCAGGACCTAATTTCCAGAAGTACAACTCTATGTAATATCTAATACCAAGGTGTGGCATCGTGGTCCTTCCTCAATTAGCCTTAGATGCATCTGATTTCCCTTTCCTTCTCTTTACTCAGTGTCTAAATTTTAGATCTGTAAACTTTCAAGTATTTTAGTTTACATCTGCATTTTTTCTCATCTCCCTAGCCTAGTTGATCATCTCATTACAATTTGGACATCTCCTCTTCATAACAACAAATAATAGAAACCCTAAATATATTCCTTGACTCTCTCTTGCAAGAAGTAGTCAAAGTAACTCATCTCTTTAGGCTCTTTCATATTCCAATGTGTGCATGAGAATGGGATTAGGTCTTAGTTTAGTTGATTCCATTTTCATCCATCACAATATGACACATCATCTGATGCCATAGCTAGTTGTCATCAAGTTGAGATAACAGATAGTATCTAGTAGCTCCTTCTATCTGATACATATTTCCATTTGTCTTTCTTTTAGCTGCAATAGCCATTCTAGAATCCTTCTAGATCTCACATCCATTATCCTAAAAAACAACATTATATCCATTTCCGCACATCTATCTAGAACTCAAAACAATATGATGCAAACCCTTTACATAGTAGACATTGTCAGTGTTATGCTTTCCATCGAAAGTATTTGAACCAATCCCAACAATTTGTGTTATTTGATCATCTCCAAACCTAATAGAACCTCTATCATATTTTTCAAGCTTTATGAACTTACTCTTAATACCAGTCATATGATTTGAGAATCCACTATCAATCAACCATTCATTCTTATCTCTTCTAGCATGAAATTCAGTAGCAACAGTCTTAGAAATATCAAACCTAGGTGCATCCTTTTTCTACTAGAAATAAACAATCACCTTCTTCATAGTATGATTCATGATCTGAGATGCCAATACCATCCTTAACATAATAGGCTTTCATATTGAACTTTCCTCTCTTTCCCCTAAACTTTTATCTTGTTCCCTTTTCTGGACATCTAGTAGCTCCGTGACCAATCTTTCCACATCTAAAACATTTAAAGGGTAACATACCTTTATACTTGTTGGTGCCTTTCTTCAATTTACTCACAAACTTTTCTTCCATCTCATCTGGGATATCGTCATAATCTAGACCATCTTCAATTGCTTTAAATGTTGTCTCTGATTTGTCTTTGTGCTTTCTAAACTTTCTCACTTCAAATGCAATTATGGTACCAAATAGTTGCTCTCTAGTGAACTTATTTAGATCATAGGTTTCTTCAATAGTTGAGATCTTATCACGATTACTTATCGATAGAGTCGTCAAGATTTTGTCAATTACATCTTCATCATTCAAAGTACGTCTAAGTTCTCTAATTTCATTCACTACACTATCAACCTTCTCAAAATGGCTTATTATATCTTCTCCTTCCATCTTCAAGTTTTCATACCTTTGCTTAGTTGTTAGCCTCTTTGTCAACTTAACTCTCTCATTTCCTCCATAGATTTGTTTTAGCTTCTCCCAAACCTCATAAGTAGTATTCAAGGAAATAACTTTTGTCAATTCAGTTTTTGATAATGCACTGAAGATAACATATATTGCCTTTTCATTTTCTTCATAGGCTCGACTCTCATCCAGTGTAGTAAGACTATTTGCTAGTTGTACATACTTAGTATCTACCACCTTCCAAGTGTTGTAACTTAGAGAAACTAGATAACTTCTCATCTTTACTTTCCAGAAACTATAATAAGATCCTTCAAAGATAGGGATAGATAATTTGTGCACCATCTAATCGGGATCTACCTCAAAGGGTTAAGCTCTATATCAAGGAACCAAAGCTCTAATACCAATTGTTGAATATCCGGGCAACTGAGAGGTGGGGTGAATCAGTTGACAATTAAAATCATCTTTAAAAGTTATTCATAGATCCGAAACACAAATAAACATAAAAACATATGCATAGAGTAGATCAAACACAAGCAACACTAGAAATTACATGGAAACACTAGTACATTTGGGGCTAATTTCTGATGGTCGATTGTCGGAATTGCGACTACTTTTATTTGGAGTGCCGACAAAACTAGTTGTCAAAAACTCATCGTCGGACTTGTCGATGATTCCTCTGACCATCAAAAATATGAAAATCCCATGGACTCTCTCGACGATGGGCATGATCGCTCTTCCGGTCAAAAAAGTCATCGGACATATAGCATCCTCGTCAGATTTTTGTGTAGACTTCATTAGAAAATCGACGGAAATCTGAAACTTTGCACTAACAGTGATGTTGTTTGTCCAACGGTTGTGTCGTCGATCCATTAATATGCATCGATGATCATCCGAGTAGGAAGTGCCGCCAGACGTACAACATCCTTGTCGAATGTTTGTGTAGTTTGAGTCAGAATTGTGACGATTCTAGAAACTTTGCACCGATGAGAATGATGTTGGTCTGACGATTCCATCATCGGTGGAAAGCTTGGTATCCATCATAATTCCGACAAACATTTATTTTTTTCACAATAAATTATTATTATCTAGACATAAAGCAAACCTCATTGATATGTACAGCGAATGATATTCTATCCCCATCAGCTACCAATAGGGGACATAGGTTTGAAGCGAATATGAGGCACATTGGTTTCAAGCTAATATGATCAAGCACACCATGGTTGAGATGGTACAACTCCTAAGAGGACTGTATGAACCACTGAGTACTGGTAAACCTATTAAAAATGGTGCTGATAGGGAATTATCTAACCCAAATATAAGAGCCTTTAAAGCCAATCAGGGAGATGAAATGACTTTATCTACCTTAACTAAGTTAGTTGTTCTTGGGACATACCAAAACTTATCTACTATATATACATGAAATGAATTTATCAACAACAAACATTAGGCAATTCAACCTTTTTCCTTCTCAATGCATTTTTTTTTGTCTTTCACTCGTTTTCTCAGTCCGATACATAGGGATATTAGACCTTTCATGGCATCATCACATGCGTCTTCCAATATGTATTCCTTTCATATTTTAGGTGCCCACACACTATGTTGTTGTTAAGTATTGATGTAGTCTTAAGATATCTCATGACTCCATTACATGTTAACACTTGGGTTTACAAACACAACTCTGTCAAAACAAAAACAATATCACTAGTAAAACTATGACTATGACAATCAATACCCTTAGGACAGTCATAACAATTTAATCTATTTCATTTGGTTTTGATCGACAAACCCTTTTGAAGGTTTCATAGGGTCCCTCACCCCTCTCTCTATCATCAACCACTTCAAAATACCAATCACTTGGTCTTCCCACCAAATTCTTCACTCTTACTGCCTTTTACTAACTGATACATAGAGATATCAGACTGTCCTCATGCCCAAATGTACCAAATCTAATTTGGAGCCTTGAACACAACATAATATGATACATAGAATGAAAAAAGGTCTTCCCACACATTTGGGTGAATTTATATGCATGGGAGACCAAACTATACATTATTTACTCTTCTCGGTAAACACTAGGCAGGGTTTTGACATTTTTTGGAAAAACTATGATATCTAAGTTAAAACACAATGAAATTCAATGTCACAAAAAGAAAAAATGAATTTAACTCACTACTCTACCACATCCAATCGACTTCCCATCAAATTATGATGATTTTCACAATGAAAAATGAACAGAATCAAACCGAAACGTCAAAAAATGCACATAAAACCCCAATTTCATTAAGCAAAACTCTTGGATGGCATTCCAAATGCCTATTTATTCCCATACAAGTTGGTTAAAACCTAAAGCCACCATAAACTAACTTTCCAACCATATTTTTAAGAAGTTTCTACAAGAAATGCAAAAGTTGTCATGGCAATAGGACAACTTTTTTCCCAATGGACCTCAAACTTTCACAATTAGGTCTCTATTTGTTGTTAGAATGCGATTTATGACTAAGTATTAGAGGATCTTACTAACTTGGGTATCATGATTTTATGTGTCTTTGACATGACTCCTAGTAACTATATAAGGATCTTACTAGTCCTAGATCTATGCCTTGTCTTTTTGATATGGTTCCTAGTGAGAATATATGAATCTTACTAGTTCTAAATGTCATAACTTTGTGTTTTGCATGCTCCATGTGTGTTACCAATGTTACTCATATTACTCAATTTGTACTTCCCTTTTATCTCAATATTATAGATTGACAATATCATAAGTCTTGGGAGCTACCACCTTTCCAAACTTGTAGTCATCTTGACTCTTCAATATCTTGGTGAAAGAATATTTGGTTTCTCCATATTTTCCCAAGAGCACATGAGCATAGTTTCATACTCTTGCTAAGACGGGGCTAAATATCGTATCATAAGTTGTATCTCTTTATAAATATACACTAGGTTTGGACTCACTTTAGTGGTTGTGCCTTATTTATGCCTAACTATAGTTAGGTTTGAGAATTTTTCCATAAATTGGTTCATTCCCTTATTCATGATGTTTCTGATGGCTGAATTTTATAGGACTAGGGTCTTGGGAACCCTTATTCATGGAAATTGGACCTAAAATTTGAAAGATGAATGTTGGATTCACAAATAGTAGGAATTTCCTCTCCAAATATGAACTTTTCCAAAAGTTCAATTTGAAAAGGTGCAAGCTGCATATAGATATAAGTCTATTTCTCATTTCAAACCCCTATCAACTCCTGCCCACATCTACCAATTTTTCAAACAAGCAATTCAAATCAATTGAGCATAGATCTATAATCAAGGAACAAGGCATTCAAAGATACAACTTTTTTACATCAGTTATGATCAACTACAATATGTTTTTCCATGGTGAAAGCATACACTAACATGTTCTAGAAACATTAAGGTTTGTGTGGAACTTCATGCCAGGCATTTCAAAATTGAGGTATATTTGTCAATTTTTTATTTACATTTATGTTTGGAACATATTAACACAAACTCTAATGTTATGAAGCTTCCTCTGCTAGATACCTCCCTAGAACTGGTCAAGATGACTCTCACGCATATTTATAAATGTTCAAGGAAACGCAATAGACAAAAAAAATAGTAGAAAAGGAAGATGGTTTTCCAGCTAAAGACCTTAACATAAAACATGAAAAATGTAAGTAACTATCTAAAACTACCTCACTGTTAGAGGGGGTGTGGTTGAAAACTACAAAAATAGTTTGACAATAGCCTCTCCTACTCTATCTTCTAATGAGAACTAGAAACACATCAGTGCTACCCATGAAAGTTTGATCCTTTAATCGGTTAGCTCGTTCTTCGTTGTGTATGTTGTCAGATTTTCTATCTATACATACTTATTCTACCTACATGTTGTTTGTTTTTTATCCAATCTATCATAATCTCAATATCATGCTACTTGTTTGTGCAACCACATTCCTCCCAACTACACAACACTAAAGGAAAAAATCAAGTGAGGAAGGATACCTCTAATTCCACTCAATCCGTGAGATGAGAAGGTAAAAGACAAGGTAAATTGTGTCTTTCATGTATTTGTGTATTTGTTTTTTATTCATTTATTTTATATTTTATAGGTTTCTCTAATTGTTGTAAGTCTAGATCTTCATTGTCAAGGAATTATTTCTCTTGGAGTGACTGATACAGAAAAATTGTTCATAAATAGTCAATTAAAAACTTGGGAACTACTTAAGAATTCAATTTGAGTACTATGAGTAAAAGAACTTATTCTACATTGACTAAATATATTCAATTTATTAAACAACCTATCAAGAATGTTAATGAAAGTGACTTCATCCCTAAAATTAAGTGGGCTGATGGGATCCCTCTTCTCACAACTAAAGGTAAAGGTTTGTATAATATCCTTACTCATACACAAAGCATTTTTGAGAATGTTAGCAATATTGGATAAGAAAAATGTGGTCTAAGGCTATTACTAAATCTTGTTGGTCTAAAACTTTTTTGGGCTTTGTTTCAAGTGTGGATAAGATTTCTAATGTGTTTTGGCTTTTGTTGTCTACTAGCATCCATTGGATGCTATGGAAGAGAAGGAATGAGCATGTCTACCAAAGGAAAGAGATGGTTCTTAGTTTATATGTAGACTCACTTTGATCTTAACTGTGGAAAAAATAGCTTTCACATTAAAGCTATTGGTTGAAAGGTCCATGAATGTGATTGAAGGAGGGACTCCAATTTATAAGGAAGATGTATAAGAAGTGAACTTTTGGCTGCGGGATTTAAGACAGATTGTCAAGAAATTCCAGGAAGAGTACAATTGATTTTCAAAACAAGTAGTGGAAGGAACATCAATATGAAAAGAGAAGGGATGAAGAAATCAAGGACCTTGAAATTATACATCAGAACTATGATACAACTAGCTGGAAAGAATTTCCCCCTCATTGGGATGGCCATTTAACTCCTATCAGGATAGCTGAACAATGACAAAGAAGGTGGATAAAGACAAGGTAAAGAAGAAGGTTAATGAAGAGGGAGATGTTGAAGAGGAAGAAAAGAACTAGAAAGATCAACAAAAAGAAAATGAAGAAGATTAAGATGTGTAACCTAGTTTGATGTTTTATCTAGTTTTGGACTTGAAAATTATTTATGCCTTGACAATATTTTATGTTTTATGGCTCATGGAAACTAACGATCTAGTCACTACAATATATGAAACTCTCTCATGACAAATGAGAAGAACTAAGGAAGAAAGGCCTATCTTTTTATTGCAGGAAGAAATGGGAAAGAGGACACACTTGTAAACAAGATGAAACACAAGAGGGAAAGATGTGTTTTTATGAGCAAATATCCATGGGCACCCAGACATAAATGTAATGCAAGGAATATTTAAAGAAATAACTTGTGTTATAAATGCAAAGAAAAATGGGAACTAGGGCATATATGTGGAGGCTAACTATGAAAAATAGAGGCAATATCCGATGAAAAAGCAAAAGGAAACCTAAGAAAAAAACAAAGATATGTTGAAGGAGACCATAAGAGAATCCCATCAAAAGAAGAGGGGACAATTCAATAATGGAGTTTTGTGGAGGAACCAATCCAATAATCACAACACCCTCATAAATATGACAAAAGAAACCTCTCCATAGAACCTCAAGGTTTCATCGTTAAGTAAAGAGTGAATGCATTCTATTAAATAAGAAGGATCTAATAATAGTACATATATTGGCATGTGTATACTTCGTACTTGGTTCATGCTTAATGTATTTTCAAGAATGGTGCTTAACAACTAAGAGAATAAAAAGAAACAAGAATTTATTCAAAAGAGAACATTATGTTTAAGGTCATAGATGTGTGGCATGCTTCTAGACAATATATGGAAAGTTTTCCCTTATTTTGTGTCATGATTACAATTGATGAGAGAAAACTTGTCTTAATATTACAAACCTTGGGAGGGGGCTGATATATTTGATCATCTAAACCTAAAGTTGCTTGAGGACAAGCAAATTTTGGAGGGGAGGACTATGATGCCCCCAATTTGAACAACTAACATTTCTTCACAGAAGGTCCAAATGATGAAATTGTCATACATGGTAAGACTTCACAATTTCATGGAGGAAATCATTGATTTACTATAGTCAAGATTATATGGATTAAAGACAATAAATATCAACCCTCACCATTAATCTCTAGCGATGGTGAATATTTAAGAATGATAGCATATTAAGGGTGTGTAATAATATGAAGAGGCATGCCAGTTGTTAGGAGGGGACGCCACCACTCCAACAATCACCCCTTATTGAGTGGTCACCACTTTTGTACCCAATGAAGAGATATAAGTAGTGCACTCCCAATAGTTAGAAGATCATCAAACCAAGCACTTAATACTTGATAAGGCACTGAATATAAAACAGATTTATTAATCAATACTATTTGGTATGAATTCCTTTGTATATAATAGAATGGATGTTGGATTAATGAATATACTTCTACACACTAATCATTGAGAAATACATTGTTATTATGATTATATCCATAATAGCCATTAAATTGCATCTAATTTGTGAAATTTCACAACTTATTTATTTAATGCTAAGTATATGTCTGATACTAGAATCTTTCATACTTTTTGAGTACTTCCAATCATGGTAGAAGGGAAGTAGGCTTGTGAGAGTGGTATGGTGATGGTTCTGTATGGGAAAAGGGTTACAAAGTGTACTTCCCTTGGGCCTAGAGGAGATGGCTTCTAGGGAAACCTATTGTAACCTCTTTCCCCTATCATAGTAAAGATTCAAATCCTAAATTCCAAAATTCCTCATTCAAACATTATGCAAATCCGAAATCCCTCATGCAAATATTATGCAAATCCAAAATTCCTCATGCAAATATTATGGAAATGTGAAGATTCAATGAATGAAGGTGAAGATTAAACAATTCCTCATATTATGCAAATCCAAAATGAAGGTGAAGATTCAACAATTCCTCACATTATGCAAATCCAAAATGAAGGTGAAGATTCTACCTCGAATGGGGAGTGTGCAAAAGTACCTTGAATGGTGAGTGTGTCAGTTGATCTTGCTAGGGGTTGAGCTCGATGCAGAAGCCTACGCGGGATTGAATGCACAAATCACTTTCCCTCTTTTTTCAATTTTTTTTTAGTAATGCCCGTTGCCGTCAAAATTTTGACGAACGCGGGCACTTTTAAAAAAAAAATTTCATTGCTAAAGCCTTCTCTATGGAAACCAAATGTAAAATTATCATCAGAATTCCAATGAAGTCGGGCATTTTTTCAAAAAAAAATCAAATTTGGTCACAATATACCTTCTCCATCGGAAACCTCCGTCAAAATTCTAGACCAAATGTATTAGTGAAAACCCAAGAAGGGAAAAACCATGGATAATGTTAATTCTCAATATAAAAAATTGGTTAAGGTGATTTTAAAAAAGGATGGTTCACTACCAAAAATGTTCACTACAAGAGGGCTCACTACCCAGAAAGGCTCATTGCCAAAGAAAGAAAGATAGAAAAGAGAATCCACAACTAAAACATAGTTTGCACTATCAAAACTTCTTCTGGTAACTATCTGCAACACACTTCACAACAACGACTAGATTATTTCAATCTCACATATCTTCAACACAATTAGCCATTCACAAAAACTAACTCATCCAAATCATACACCTACATACATTGTCTCCAAAAAAAAAAAATCTTCCAAGTCGGCCAAAACAAAGATCTAAAAATAGATCAATACTAAACATTTTGGTGGTGGGAAGGAATGAGAAGTAGATCACATCACAATGTTCTTCAACAAACACATCAAAACATTACATATATTATCAATGTCAGACCCAAAACAAAAACATCGTTACACAAATTCAACTTTTGGATCAACATCTTGACTTCTAGATCAAACCAGACCGAAAAAATACCACTAAGTAACATCAACAACACATCTTCTGAGAAGCCAAATCTTATGGGAAATCACAAAACAACCATTGACATCACATACATACACTATTGCTCAACATACCACATCCGAACCTAACCAGACCATAGGATTTGAGATCAATGATAACATATAACATAATGCTAACATATTTATTGCCTAACATCAATTTGATCATCGATCTCATAGCTAGACATGCAATGCTATCATTAATAGATGATTTCTTTGAATTCAACCAAATTCAAATTGTACCTAAAGATAAACACAAGATCACTTTTACATGCCCATGGGGAACTTTTTTTTGGAATGTTATGCCCTTTGGATTGAAGAACATAGGTGCTACATATCAGAGAGTGATGACCACAATCTTTCACGATATCATACATGTTACAATGGAAGACCATGTAGATGACTTCTTCGAAAAAAATATCACAACATAAGATCATTTGAATGTCTTAGCAATAGTCTTTGATCACTTGGAGAAATACAAAGTCAGATTGAATCCCAAGAAACATGTCTTCAAAATGACCTCCGGGAAACTCCTAAGATACATAGTGTCACTACATGGCATCAAGGTAGATTTAGCTAAAGGCAAGGAAATTTTAAAAATGCCTCCTCTAAAGAACATCAACCAACTAAGATCATTACAAGGAAAGATTCAACCAATCCAAGAGTTTTCTGAAGACAATAATGAAGTGATGATTAATAGGATAAGTCATCTCATTGAATTGGATGAGTCAAAAAGGTTTGAACAAAAAATTAACATCAAACAAATGAGTCAAGTACCTTTTTGACAAGGAGGAATTCGATGGGAAATGCAAAGTGAATGACATGGTACTGATGTGAAATGATAGAATCCAAGATAAAAGTGTACATGGCTAGTTCAATCCTCTTTAGAAAGGCTCGAGTAGTTGATGGGAGAACTCATACTTCGTGTGCAAAGTCTTACTTGTGATCTTCAAACATGGGTAGTTCTTGAATCCCTATTTTTCTTAAAATAGGTTTGATTCCCATGCACACTATATTTTATGTAATTTTTTGTATTGTCTTTTGTTTTGGTTAGTTGTTTGTTTTTAGTTTGGTCTGCTCGGAGATTTCTAGAATCTTGTCATTCTTCATTGATGCATGTGTTCCCAACTAGAGCCATTGGTAGTGTTTGAAAATTTTAGAGTTAATGTCTAGTGTTTCCAAAAGGGTTCTTATAGTTCACCTTGCCTCAGGCATCCAATGCTCAGATGGTAGGCTCAGTTTCAAAATTGTGATCGTGCGAAATTTCCCAAAGTATCATGGGACTGTTGGGCTAGTTTATGCATTTTGGACTGGTTTATTCATTGTCTAATTGTTGCATTAATAACAAAGCCTTTTTCAAATATGGTAAGACGTAATAGTTGTCAGTTTACTCAACTGAGGAAGATCAACAATGAAACAAATTCAAATTTATGGAGAACTACTAGTTACGAATTGATAAGTTCGCAAGTATGGGCCTTAATGGCAGTTGTGCTATGCTCAAATTCATCATTGCTAAATAGGAAATAAGGAAAATCATGAATCCCTTAACTATCTAAGCAATCCAAACATAAACCAACGAAATAATACAATTAAGAAATAGGAATGTAAAATATGTTAATCAAAACTCCCTATTCCATGTCGCATATGACTTCCATTGTTCTTCTCTGCTTTGTGGTATGGTGGCTCTCAGATATTGTGTTGGCAACCTGCAAATGACACAAAGATTTGAAGTTCATGATTGTTGAAAATGAAGATTGAATGCTCAATTTATAGATAATTGGAGAGGATTGATTGAAAGGTGGAACAAAATCAAGACGTGCAACTCAGGTGAGCTCACATGCTAATTGATAGTTGAGCTACTGATTTGGAGGTGAAACAGAATAGATTGAATAGATTAAATGAGTTAACTGATTGAGAAAAAGCTAGTTGAAGGAAGAAAAAGAATGATTGGAGGAAATTAAGAAGATGACAAAGAAAGCTTTATTTAGAAAAAGCTAACTAGAAGATGAAAATAGAGATTGGAGAGATAAATGATTTAACTAATTGATTGATTGAATTAATTAATTAATGTAGCATGTGCTTGCACTTTGACTTAGATTTTCAATTTAATCTTTGCATGAGATTTTAATTCAAATATTGAATTTATTTTAAATTCAATTTAGTATTTGAAATATATTTAGAACTTGACATTGATTTTCAATTTGGTTTTTGAAATCATGCACATGTGATTGAATTTAGAAGAAAATAGAAGAATTTGAAATTAAATGAAATTAGAATTTGGGGATTTGGAAATCGAATTAGAAGAAAATAGATGAAATAATTAGTTAATTAAATAATTTAAAGAAACCATTTAATTATTTAGGATTAAATCACAATTAATTAAATAATAAATATTTAATTAATATTTAGAAGAGGGTTAATGATTAATTGATTAGAGATAGAAATTAAAAATAGAATTTATTTAAATAATAAAGATTATTTAAATTGGGGAATTAATAAGAATTAATTAAATAATAAATATTTAATTAATATTAGAAAATGATTAAAATGATTAAATAATGATAGAATAAGAAATAGAATAATTAGTAAGATGATGAGGAAATATGAAATTAGAAGAATAAGATTAATTAACTTAATTAAAGAATTATTAACCAATTAGACGAATAATTGGTACATTATCAATGAGACATTTTTAGGTGTCTACATTTGCCCCTCTTCGAGGCAAAGTTGGAATGACGTTGTTTCAGAGAAAATGAAAAATTATGCCCCAGTATGCCTTGGATCAACTATATAGTGTAAATATGCCCCCTCGGAAAAGGTGGTCAAAAAATTCAAAAATTGAGACCATATTTTCGATATCAGTATAATGAGTAATCGTGTGAAGTTTCATGCAATTTTGAGATCATTTGAGTAGCCTACAATTTGTTTGAAGCTAGCATGGACCACGGGTGTCAAGGTGGTAAAAAAACCCTAATTTGAGCTATAAATAGAGATTTTAGGTTTTCATTTTTGCATTGTGGTAAGTTCTTGGTTCTCTTTGCAAGTTTTGTGCTTTTCGACGAGTATTTGATCATCATGGCTAGCTATAGAGCTCGATTGCAGTTTTCTGACCGAGCACGTTCTTATCAGAGACCTCCAAGGACTGGTAGCATGGTATTTTTCCAAAATTTTTCCTGTTTTTTACTATTTTTCCAAAAAACATTGAGAGACCTAATTTTCATCCTTCATGCATTTGCATGTCATTTTTTACACATTAGCCTTAACTATTATGCAATAGCCTTAAATGTATTACAAGAGGTTAAGTGTACCGCATTGGTTGTAATTGTTATGCATACGCTATAATTGTTACACATTAGCTC
This sequence comes from Cryptomeria japonica, assembly GCF_030272615.1. Classification (NCBI taxonomy): domain Eukaryota; kingdom Viridiplantae; phylum Streptophyta; class Pinopsida; order Cupressales; family Cupressaceae; genus Cryptomeria; species Cryptomeria japonica. The sequence continues at coordinate 175,008,309 of NC_081408.1, read as the reverse complement.
TTATTGTTATGCATTCATGCTAAATGTCACACATAAGTGTAAAATGTCACGCATTCATTGTATATTGAAGTTTTTTGTCATGCGTTTGACAATTCTCGTGTTCTTATTATCCGATATCTAATATTTTCAACATTTTCTCTGTGCAGGAGAATATTGGAGTGTTATACTACCGATAGAGAAGACCTAGCGAACTTGATCTTCATGCTAATTTACTTGAAGAGGACATCGCACATATTCGACATCTTGGATTATATTATGTTTTACATTTGCCAAAGGTTATGGCCAATAGGGACTTGATTACAGTGTTGATAGAGCGATGGCATTTCGAGAAATGTTCCTTCGATCTTCCTACTAGTGAGGAATCCATTACCTTAGAGGATGTGTGGTGTATATTGTGCATTCCTATTCATGGTGAGAGAGTTGTCTATGATCATGATGATGGCGTTGTAGGATTGTGTGCCCTTTTCAAGTTTGAGGTGCAGGACTTACAAATCAGTGGTCATTATGATATCCGGTGGGCTCACTTGGACTATGATGATTTGACTATCACATTATGCAGTATCATAGGTGGTTTGTTGATGCCTGATAGGTGAGGTCATGGATCTCCAATTGGATGGGGTAGAGTGATCCATGATATGATTGTTCATTGATGAGTATATGCTTGGGGTCCATGTCTCTTAGCCATGGTTTATTATTAGATGCACAACATTATATACCTTCGATACTAATCTATCAATTGTCGTGTGACATTGCTCTAGACTTGGGCATGGGAGCACATATCTATCACTAGACCTGTTATTCATGTTGACTTGCAGCCTGGTGAGCATTATGCTTGCAGGTACACAACTAGTATTAGACATAGGGGTTCGAGTAACACCTTATACTGGCGACATCAGCTTGATATCTTACAACATTTCATTTGGATACCATATTTAGATTGCCCCAGTTGGGCAGATGATGCACAACACTTGCCTTTCTGTAGACAACAGAGGTATCTTATTGGGAGGGCAGTTGAGACTTAAAGGATCATTGAGATTTCTCTTCCAGGAAGTGTACTCCGACAGTTTGGGGAGGTATAGGTGACACCTATTGTTACTACGTACTTTGTTGCTCATGTTTTCCATGAGGTTTCTATTTGGGGTGTATGCATACAAGCACATGTTGCTACTATCAAGTTCGATGCTCTTCAGCCATTACCTTGGGATTGGATGACAAGTCCAGCAGATCCAAGGTCTACTCCTGAGTATGATGCATGGTGGGCCAGACATAGGCCTATTCTAGTGAGTGATCATACTATTCAGATTATAGTGTAGAAGATACGACATCCTAGATAGTGACTGAGGATTGACATGGGGGAGAGAGTTGGAGGAAGAAAGGAGGGTGGAGGAGCTGGGGGGAAGAGGAGATGAGGGGGTGATGAGGGGGTGGAGGAGCTGAGGGGGGAGATGAGGATGTAGACATTGGTGGAGACACTGAGTCTATGAGCAACAGAGATGATGATGATTCTTCAGAGTCATTGAGTAGTGAGGATGGCGATGATGATGATGATATGCTAGAGCTAGAGGACGTGCCTGCTACAAAGGGTAGAGGAGGATAGGTGGATGATAGGGATGATTATGATCCACAGATTCTCAGAGCACAGATTTAGAGTCTAGAGGATGAGGTCACTAGACGATATGTAGAACGAGAGGCATACATAGAGACTACGGTGCACTAGAGAGCGAGAGGGATCATCTCCAGAGGGAGAGAGATGAGGTCGTGAGATGTTCGCAGATGATTTAGGATGCCTATGATCATCACTTTCCTTCAGGTACTAATGCACAGAGCCATTCTAACAGACTTTACTACATTGCACAGGAGGCTTTTTATTATCGACAACTTTACTATGACACTGTACCTGAGGGACAAAGAGCTCCTAGCTTTAGTGTGATTAGAGGTCATTCTGATTCTAGTAGGACTTCTACATGGAGGACCAGAAGTGGTGGTGTCATGGGTCCACCTTGACATCCTAGGGTAGGATCTAGTGGGCAAGATCCACCTGCTGATAGAGGAAATGTTGGTTGAGACATTTTGATCATGTTATCTGAGCCTTCGGGCTTGTTTATGATTATTGTATTAGTACACATTATCATTTTTGAGTTATATATATGATATGTAGTTTTTTGGCGGTGATTTATGTTTTATTTTCCATGTATGTTGAATGATGCTATGAGTTATGTGATGCATGTCTATATCATTTATGAATGATGTTATGAACGCAATGATTTATTGTTTTCTATATGATTCTATATGATTTATGAATGATGTTATGAATGCAATAGTTTAATGTAATTTAAAACTATATGGATGCATTTTGAATTATATGGATGCACTTTGAATTATATGGATGCAATTTGAATTATATGGATGCATTTTTGTTTTTTTGTATGATAATGCCAAAATATTCTTTTAACTCAGATGTACCTTGAAGAAATGTTAATAAGATGAAAGAAAGAAGAGATTGATGAAAGAACAAAGTTAGAAAAGAATATGATTTTAGAAAGAAGATGGGAAATCAACAAACTATCAATAAACAGATGAGATGAGAATGAAATTGAATGAATCACGAACCTGTGTCATTTATTTTATTGCACAATATATATTCATCATTGAGCCTTATTATTGAACAATGAAGCTTAGCACATCATGGAATAAGGAACCAAGATGTAAATCTATCTCATTGAAGAAACAAACATGTAGCAGACAAGGAGTGAACCCCTCCATCCTGGGAAATACACTAGGGGTCGAGGTATGTGTGGCATTCAATAGCTGACTGCTCCTATCATAAACACCCACTAGAGAAATTTCCCTAGAACTTCATCAGTTCACACCACAAACAACAAACAAAGAAAAAGATAATGCCCATCATGGTTCCTCTAGTCACTTGTGGACATCCTTGAGTAGCATAGGAACATAATCTGTTGCCAAATGATAAAAGATAAAGATTGACCTGAACAAAATTCAATAGCTATACTGACCTTCTGCCTTCATTCTCATTTGCTTGATGTGATGGTTGATAATGTCTAATCTCAGAAAGTTGTGGACCCCGTTTAAGACTGACCTGTCTGATTTTGAGTGTATCCTCTTCTGTTTAAGACAAGATAATGATTGCTTGATATGGATATGATATGATTGATAAGATAGTTTGATCAGTTGATTGATGATGTTTGACTGGATAGTCGTATCCTTTGTTAACTTCGTGCGAAGCATTTGCTGGATATCTACTAGGGTATTTGTTTCTCACTAGACATTTTATTGCAAGTTTTTTGATTGATTGATTTTTTGATTTTTAGTTCTTCTCCAAGAGCTTTTTCGATGTTTTTTGGATTATTTGGATTGACATTTGAATGTTTTTGTTTGATTTTTTTAGGATTGTTTGCAGATGTTTTTTATTTTTTCACAACTCTTTCCAAATGTTTTTGGATTTTTGAAGGATTTTCCCATGTTTTTGTTTGATTTTATGTTTTTCAATGTTTTTGTATTTTTATGTTTTTCAATATTTTTGTTTGATTTTGAATTTTTCGATGTTTTTGTTTGATTTTGAATTTTTTGATGTTTTTGGATTTTTAAGTTTTTCAGTGTTTTTTTGGGTTTTTAAGTTTGTCACTGTTTTTTGGGTTTTTTGAAGGACGTTATATGATTTGTAGGATTTTTTCAGGACTTTAAATGATTTTTAGGATTTTTTTAGTTATGCCCCCAGTGTGCAGACCTATATGACATGATGATCTGCAAAATGCATGTGGAGATAATGAATTTTTGATATGACCTATGTTAATGCAATATGCATGATGAAGATGCATTTCCTATTCGAACAAGGATATTTTTTTTTTTTTTAGCATTTTGTAATACACCCATTGAATTGGAGGTACAAAACATTTAGTAGATAAGCGGTCAATCCATCTTCAAGGTCCTTTGGAACATCCAAATTAACACACTTAGTGAATAGGATTTACAAATGGAGACGCGAAAAACTTCCCCACTGGTTCTTGAAACTTTGATCTTCTTTTGCCCATGCGTGCAATTGAGTTAATTCCTGCTCTTGTGTTCACTAAAGATCCTTAGCATCCTATATGACTAGCTATGTGGATTATCCTAACCTCAAAAGAATCCCGAATAGAGTCTCACTGCCAAGAAGCTTTTAGAGCTCCAATGAGGTTATAGACTATAATTTCTCAAATATTGCTCCATTGCCAGTAGGCGTTCATAGCCCTGATGGAGTTACTTGCATGTTCTCATAGTCAATCTTTTTGTCGCACTTTTTATGCATGATATTTTAGTTATATATCATTGCTCTTTCGCCTTGAGATGAATATTTGGTGTAGCTCTTTTTCTTTTTATTTTCTTGCCTTGACTTGTAAGTAATGAAACCTACTTGGTGTGACAATTATAGCAGCACTGAAGTAGAATTTTAGATTTTTCACTAGTCATATGATCAACTAGGTGTCTCGAATGAATTAGAGATTTTATTAATGTGTTTGAGATATAGCAATTGATAGATTTTAGGTTAAAAAGTCTCAAATAGTGAAATCACTACCCAACCATAAGCAAAGCGTCGTCATAGGATAATGTTGAAAATTTATGATCTTAAGACCTCAAAGACTTCATGTCGAAATATCTAAGAAAGGGAAAGACCCTTATTTCTCTTGAATGCAAACAAATGACTAACTTAGATAGTTGCCTTGTTTTATTGATGCCACTATATGCAAATGCAAAAACTTTGTGAATGTGATTTCTGAATATGATGGTGCTTGGAGAGAAAATATATGAGATGCAGTGCTTTGAATAAAATGATATGCAATGTGGAAAGTAAAACCTAAACTAACCCATCCCTTAGGTATAATATCCTTTAAGGTGCATGTTGTTCATAGGGTCAGAGGGTGGATCTCCCTCCATGGTAGCCAAATTGTATGCTCCATTGCCTATAACCCTTGTTATGATAAAAGGACCTAGCCAGTTAGGTTCAAACTTCCCTGGCTTTTCTCATTCCACTAGGTTCCTTTGGTTCTCTTTGAAAACTAGATTTCCAACTTCAAAAGTTCTTGGGCATACTTGTTTATTATAACTCCATCTCAGTCTATTTTGATAACCTTGCAAATGATTAAAAGCAGTTTGTCTTTTTTCATCAAGCGTTTCTAGCTCTTGTAACCTTGCAACCTAATAGTCTTCCTCTAATATGATGTTTTTTAAGGAGACTCTTAAAGATGGTAGTTCTATTTCAATAGGTAGTATTGCTTCTATACCATAGACCAAGGAATATGGTGTTTCTCTTGTAGGGATGCGTACTCCTGTACTGTAAGCCCAAAGAGTGGGATTTAATGGAGATGCCAGTCCCATCCTGTGTGAGTGACAACTTTCTTAAGGATCTTCAATATTGTCTTGTTTGTTACCTCTGCTTGTCCATTGCTTTGCAGATTATATGGTGTTGCAAATCTCTATTGTATTTGAAATTTGTCACACAATTCTTTCATTTCTTGATTTTTGAAAGGACATCCATTGTCTATCACTATGCACATTGGAATCCAATATCAACAGATAATGTAATTAAGCATGAATTTTGGTATTTTCTTTCCAGTGGTGTATGTAAGGGGAATGGCCTCGACCCATTTATTAAAATACTCAGTAGCTGTTAAGATGAATTTATGCCTATTGGAAGAAGTAGGATTGATTTTACAATCTAGATCTAACCCCCATTATGAAAATGGTCATGGTGATGTAATAGGTTGAAGATCTTGTGGTGGTCCATGAATGAGGTCTCCATGCATTTGACATCATTTACATTTTTGTACATATTTATAGGTGTCCTTTTCCATAGTTGGCCAATAATATCTAGTTCTTAGCAATTTCTTTGACAATGGTGGACCACTTTGATGCGCCCCACAAATTCCATCATGGACTTCCTTTAGGGCAAGTTGTGCTTCATTTTCATCAAGATCGGAGAAGGGTTCCATCAAAGCCATTTTTATATGATGTATCAACAATAATAGTGTGTCTGGATGCCTGACGAATAAGAGTTTTCTTTTGATTTCTAGACAAATCCAGAAACATGTACTGAGTATGAAAATATGCATATATCTCATTGTACCATGGGGATTTTGGACCCACAATTGTACATACATATTCTATTGAGGGAATCTCATATGCCAGTATCATCAATTCTTTTATAATAAACTCAAACTGAGTTTCATTATTAGGCATATTTAGAAGAGACCCTACTGTAGCCATGGCGTCAGCTACCTTGTTCTATATCCTTGGAATCTGTTCAAAACTGATTCTACTAAAATGTTCTTTGTAATCTACTACCATTTGTTTATAAGGCATTATTTTATCATCTTTCATGATGTATTCATCATTGACTTGGTTTACAATCAGTTGCAAGTCACCATAGACATGTAATTCTTTTATTCTCCACTGCACAGTTGTATGAAGTCCTATGAGGAGAGCTTCATATTCAGCTATGTTGTTTGTATAGGGAAAATTTATCCTAAATGACTTAGGGATAGAATCACCCTAAGGGGTGATGAAAAGAATCCTAGCTCCAAATCCATGATTTGTATATGACCCATCAAAGTATAATTTTCACATTATAGATGATGTCAATGTAAATACTGATTCATTTGGAAAGTCTATGAGCAATGGGTGACTGTCTTATAACGGAGCCTCTGCTAACTAATCTACTATAATTTGTCCTTTGATGGCCTTTCTGTCCACATACTCTATATCAAACTCACTCAAAATAATGACCCATTTAGATAATCTCCCAGTCAATGTTGCTATGCTTAATAGATATTTGAGTGGATCAAAGCGTGCTATTTGTACCTTGTGACTCAGCATGTAATGTCTAAGTTTTTGAGATGCGAATTTTACTGCTAAACATGCTCATTCTATAGGAGTGTAATTAAACTCATATCCGATCAAGGTTCTACTTACATAGTAGATAGTTCTTTCTTTTCCTTGTTCATCATGTTGTGCCAACAAAGCTCCCAAAGATGAGTTTTTTGTTGATATATATAGTAATAAAGGTTTTCCTAGAGTAAGTGGAACTAACACTAGAGTGTTCAGAAGATAATCTTTTATAGCTTGGAAAGCTTCTTGGCATTGCTCTATCCATTTAAAAGTAGCTCCTTTCCAAAGTAAATGTTGAAATGGATGACATTTATCTGCTAGTTGTGCTATGAATCTCCTTATGGTTTGTAGTCTTCCTTGTAACCCTCTTAATTGCTTAAGTGTTGATGGAGGTTGCATGTCCATGATCGCTTTGACCTTTTTAGGGTCTAATTCAATCACTCTGCTAGACATGATAAACCCTAACAGTTTGCCTCTTGTTACACCAAGCACACACTTTTTTGGGTTTAGCCTGATAGTGTACTATTCTAATTGATCAAATATCTTTGTAAGGACTACAAGGTGACCTTCTCTTGTCTATGATTTAGCCAATAGATCATCCACATAATCTTCCATTATGTTGTGAATCATGTCATGAAATATTGTTGTCATGGCCCTCTGGTATGCTGCTCCTATGTTCTTAAGACCAAATGGCATCACATTCCAGTAGTATGTCCCCCATAGATAGGTAAATGCCATTTTATGTTGATCTTACGGTGCAATTATGATTTGTTTGTATCTCGAGAAACCATCCATTAATGAAAGTGTTTCATTCCCAATAGTTAAGTCGACTATCATATCAATGTTGGGTAATGGGAAATCATCCTTAAGACAAGCTTTTTTTAGATATCAGAAGTCAGTACAAATTCTTATGCCTCCTGTGGGCTTAGTCATAGGTACCAGATTGGATATCCATTTTGCATAGTCAATAGGTCGAATGAAACCTACATCCAACAACTTTTGGAGCTCTATTTTGACCAGTAATGCAATATGTCGATGCATTTTTCTTAATTTTTGTTTGTATGGTTTAACTCCTGGTAGCAAAGGTAAATGATGTAACACCAACTCAAGATCTAAGCTTGGCATATCTACACAAGACCAAGCAAAGTTGATTGGACGTTGTTTGAAAAACTGCATGAATTTGTCCTTTTCTTCCTGGTTTAGTGATTTTGCTAGGTGGATATTATGTACAACTTCTCCTTCTGCTATATTTACCTCTTCAGTTTCTTCCATGAGCAATGCTGAATTTTCTCTTTCAATAGGGAGATTGTCTAATTCACTCTTGCCATTATGGTTATTTTGATCCATATCTTCTATTATAGAGTTACTTGCCTCTCCAAAGTATGTTGTTCTATCTAGATCTACAACAAATGTCATTCTATCCAGATCTACAACAAATCCTACCTTGTGATCACCTTGTGGAAATCCCTCTCTAACACCAAGGAATTCTACAATGGCTTCATTATTTTCAAACCAATCTAGAGTTGGTTTTCCTTATCGTCCCCAATCAATCAGGTGTGAGTGTACAAGGGGTAATTCATTACTTCTTTTTGTTATAAGAGATTCCGATAACATGAATACTTGATTGTTTGAGTGAGGTGGTATATTCTCATCTTTTATAGGCGATCTTTGATACCTTATCGTGTAACTTGCTCATGGGCTGGAATCATAGAGGGATAGGAACTCATAGTTGTGAGAGTCTGTCTCACTTTCAATGCATGTTTCATATTATGAGATTGTATCACTTATCTCCTCTTGTTCTTGCCTTGGATTTTTTTGTAGATTAGTTGGTCTCCTTTGTATAGTAATTACCCTTCTTAAGTCTTGTATAAGTCATTCTAGTCTCTCTTCATCTAATTTATTAGGTGGAGTTTGAGTCATTTCCCATGGCAGAAGTATTGACAATAACTAGGGATTAGGTTCATATGCTAGTGCTAAACCTGTGTCTATTACCACATTTGCTTGTGTGTTTGTTTCAGGTATTGTATTGCTATGTGACTCAGTGCTAGGTTCTTGCAGGAGTTGTCTCATATCTTCACCATCTGATTCCGCACTAGGTGATGTTGGTACTTTGTTGCTTGTTTGAGATGAAGAGGAAAACACTCATGTGGACAACTGCCTTTGAGATATGTAGTCTGATGGTATCCTTGGTCTGTTCAGAATATCTAGTGTGAGTTGTCTTGCTTCCGTTGCAGGTGGTACATTTTTTATATCCTAACCCTTGATTCCCTGGATTGTCATTAGGTACAATGGGTTCTAATCTTCCTTGTTTTTGTAATCCCAAACCTGTGGTACCATCGTACTCATGTTTTTGTAGCATTTTGAACCCATTGCCATACTGATCTAGAGATAATTTGGGTATTGTCATGTCATCTTCTTCTTTGTATATCCAGTGATTGACATTTTCATTTAGAGATTCTTCTTGTAAATCATCCCATCTAATGAAAGAGCATGAGTCTGAGTATCTGACAATTTCTTTTCCTTTGTCTTGTTTCATAATTACATTTTCAGGTTTCCCAAAAGACCTAGGTAGAGACAATTGTTTTCCATTTGAGGTATGTGAGATAGAATACTCTCCACAACCAATATCTTTTATCTGTAAAGAGGATGTTGTAGGCACATTCTTTTGTGTTTCTATGATTGTTAATGACTCCATTTGTGTAGTGAGGAGTGCTTCTTGATTAATTGGTACCTGGTTATCCACACTTTCCTTTAAGTAATTACAGTTTTGGAATGGATTTGGATCACCTTTTATGGTGATTTCAATGCTATTATATGGGAATTTGACACATTTATGAAATGTTGATGGTACTACTTGCATGGGGTGAATCCATGGGCAGCCCAATAACATGTTGTACCCTAGTTCTCTGTCCAAAACTTGAAAAGTAACCTCTGTTGTTATAGATCCTATTTGCACTGGTAGTGTAACTATACCTTTTGAGGGATGTTCTTCATAATCATATGATTTGATATTTATTCTCTTTGATGGATCAATATGAAGCTCAGAATATCACAATGCTTTAACCAGCTTTAAAGTACAAATGTCGATACTAGCTCCTCCATCTATAAGTACCCTTCTGATTCTTCTCTTATGTATGTAAGCTTATAGATGTAGTGGGTCATTATGGAGAAGTCTATCACTAGGAATATCATGTTCTGTGAATGCAATGCGGGTTCCCTGTGCCAAATTCCCTAACATGGATTGGAAGGAATTTTCACCTATATCTCTATCCACTAATGAACTTGAAGTGCTTTATCTAGAATGGCTTTATGAGTTGGTGATATAAGCAATAGTTCAAAGAGTGATATTTGTGTTGGGGTTTTCTTGAGTTTCTCAACAACATTATAAGTCCCTATTGTTGGTGATAGGTTTGGTGGTACTCCTTGTAAACTTACTTTAGATCTGTGAGTAACTACTGTGTAGTCTCTATCTCTAGGAGTTATTGTGATTGTAGCCACTGTATCATCTCTTGTGCAGGAACTGTCTATACCATATGTTGTGTTGTCAAGGTTTATGTTATATCCCTCCTTATAGTTTTCATGTGTAAGTTTTATATCCATGATATGTGCTATAAGTTCATCTTCAAACCATCCTCAATGAAATGGTTCATCATGCCCCCAGTCCATGAGACAGAGATTTTTGTCTTCATCATATTTCGGTGCCTCTGATAGCATGCAAATTTGGTTATCATCTTTATGAGTCTCTGGATATTTCTCATCTTTATCAAGTGTTTCTAGTGAATCCTCTTTTACTAAACCTTCTGAGCTAATGGCATGAATAGTATAGTCGTATGAGACTTTTGTGTAGTTAACTATATTATCTTGTGTTCCTGATGTAGTAGCCTTTTCTTTGTCATGTTTGACAAATGGGTCTTTAAAGATAGTGTGATTCATGTTTGTTGACGTTTTGTTGGTATCAATTATGATGTCACCTTGATTGATCATGTCTTGGACTAAGTTTTTCAATTTAGAGAAACTCACCATTTTGTGACCCTTAGTACAATGATAATCATAGAAATCATTATCATTCCACCATGTAGGTTTGAAAGGACCTAGTTCATATACTCTTATTTATGGCAAAGTGATCATGTTTGTCTGTATCAACTTTTTTAGCATTGATTCAATAGATTCCCATAGAGGTGTGCAATTCCTTCTTGGAGCATTTACCCTTGGAAATTTTGTTCGTATTTTGTGCAGCGTTTACATTTTTCAAGACAGTGTTATTCTCCATATACGGATTTAATGATTGAATTGAGCCTTGTAAAGACAAAAGTGGTTGAGTTCTATTTACCGTACGAGCATCTACAACACCATCGTTAGTCACATTTTTCTTTTTCGACCAAAATTTGGATTTATCGTTGTTGTTGCCATACTTAATGAGACCTTGTTCCACTAGTCCTTTCTCACACTTTAGGGATTTTTTAGTAATTTGTTTAAATGTGCTCAAACATTGCATTTGTATAGGGTACTTGATCTTAGAGATTAAGTGTTTTGTGAACATATCCACTTGCTCTGTTTCTGGAATAATAGTCTTGCACCTCCTATAGAGAGCTCTCCATCATTGTATGAAGGATGTGAATGTTTCATTCACATATTCTTTTGCGGTGCACAAGTCCATCAAAGTGACCGGGGTTTCAATGTTATGTGAAAAATTTGCAATGAAGTGTTCAGCTAATTCTCCCCATGATGTGATAGTTGGTGGTAAATGTGAAAACCAATCTAAGGTTGGGCCTCCCAGACTTTTAGGAAACAATCACATTAGGTAAGTGTCTTCAGTTTCAACCTCTATGCATGCCATAAAAAACTCTCTGATGTGGTCTCTAGGATCACCTTTCCCTTGATATCTGTCGAATTTGGGTGTTTCAAAATATGGTGGGAAAGGCGGCATGTATAATGTCTGATTGAAAGGATAAGGATGTAATTCCTACATTGTGTAGCTCTTTTTATCATTACCTGTTGTTGCAAATTCTATAATTGTTGTGACAGAATATCCATTTGAGTCAAAGGTACACTTTGTGCATGTATATTTCCCACAAAAGGGTTCGTGGTAGCATAGCTAGGAGGTTGTTGGAAGGTACCATGATTATAATTTTGCATGTTGTACATTCCACTAGGTACTATGAAATAAGTGATACGTGAACCCATGGTTGGCCAAGTTGTACTCGTTGTATTGGCAAGTACTAGTTTTGCATTTTGATGACTATATGTTGATCCTATAGAATAGGAAATTGGAGGTTGAGTTGCACTTGTTGTATGAGGAACTTGTGTTTGAATAGGTGCTGAGACACTTGATATTATCAGTATGGTTTTTGTTGGTGCACTAACATTTATTATTGAAGATGATGCACTTGATTGAGAGTTTGTGTTTGAATTGACATTTGTTTGTATAAATGATGTTTGTGCATTCTGAGGAAAACTTGAGGTCATTTCTTGCATTTGTGTCATATGCGGTATTTGACTGCTATCTTGACCTAGAAGATTGTTGGCATGTGATGAAGTGGTGACAATGTATGTTGTCATTGATGTCAATAAGTGCTCAAGAAGGTGAACTGGTATGCACTGATATGAAGATCCGAAGTGGTTATGGTCAACCGAATGAGTGGACCGGTGTCTAGGTTCACTAGGTGTGACTACCGATTGGTAGTCTCAGTTTAGCTCTAGGGTTTTTGGTTTGGCTTGTGCGGTGCAACCGATGATGTTTTGTGATGGGTTAGTTAAGAATAAGGATAAGGATCAATATGCCATGTCAACTGTGTGCACGAGAAGGATTTCTTTAAGGATCTTGCACGTGAAGATTGAGTGCATTGAATGCCTACCTCAGGAATGAGAGATTTTCTTAGCAGTGTATGAAGAGCGCGTGATCAGTTATTGAATTCTAGATGTGATGAAGATTGGATGATGCAGAATGACTTGAGATTTGTTTTAGATTGTTTCATTTTATGTAATGTATTTGACGGTCAGGATTGGACCGCTTGTAATTGTAAACCTAAAATATTTAGGGTTTAGGGTTTATGCTACCAACCTAATCTTTGTCTATAAGGTCGATGAGTTTTGTTAATGTAGGGGTTGGCAAAAGTTGTGTTTGTGTCTGCATGTTGGAGATTTGATACTTGCCAAACCAGAGTGAGGAATTTGCAGACTGTGATTGCAAAAGAGAGGAACTGAAAAGGATCTGCCTTAGCAAGGAGTGTTGTTATCAGATTGGAGTTTTACCTATTGTCTTCAAACCATTTCAACAGAAGGTAAATCCCTTGATCGGGTACCTTTAATAGGACTTGGTTAAGGCAGTTCCTAAGAGCTATAACTCTGATACAAGAGTAGTTTATAGTGACAAGGGTACTTTTCTTATTTGGTTTGATAGGAAATCTATATGTGAAACATTTATATACAATCCAAACACTCATTTTCTCATTGACTTCAGAATAGTAAGAAGATAATATCAGAGGGATTGAATTTTGTTCAAGGTCAAGTGGCTCCCTAATCACAAAAGAAAAAATAGAGAAGGGAGACTTGTCAGATTTGAAAGGAAGGACATTGAGCCCTCTAACTATGATATTTTTTAAGACTATTTCATGAATACATACTTTGTTGTATTCCAAGTCCTAGGAATAGATGTGAAGACTCAAATTCTCATGCATCTGATGATGCTAGTTGTTGACATTCAATATAGCTATACAAATTGTTGGTTTATTTTTGCGTCATAAATTTCAAATGGGATCCACAAGGCTCTTGTGGATATTAAGAAAAATAGCAGAGTTGTATACTTCAGATGGTACTCCTTAATCTAGCACATTCTTTTTTATAGTGGAGAAAATCTCAAGGTCCACAATTCCAATTAAGGATGCAAGATGAGGAGAATCAATAACTGCCAATTTAGGAATGGATGTACATTGTGAAAAATCTAATTATGTCATCTTTGAGGAGAACTTTGTTAATTTGGTGATGAAGAATTTGGGGTACCCATTTAACTAGAGGTTATCTAAAAGGGTGAGAAGATTCTTAAGGCTTTTTAATAGAAGCTAGAGTTTGGAGTAAAGAATAATTGCGATGATTGGTTCTTTTTTTTTCAATCACACAATTATCATAGTTTATGGTGCACCTATTACACCTCATATATTGCACAAAAATGTGCCAAAAGGAATGGCATTTTTGGAGATTATATGATAGTTGATTGAATTTGACGAAACCCATATAAGAAATGCCAAGAAGGGTTCTTTCATACTTGCAAAGATTATTTTCTTTGATTTTGAGAGATCACTGCCAAAGAGGGGTTGGAGTTAGTGTACTCCAATGTGTTGCCCTAAAAAATGAGCTTTGAAAAATATAGGAACTGTAACCTTGGGCATTTTATCCATCAGACCATGATTGGGGTCAGATTAGGGCCTTTTGTGCATGAACATGACAAAGTTTATGATTTTATTAGGAATTATTCTTCTGAGGTAGAGGTTTGTAGAAGAAGAGAATCATGGTTCAGATTACAAATTGTAGAAGAAAAGGTAAGGAGAAATTACCTTCCTTACAAAGGAGCCCATATAGATTTGAAGGATCTAGTCCTTAGAATTAGGGTTATGATAGACAACATAGATGATATAGTGACTAATCTGCCAATATTAGCAATGGACAAGTCTCAGCCTACTACTTAGGAGATCTCACCCGAATCACCATAAATGGCAATACCTTTGTAGCAGATTCCATCTCAAACTCTAGTTAAGTATTGTTGATGGATGTTTATTGACCACACCAACACAAAAATAATATGCCAAAGATGTGCATTATACTCTCTTGAGGTTCAATTCAAACAAATCATTTAACAAAATATTTCACACTAAACATAACTATTCTTTCATAGGTTTATAATTCTTTAGACTACATGTAGGTACCATTCCTAGCCACTTTCCAAATTAGTCAATCATCCGACCAAAATGTTGCTTCATTACTCGTAATAGAAAATATTGAGTGCTAATTTTAAAAAGAATCCTTAAGAAATAGAACTTGTTTCATTTTAATTATAGAATAGGTTTCACCATAGTCTCCCACATCCATTTAATGCCCAAATTATATATATAAAAAATATCTAATACAATGATTAAAAATAATGAACATACAAATACTATATTAAATTAATAAAAAATAGCTTTTTAAAACCTTTTACCTTGTTTTTAATTTTTTTTTGATGAATAGGCATACACTATATTAAAAATATAAAATAGGATACATATTCACAAAAAAAGGTGGGTGGTAGAGAAGCACACCCCAAAAGTCCACACGGGCCTAGCCAGGAAACAAACTCAAAAAAGTCTAATGGGCCTAGCCTAGAATAACAATTTTAGAAAACAAAAAAAAAGAAAACACAAAGAAAAGGCCCTCTAGCCACCAGAGCAATGCTCGTAGAGGGTGGACGATCACGGTCATCTGAAAGGACCCTACCCAGAACCAAGGGCAGGGGTGACATAAGGAGGAGTCTAGCCATTGTGCTCTTTATCAGGATCTTTCTCTTTGTCTTATTCTCCATTTCTATTGGGAGAAATGGCCAAGGCCATCCATGGGAGAATCTTGCCAAAGGGCCATCCAGAGTCAACAGGAGGATTGGCACTTGGCCACCCAAAAGAACTGGTAGGCCACCTAGAAGCACCACCACCAGGAGCCGTCGCTCCTCCCAAAAGGCCACCCTTGGTCAGGCTGAGGAGGAGGGGAGTGAGAATGGCTCTGAGGGTGAGAACTCCACAAAGAACCCTGTGAACCCCACCAAGAGGCATGAGAATGACTGTGCCACCCGCCCTGAGGTGGTGACCAAGCGAGGGAGGAAGTGGGCGATGGCAGAACACGAGCCACAGTGCAAGGAGCATTAGCCCAATGGTTGAGGAGCTCCTGCAGGTGAGAAACTTGTAGTGCAACTTTGTTAGTTTGCACTTGTATCTGCATAAGCACATTAGAGCATATAGTAGCTTTAGAATATAATGAAACATATTTATCCATTTGTGTATGAGAAAAAATGTAGGAATTTCTATCTTTCCAGATATGAAAAAGAATCGAGCCACCCTCAAAAATGTGCCACAGCTGGGAGAATTTGGAGGGTAAACTAGGAGAGTCCCCCAAAAGAACCATATGCCATGAAAAGGCTTTTGGCCAGAAAGGTTGAAAGAAATCACAAATCCACTACCAAAACTATTGGGCTCTGAAAGAGAACCAAAAGAGATGTTTGAAAGACTGATGCTCCCCACAGAATGGGCAGTGAGGGTCAACAACCCCAAGATGAGAGAAGTCGCGACCCCATAGGTAAGCCTTGGAACAACATACACCAAGCAAAGTGGGCAAGCTTCAACTCTCTTCTAGCAGACCAAAAAACTGAAAAATGTTTCCTCCAAGCATGGAGAGGGGAAAACAAATTCTATCTAAGGTTCAAAGAAACCACCATCAAAAGATGAGGCGAAAGCCAAGAATATCCCACACGAGGCTTATAACCCCAAAAAGGGGTATCTGGGTACCACTTCCAAACCTTCCACTAGGGTCCGGTACCACGAATTTCAACCTTGTGAAGCATATCAGACAGGATGGCACTCACCAAGGTCTCAAAAGTGGCCTAGTCCTAATTAGAAATCCCAAACAAAGGGTGAAAAGTCTCCCAAGAGAAGATTTGTATAGTGGGTCTATGGAAGAAATGTTGCATAGTCTGGATGCCTTTTTTGTGAAATCGGAGAGCCTTAATCCCAGGAATTTTGGCCAAAGGTATGCCATCTAAGGATAATAGTGGAGACCACCAAACATTATGGAGATTAGGGGAAAGCCCATCCCAAAAGCCAACTCCAACCCACCGAAGCCAAGGTTTAACCGCCTCCCAATCTCTCCAAATGCTCTTAACAACAAAGGTCCCCATGATATATGTATATGCTCCCTCATAACCAAAAGGGTTTGTAGGCCAATACCTTTCCACATAGGTCTATTAAGTGGAAACCCAGACTGAATGCAATATTTGAGGAAGATTTTCCAAGCTTCAGAACCAAAAGAGCTCTAATTACCTATTTGACACATAGGGCTATACCCTATCTCTGGGTAGAAAGAAAACCAAGGTCGCTAGAATCATGAGGAAGGCAACAAAATTCTAGAGAAACCCTATGGAAACCTCTATGAGAATCTGATGAGGACCAAAGGAAGTTATGAAGGATTTTTTCCAACTTCTGATAAGAAGCTTTAGAAGGAGCCCATCAGGAAGAATAATAAACATGGGTAGCGGCCAAAACTTTAGAGCATATTTGGAACTTTCCTAAAAGAGAGAGAGGCTTGGTAATCCAATAGGACAACTTTTTTTCAATTTGAAGAAGGAAAATAGACTAGAGCTCAGTACGGGAAGCTTCAAAGGCAAAAGGAATACCCAGGAAGTGAAAAATTTCCCTTGGAGAAATCCACTTCCAGCCATATTGAGAAAGCCAGTCGAGCGAAGGTAGAGAAGACTATTTGTAATAGAGTGTCTTATGCCATTGAATGGTCAAACTAGAGGTAAGGTAAATGGTCTCCAAGTAGGCCAAGACTGCTTTAATATTATCCTCATCCTCCATAAGATTGAGGAAGGAATCATCAGCAAAATGACCATTGATTAGCTGAGACGGGGAATCAGGCAAAGATATCCCCAGAACTCGCCCCTACAAAGTATAATGGGCAAGCAAGTAGCCAAAGCCATTAGCAACAAGAATATACAAGGAAGGAGTTAAAGGACAAGCTTGGCGAATGGAGTGAAAAAGACCTAAAGCCTTAAACTGGTGGCCATTGATGGTGATACAAGAAGAAGCCTTGACAAAAAGCATCTCCACAACTTGAATGAATTTGGGACCAAACCCCAATGCGGCCAGCATAGCCAAAATAAAAGGCCATTCAATACGGTCATAAGCCTTGACAAAATCAATCTTAATGAACATGACCTTCTGCTTCAAACACCAAGCCCATTCTATACCTTCCCAAATGGAAATGATGTTATCCAGAATGAACTTGGACTTAATGAAACCAGTTTGTTTAGGATTGATAACAAGAGGCAACATGTGGCAGATTTTAAAGCTAAGGCTTTGGCAATAATCTTGTAGGAAACATTGTAGAGAGTGATGGGCTGCCAATTTCAGATATCATCTGAATCGCCAACTTTAGGTATGAATTTAATATTTCCCTGATTGATAAGACTGCCAAGAGATTTATTTTGAAGAGCCTCGAGATAAACCTTATGGAGGTCTAGCCCCACCAAATCCCACAAGGATTTATAAAATTTGCAAGGAAAGCCATCAATGCCAAGTGCCTTGTCATCGGCCATCGAGAACACCACCTCCTTGAGGTCCTCGATGGTGAGAAGGTTGTCACATAAATTCCTCTGAGCCAGAGTTAGCCTAGTTGGCATGACAACCAAGAATTTTTGAAGGGCCATCTGTCATTCATGAGTGGGGTCCTGAGCAGTGAAAACTTTCTCATAATGATGAACAAAGGCCTGGAGAATGTCACGAAGCTTAGAAAGAACTTGAGAGCCTTCCTTGATCCTTTGAATGCCAGAAGAGGAGTGCTTGGCCCGAAGGGAAAGAAAAAAACTCCTCGGAGGAACGATCACCAATCTTAATCCAATGAAGTCAAGCCTTGATTTTAGCTCCTTTGGCAGCGTAGCTGTCAACAATTTGCTTCTAGTGGTGCAACTCTGCAACCCTAATCTGGAGGGTCAAGGAAAGAGGATTGGCATCCAAAGCCTTCGTGGAAGCACGAAGATCAAATGTGGTCGCCTGATAAGACCGCTTGTGAAAAATGGCCAGTTGACAACCATAAATGTGAAGAAATCTCCCAGTGCACAAAATGGTGGCACACAACCAATCAATCCAATGAGAATGAGTTGGCAGTTTGCACTCCAAGTTCCAAATTGTCATGATATGTGCCAAGGTGGGTTTATGCTGGAGCAGTGACATGTTAAGAAAAAACTACGTCTTGCTAGCATGTGCTTGTCTAGCTTCCCATTCAATACAAAAATGAATGGGGAAATGATCGGATAGAGTGGCATCCACTAACGGCACTAGTGGGAAAGGTGTAGAGCTAGAAAAAGAAAAAAAAGAATGAGCCAAAATCATGGCATGATCAAGATGTGTAAAGACCCTACTAGAGCCTGCATAGAAGTTTCTCCAAGTGTGTCATAGAGAATGATTTTGGCGACATCCCATATAATTTATTATGCATGTAGTACCATGCCTCGCGTTCACCAACTATCCACCGAGATGGCAAAACTCCTTCCTTGTCCTTAGCCAACTCAACCATGTTGAAATTCCTATAGACAAGCCAAGTGGCAATGGTGAGTGAGTTAGCAATCCATCTCCACAATAGAGATATTTTGACAACATCATTAGTAGCATAGATATTGACAATACCAAAGGAATGATTGTCAATATTAAGAAGCACCTAGACAAGCCGTTGCATCAAATCAGTCCCATGATTGACAACACAAGAATGCAAGCATGGGGAAAGGAATAACATCACACCTCCCCAGTCGACCTCATGACTAGTATAGAAGAAAGTACTAGCAAGCCAAATGGAACAACAAGCAGCAGCAAGCATAAAACCCACAATTTTCACTTCTTGAAGGCATAGAACATCAACACCATTTAACTTATGAGAGTATCCCGAATAGGAATACTTCCAGGAGAGTTCTGAAAGACCCCGCACATTCCAAGAAATAAAATTCATGAAAAAATCGAATCCATGTTGTCAAAATCTGGCCCATCTAGGTGAGCATAGTGCCTATCTGAAGAGGAGGCAAAAATATGCACTTCTCCTGGCCCTACAACTCCTCATCATGAGAGCGAGAAGGGTTGCGAGACCGTCGAGGTCACATCATCGTAGGAGGAGAACTTGAATGTTGAGAAACCATTACAGAGGCTGCGGTGAAGCCATAGGCACAGATTGTGGTGGCAGGACAACATTCCCCTAATTACTAGGGTTTGAAAGGTCCTTAGCGGACTTTGAGGTTCTATTTTTTTGGCTGACCATAGTGGTCCATTTCTCATCAAATTTCGACTCATTTTAATCCCCTTGATGGGAAGGCTCACCTCGAGGCTGAGGTTGAGGGCGTGGAGTAACCAAGGGACAATCCCTAATCTTATGTTTAGGAGACTGGCAATGGTAACAAGTATTGGGAAGGCTAAAATATGTAGCCTTCTGGGTATGTCGTAAAGACCCTATTTAGATGTCAATGGACTCTTTGAGGTCTTGTTACAAATTAACTTCTACACAGACCCATTTTGAGGATGAGACTCAAAGAACCTATCAAGTTCAATACATAAAAATATATCAATAGAGGAGGCAATATTTTGAAGAAAGGGCACACAAGGCAAAGGCAACCTAGGAAATTCAATCCAAACTGGCACCCAAAGCCTAGCGTCATCAGAGATGGTAAAGTCATGGGTCCAAGGTTGGAAAACAAGTAGAGAAGACCTAACATACCAAGGTCCATGCTGCAAAGTCTCAAAAACTTATTGGGAATTCTCAAAACAAAAAAGAAAAAAACCTTTAGTCAAGTTTTGAATCATGGCCAAGCGGACCACATGAGGGGCCCAGGCTTTGGAAACCCAGTCTTTGAGCACACTTTCAGGGGGAGTTCTTCCTACAAAGTAACCAACAAGAGTATGTTGTTCTAACTATTGACATGCAAGGTCAAAATCTGGGGTGGGTAAAACCACATCAACTAGAGGAATAGTGGACTTACCTTGTGAAACACCTTCGGAACAAATTTTGGAGGTTGCTTGTTTTGATGGGGAGTCATTTCGCAAAGCCACACCGCGAACTCCAATTGAAATAGCCACGCTAGGGCCAGATGAAGACATTATAAAGTCTCAAAAATCCTGCAGCAAATGCAACTATCCGGTAGATAGCCAAAAATATTGTGCCAAGGGCGCGGTATGCCATTGGGACTGCTAAAGTTTAGCAGCAGAAGCTCTAAACCCTAGCAGAGTTGATTTACCACCTCAAGTTTATTTTTCGTCTCTGTTTTTAATTTCAATACCTTGGTTTTGTGTTTGGTATATAGCTATTAAAATTTCTAATAATAATATTAGTTTCATTTGGCAAAAATTCAATGCTAGAAACATATTTTAACCACTTTTATCACATTAAACATACAATTTAGTCACATTTACCACATAATTCCTCCCTAGAAAAATAAATTCTCAATACCTAAATATTAGACAATATCCTAATTCCTTTGGTAGATATTTATTCATAAAATCCTCCTTTTGAATAAAAAATGTTACAAATTTGTAGAGGATGTAGATATCTAAAACAAAACATATTGCAAGAGGGATGATGTATTATGGTTTGCAAAACATAAAATATATCATGTGTAAACTTGGACACAAACCTTAGGGCCTTCCATGGATTGATATCATAGTGGGATAAAGAATCAAACATAAAATAAAATTGAGAACTAAAGAACATAGAAAATTAATAAACAATTAAATTTATATAATGTAGTAATTAGATATAGTAATTTTTTTATCATTACATGAGAATATGTTCTACAATGGTAGCAAGATAACAATTTTGCCATATACATAAAAACTACTTCACATCCATAATATTTTTTTAGGAAAATTGAAACTATAAAATAACTTTTAAATAAATAAAATAAAATAATTATTAAGTTTAAAAAAAAAATTGAATTAAAAATACAAAAACATATTTTTTGTAAACATAAATAAATAAAATAAATTTTAGCTATATAGTATAATCTTTAAATAAATGAATCAACTCTTTAGTGAGTAAAATAATTTTTACGTTTATAAAAATAATTTTGAAATAGAAATAAAATAATTCTAAAATAAAAAGAAATGATTCTCAAGCAAATAAAGTAACATAAGATTAATATTTTATATTATTTTAGAAGATATATTTGAAAATATTATATTTGTATACATATAAATTATAATATAAAATATGCTGATTGATTTTAAAAAATATTAAGTGATCATTGCATATATATATTTTTTTTTCATAACTTCTTTATATACATTTATTTTATTTTTTCAAACTTTATATATATTATGTAAACATATTTAAAGATTAACATTCTTTCGCTATAAATCATACATATTATAATGAATACTAATCTATTTATAAATTAATAATGAATTATATTAATATTTTTCCAATATTAAATAATTTTTCAAAACTTCATACAATTTTTTCTCTACACATAAGTCAGATATGTCAGATATTATATATGATAATGAAGTGCAACAGAATTATAAAAATATACTCATTTTGCATTTGACTACCCCAAACTCTACCACCCTCTATTAATAACATTGGGGTTATTAGCTTTTATTTTTTTCCATAATTCCCCATCCTCCCTCATCATATAATCCACTTCTGTTCTTTTAAAGTGGCATCTTTTCAAGTTTTTCAGGAGCTCCAATCCACGTGGAACTTCGCTCAAACTGAAACAGTCTACTACCTCTAATATCTCAAGGCGTGACATTGCTCCATCCTCTAATTCTGGAAACTCTTCCAACGCTGAAAAGCTTAAAATTCTAAAATAACGTAATTGAGGGAATCCCCCTGACTTCCCAAACCCTTTTGGCAATGCTTTGCAAATATCATTACGAAACAAAGACAACACTAATAAGAAGGGCATCGTTTCCAATGCTGGATATTCAACACAACTGCAACTCCACAAATCCAATTGCATCAGATTTGAGAAGCCACATATCCAATTTGGCACTGCAAACCTTGTTAGGGAAAGGAATTCAAGATCCTTCATAGCTAGCATTTTCTCTGATAGAATACCATTGTCCACCGTAGAAAAGTTGAACATTGTTAGACTACGCATCTTCACCAACGTGGCAAGGATCCCATCTTTTATGCTTTCCAATTCAATTTCGTGACGAACAGTTATGCTCACCTCACGGAGGTTGACCAAACTGGCAAAATGCTCCAACCTGAAGAATTCATTCTCGTCAACAGATAGTTTGTTGCTAGTGCCTATTTTGAATGCCTGTAAAGACACAAGCTTTGACATTCCCCTCGGCATTTGTCCATCAAATTTTGCATCCATTATTACAGCCATATTCAAATGCTTCAGGCAATTGAGCTCACCAATCCACACAGGAAACCCTTTTAGATTCGAACAATAAGAAATGTCAAGAAAGATAAGACTCTTATTGTTTTTCACACATTCTGGTACCTCGACAATTTTTGTACTGCTTAAATTCAAAACTGTGAGCAGCTTCAAATTTCCAACACAATCTGGCAATGTCGAGATGTCAGTGCAACTCAAGTCAAGAACACGCAATACTCTGGAACCACTAAGCAAGAGTGCTGGAATATTTTGAATTCCTCTATTTTGTGTGAGAGAGAGTGTGCGAATACGTGATGCAGAATATGCCTGGCTGCTTGCCATTACATCTACATCACCATCAGCTATGCTTTTCTTGCCCATTAAAATCCTCCGGCACCTACTGCTTGCTTGCACAGTTGGACATATTTTGAAGGATTCCTCTACACTAAATGCACATTGACTTTCTTTCGCTATACTGATGACCAAATCCAGCAATAAATCATGCAATTTGAATCTTTTCCGTACCTGATCATAAATGTCGCCAACTCTGTCGATCAAACATAGACTATGAAGTTGACATAAATAACTCCATCCAATATCTAGCTTGTCCTGACACTCTTCTTGAGCAACATATCCTTCTCCTACCCACAGGTTTATGAGATATTGGGAGTCTATTTCCTCATCTTTGGGAAAGAAAGAAAGATACACAAAACAAGGTTTAAGATGAGGAGGGAGAGAATCATAACTCAACTTGAGAATAGGCATAATTGGATCGTCGGTACGAGATGCCTCGTTCAGGTGCCTCAATTTGGATTCCCACTCCCTTGACGATCTCTCCTCCGCCAGAGACGCTGCAACGGTTCTAACAGCCAAGGGCAATTTCGCACATTTTCCTTCGATTTCACGGGCAATATCTTTAAGATAACCTGGCGGTTGATTTCCCTGGAAGGCAAAAGCACAAAACAAGCTCCAGCTCTCTTCTTCAGACAAAGGTTGCAGCTCATAAACATGAGCATTCATGCTTTTGCACACATCTCTGCTTCGGGTAGTGACTACAATTTTGCACTGGCTATTATGCTCAGTTGGAAGGCCGAGTGCAGAAAACAACTTATACTCCCCAGTTGCTCTCCACACATCATCCAATACAATTAGGAACCTTGTGCTTTCTAAACGGTCATGAATCAACTCTGCAGCCTTCACTTCATCTACACTATCAATAACGTCCACGTCCAACCCTATTTCAAATGCTAAAGCAGCTTGCAACTTTTTAAGTAAGTCTGAGAGATAGAGAGCCAGATTGATTTCCCAAACTTATTCTTCTTATCCTTTACTCTGTTGAAGACATTTTGCAGTAAAAATGTCTTCCCAACGCCGCCCATACCAACGACGGCAATGGCAGGAGCAGCAGGGTCATCGAGTAAGCGGAGGACATCTTCAACCTTGGACTCAATAGCCACTGGTCGTGAACCGCTCTCTATTATATTTAAACCCCTCCACTTTACATTCTGAGATGTACTTCTGGAAGCTTGGCCTGGATGAGTCAGATCCCCAACAAGCTTGAGCTCTGCTGCATTTTCCATAATGGACCTCATTCTATCTTTCACGTCCTTAATCCGATGTGCCATTTTAAAGCGAAAGACTAATTGACAAGAAATGGAATGACAGACACAAGAGAATTGATCAACATTCTCTGCATCCCAAGTAGCATATTCATCCAGTATGTCTTCTACATCCCAAGCAGTATCTTGGAACTTTAGCATCCATCTTTTCACGGCATCATTCCGTGCACTATGCGCATCTGTAAAGCTGAGATAGCCTTTTAAATCATTGAGTTTGTCACTCAGCCATTCAAAGTCCTTGTTGAAGTTGAGGAAGAGTGAAGCCTCCTCAGTTACCAATTGCGCAATTTTTTCAACAACAACATCAACTAAAGCAGATGCCATAATTAAGTTTCTGAACAACAGAGAAACTGAAGCTATTGATCAATTCAAACCAGCAGAAGGGACAGCCGAAACTGCAAGGAATGTGAGTATGCCGAGGAAAGATATAAATTTATAAGTGTGTAGAACTTGCTGGAAGCGTTCCCAGTCTCTACTTCAATTATAGAGTTCTTCAGCCCTTTCCTATGTTGAGACGAAACTTTTCCACTACCCCATGTGACGGTCGCTTTCTGCAATCTGATCATATGCATTATGTCATGTCATCCTTCTTGTATATTTGTTTCCTTTTATAATACGGGCAACTCGTTTTGATAGTTTTAAAA
The DNA here is from genome assembly GCF_030272615.1 of Cryptomeria japonica. NCBI lineage: Eukaryota > Viridiplantae > Streptophyta > Pinopsida > Cupressales > Cupressaceae > Cryptomeria > Cryptomeria japonica. The sequence continues at coordinate 174,983,062 of NC_081408.1, read as the reverse complement.
TTCTTTTTTGTCAAATAGCGTTTCCGTGGTGTAAATTGTATTGTCATGCCTCGTGTGCTCATTTAGTATATTTTTTTTGTCTTTTTATGCAACGGACATCTCGTGTGAAAAAGACTTATCATAATAAATAGAGCTATTTTCACCATGAGCTGTACATGCTTTTCTATATTCTTGGATCCCTAAAATAGACCAAAATAAACCAAAATAGAGCTATTTTCACCATGAGCTGTACATGCTTCTCTGTATTCTTGGATCCCTAAAATTTGTCATTATTGGAATATTCTTTTGCCTGTGAAAAGATTCATTGACATAAGCCAAATCAGAGCTATTTTCATGATGAGCTGCACATACTTCTGTCCACTCTTGTATCCCTAAAATATCTCATTACTAGAATATTCTTTTGCATGTGAAAAGACTCATTGGCATAAGCCAAAACAGAGCTATTTTCATGATAAGCTCCATATGCTTCTCTCTATTCTTGGAGGCCTAAAATTTATCATTATTGGAATATTCTTTTGCATGTGAAAAGGCTCATTGGCATAAGCCAAAATAGATCTATTTTCATGATGAGCTACATATGCTTCTCTCTATTCCTTGAGCCCTAAAATTTGTCATTACTGCAATATTCTTTTCCATGTGAAAAAAACTCATGAGCATAAGCCAAAACATAGCTATTTTCATGATGAGTTGCATGAGCTTCTCTTTATTCTTGGAACCCTAAAATTTCTCATTACTGGAATATTCTTTTGTGTGCAAAAAGACTCGTTGGCATAAGCTAAAATAGAGCTATTTTCATGATGACCTGCACATGCTTCTCTCTATTCTTGGTGTGGTTCCTCCAATTGTTTTCTCATATTTACCTTTTCTTTGTCATCAATCTACTCTATTTAATTTGTTAGCACAAAATATTTTGTTTCATTTTCCCCTTACCTTCTCTATTTACCTTTTCTTTGTCTTCAATCTACTCTATTTACTTTGTTAGCACAAAATATTTTGTTTCATTTTCCCCTTGCCTTGTTCTTTCCATGCAATGCATTTCACTTGTTGAAACTTTTTTACTGAGTTAAAAGAGTTAACTACAACATTCTTTGTTTACAACTGAAATCTGCTCATGCCACCTGGCAAATTGAAAAAACTCCATTCTTGATTTGATTTGCAATTGGTAATTTAATTTTCTGCACTTTTCCCTTTACCCATGAAATATTCTTCACATAATGCAAATATCTGAAAGTTCAATTTCACAGAAATAATTCATCCCTTATCTTCAGCAACAAACTTTGTCCTTTTCTGCATTATCTCTTTAGTATTCCCGTGAAGATATGTTTCACATAGTAAAAATAACCAATGGCTGCATTTAATCTTTAATATATATTTTCATTGCCCTTGCATGAAAAATTTTACTTAGTAGAGAAACGAGTAAGTTTGTAATGACTATTCCCCTTTTAAAATAATACTCCACCTGGCATATTCTTTCAATAGAAAATTTTATTCTTATTGGGCATCTCTAGCAAAATAATTCTATTTGAATGAAAATAGCAATTTCATTGTTATATTCTACTCGCTATTTTCTAAGCTTTAATGAATTTTCGCCACTCAAACATGTCTGCTCTGCAATCTTCGTGATATTGAATTCCCTGCAATTCCAACTTAAATTTTAATTCTTAAAAAACAAAAATCTCAAACAATCTATCATGCCCTCAGAACCCTAGAAACAAGTAAGTTTGTAATGACTATCCCCCTTTTAAAATAATACTCCACCTGGCATATTCTTTTAATAGAAAACTTTACCCTTATTGGGCATCTCTAGCAAAAATATTTCCATTTGAATGAAAATAGCAGTTTCATTGTTATATTTTACTCCTTGTTATTTTCTAAGCTTTAATGAATTTTTGCCACTCAAACATGTCTGCTCTGCAACCCTCATGATGTTGAACTCCCTGCAATTCCAACTTTAAATTTAATTCTTCAAAAAAATAATCTCAAACAAACTATCATGTCCTCAGAACCCTAGACTACACATTGGAATTCAAACCAATACATGCATTGAACTATAGTATTATCCGTAGTGGCTGCACATCAGAGAACTATTGAATTGTATTGTGTGAGTAGACATTGGGCTTGCAATTCATAAATTCTCCAGTACTTCAACTTATTATTGTCCACTAAAGTCATACCAAGTTATCTTGGCACTTGATGCAAAAGTGCTATCCTTCCATGGTAGATACACATCTTTAGAATACTCCAAGGATCTGCAAGTGTATATGTCCATTTGCACACAGGGAAACGCTCATGTGCAATCCTAGAAGGAACCTTCTCCTAGCATCGATCTAGTAAATATTGCCATCTTTCAGCATATTAAAAAATTAAAAAAAAGGAATGTATTTTCCCTCCTTAGCACCACAATAGAACCGCTGCCTCCATCATATGCACAAGCTCTCTAATCGGGAGTTGTTGAGTCGCTGCATATAATAGTGTTTGAAAGCTCTAAAACTGCTATTTCTAGCAACAGCATTATAAAACTCTACTTCCATATCGCTCTCATGTGCAAATGCGTTCATGCCAGTTTTAGGTAAATCAACAATGAACGAGACCAAGAAAACACTCCACGAAGCCACATTGATATGTACTTCCAGATCTAGACTTGCAAATATCAATTCTGCACTGTTTATTAGTCACATTCAAAACAGTAGCATTATGTTCCTTCTTTTACATCCTTGGAACCGTGGCATAACCTGAGGTCACACTTTGAGCATGTCACGCTTCTTGTGTAAGCCTTCACATTTCGCACAACATGTCTACCATAGCAGTAGCAAATACAACATCTGACAAAACACCTTCTCCCTTAATGCTTCGGTGGATGTCGATACATTGTTTCAAAGCTCCATTATTGACACACATAGAAAGAAAGCTGGTAAAGGTTATCGAAATCGGCTCTACATCTGTCGATTGCATTTGTTCGGAAGGTTTCTAAAGCCGTATCAATAAATCCATTTTGTGCAGGTCCCATGATCATGGCTTCCATGGGAGACGGTTGTGTTAAACAAACGAACAGATGCTACTGGAAACCTAACATTCTCTTTGACCAAGAAAGTTAGGGCACTGACATTTCTTTTCATGTTCTTGAGGCTCGCTGAGAAATATCTCTACCCTCACTGAGTATGCAAGCTAAAACCCAACATGGCAACTCTAACGCTGTATTTATGCAGCTCGGGGCTCGTTGGGGTCTCATTCTTGATTCAGTGAGCTCGTTGGGGTCTCAAAGTTTTTAAGTTTTTACAATTGTTTACTTGAAACTTACAAAATCTCGCTTGGCTTCTATTGTGTGGGGTGAATGCAGGGATTGAAGAGTGTCCTCTCAAGTGGTGTAGATAAAGATGGAGCAGACTCAGAAGGTCCCAGACAACTCTGCACTTTGCCTGTGGGCATGATGAGGTGGATGAATTTATTTCACAGGTTTTTTTTTTCTTTTCTCAATGGCGATGAAGATGGTTCTATTCACAACATTATAAAAATTGTTTGCCTGTTTGTAATCTTGGGTATTTAGTTAAGAATGCCTAGTGTGTTGGGCTCTGTTTTTCCACCATATATTTGAATTCGGTACCTGATAATGGAAATGAAGTCTATTGTCTAGGAATTGTCTGAGTTTTCATATTATCTCTTTAATTGTTCAAGTGTTTCTTATAAGTCTCAGCAAATAAAGTTCAATGCTTTAATTTGTATGCCAACCATATGTGTTCTCGATTCAGTTTCTGCTCACAAGAAGTTCGAGCATTAGTTTAGCTATCACAAGATTGAGATTTTGATCGTGTAAACTGACTCGAGTGGTAGCCTTGATTTATTAACTTTTTTCGATTTTTGGAGAATTTGGTAGTGTATGTTTTAGACAATTGTAAAAGCGTAATGACACTGACAAAATATGTATGGTGGTTGGTCATCTTTTTTGGTAAGTAATTTTTATTTTTTCCAATAAAAGTGGATTATTCCACTAAATTTTTTTATTAATATTTTTTATTTTTTACACAGGATTCAAAGAGCATATCGGAGGAAAGAACCCTGCGAAGAAAACCTCTTATCACAACTCATAAAATAAACCTATAGTATCTAACAGATCAGTTTATACACCCCGCCCAAAACCACATACAAAATACGGTCACAACACATAATATCAGAAAAACCCATCAGATAATTTTCAAATGTAGACTCCACAACTGCTATCAATGGAAGAAGACTGAATTTTCCGAATTCTTGTGCCAAATCCCATGAGCCAAAAACCTTCCTGCCAAAAAAGAAAGTGTCAAAAAACCTTTGGAAAAACACTATTGTATCAAATACAATGAACTCAAACTCTCCTCCAGACAACGAACATGAATACTTGAAATGAAATGGGAAAGTGGGAATATTTATCATCATAAAATTTTACATCAACATTACTCAAGAAAATCACATAACTATTGCTGCAAACCTTCCCACACCCTAGAAGGAATTTCCTCAAAACCCACCTCTCACTCATTAGCATTGCTATCAATGGCTAAATTTGTCAAATAATCCACAATCTTATTAACTTCTCTGTAACAATGGGATAACAAGGAAGACTCAAACAATTCTGATTTTTGTAAAATGAGATCAAGTATATACTGCAAATTCCAACAATTCCATTTCTTTTTCATAACACATTGAATAATCACCGTAGAATCACCTTCAATTATTAAGTCCTTAATTCCCAAAGAGATTGCCATATCCAATCCAAAAGACAAAGCATGAAATTACTTGGGTTTGACCTTTGCCGCTTTCATCACACAAGGATTTCACTTGAGAGTAAATTGATAATGATCCTAAATATTCGATTTTGCAGTCAATGTAACTAGATAAATCACCTTTTATAATAACACCATCACGAACTTAAGACAAAGCATTGTAAGATACTATTTGATCAGATTCTATAGTCTCTATAGGTTCAGAAGTGATCATAAGTCTCTCTACTTTCCTAGACAATGATGCCATTTTGGATAAACTCGATTTGAAAGAGATTGACAAAAGAATACCTTAATTATTTCGTGTTGGTTTGATTTCTGGTTGATCTCTCAAATGTACACCTGTTTCGTCTTCACTAATCTTCGAATCAACTTCAATCTTCAATTCACAACACAAATCCGTCTATAATCAGCTAGCAATATTCTTTTTCACTCTGCAAGTGCTCAAGAATTCTCTTTCGAATGCAATTAGTGTAAAAATAACATAGTAAAACTCTCTTTTATCAACCTTACCTACTGCATTGATTGCTCGACCGATAGGGTAACAAACCCTAATGTACTGCTTAACAATACTTCCAATACTAACAAGTATATAACAGGTTGACAGTCTTTGGAAAAAATGATAGACAAAGATATCAAGATTTCTCACAAAACAACTCAAAATGCAAACTTTCTTACCACACATATTTCAAGGGGTCTGGAAGTAGATTTACCATTATGCTCCCCTTAGACTTGTTGAAGGATTAGTTCACCAGTGCAATATTCCCCACACTGGGTAAAGGATTGGGTTCTTCTGTAGGCTTATCCTCACTCTTCTTCTTCCAGATTTGGTTCATCTCCTCTCTGGTTTCCTCAACATTTACCTTCTTCTTACCCTTCTGATCTATAGAATGATTAACCAATTTGATCTTTCTGGTTCTACAGAACTTCTCTGTGTGTCCCAATTTGTGATAATGATAGTAGGCCATTCTAGATGATCTCCAAGGTCTTGCATTACCTCTTCCAGTTCTCCTTCTTCAGTTCATAGCCACATGAACATAATTGTTACAAATGGTGCAAATAACATTAGATACCTTTTCCATTTCAAATGGACTAAACTGGTTGACATAGGGTTTCTTATAGTTTGTGTTTCCCCGGTTGTCATAGGTTCTCCTTCTGTCACTATTAGGTCTTGGATTCATGTGAGGTCCTAGATTATTTTCTCCATATCTGCATTCAATTGATCTATGTCCATACACATTGCATGTAAAACAGTGACCTTCAAATCTCCTATATACATACCTAGTATTTGCATTATAGCCTATATTCTCATTGGGTCTATTTCTACAAATATTTGCAGTATGTCTAGGTTTATGACAAACAAATCATTTAGGTTTAAAAACTTTCTTAGCGGTAGGCTTGTTAGACTTAGGAGCAATTTTTCCTTTGTGTATGTCGCTCTTTGTACCGGAAGTTTCTCCTTTCTCAGATGTATTGAAGCCTAGTCCAAATGTATCACCTTTCATCCTCTGAGATTGGATCTACTCATCTAGCATAGAAGAACTCTTATTGAACTTTTCCAACTTTCCATCAGCCTTAGTGAGCTCTTTGGTAAGATGTTCATTGTGTTTTTTAAGAGTCTCTCTTAGAGATGTTGCCATTTCAAGATCTAGCTGCAAAGCTCCATTTTCTTCGTTTTCCTCATGCCAATTCTCATGCAAAGTTGCATTCTCTTGTTTAATCTTAGCAATCTCATGATCTCTTTCTTTGATTAGGTTTTCATCTTCCCTTCTTGCTTCCAGCTCTTGGCTCATGTGGATAGTTAGGGCTTCTAACTCTCTTCTCAGATTTATATTTTCACTGTTCAATTTTCCAACTTCTTCAACCAATGCATCAATGTTAGCTTCATTTGAAGAACTATTATAAGATATCTCCAATATTTGTTTAGTCAGCTCTCTCCTTTTGACTTGTGAAGCTTTGAATTTGACCCTTAGCATTTCAAGCTCTTCCTTGGTAGCATCAAGCACTCTAGCTATCTCTAAGTAGCTCATATCCCCCATGGTGACTTTAGGGTTTCCTTCCAAGTGATAAAACCTTAAGGAAGTTTGGCTCTAATACCAATTGATAGACTTATAAAGCACTAAGAGGGGGGGGTGAATCAGTGATAACAAAAACAATACTACTTTAAACCTTGACCGGTAGAGATACTTAACAAGTTTACTAAACACTATGCATGCAATCCAAAATGATATTAAAGAATCCACAACAAGTAAAACATCCACCATAACACAAGTGTTTATACATGGAAAACCCAACTGGGAGAAACCATGGTAAGATGGGACTCACAAGTTAACTATCTACAATAATATATAACTGATCGGTTAAGGTCCACAAAAATGCTCTACTAGGAGCAAACACTATTAAATATCCCAAAGCTCTGTTAGGAGCTATACCATGTTAAAGGTAGTACCCTGTTAGGAGTAACCTCGGTAGAGGATTTCAGAACCCAAACTAATGGATCACCTTGTTAAAGGATTTGTACATTGAAGGTTGTTAGAGCTTATTCGGCTAGGGGATTTGATTATTGTAGTGATTAGAAAACAACATGTGGTGTGATCTAGAAGTAGCCCAACTTGGTTGAATAGATCCTCTTCTGCTCACTCAAAACTGCATCACCAACTACATCACCGACATATTCTGCAATGCCTTCAATAACTTAACACTTCTATCTCGCATCAAAAGAAAGTTCATCATAATGTCATTGTATAGACATTAGATTTCATGTCAGCTTAGGAATCATATCACGATTTCCTATGTGTAGTGTATCTGGACAATCTAACATAACTCATCAAAGATTGTCACCAAATCTATCAGTTAGGGATAACTTATCACGATCGGTGGTAACTCATCACACAATCAATGAATACTAGTTGGAACACCAATATCGGTTAAGAGTTAACAACATTCAATACATAAACTGATTGTCCTTGATTTGCTTCTTTGATGGTCTTTGCTGAATCTCCAAGCTAGTGTCAAGCCATTCCTACATATACCGGTTGTCTACATCTACCAGTTTGACACCCTCTTGAATAAGATGAGTATGACAATGTGAAAATATGTGTGTGTACACATGTGCCATCAATGACAACACATAAATTCATCCATTACAATCATTATCAAGCCAACACGATACACCCCCATGGGGCCACCCCCACGGCTAGATCAGGAGGGGGCATCTAGCCACCATCCTTCATCTACTAGTCCTAGGGATAGGAGATGATTTTGATGTACTCATGTATATATGATGACACTCAAAGAAATGTACACATTACGTAGATTAGAAGTAACATATTGAGTAATGAGCATGTATATCTGATTTTATTTTCCATGTGATTGATTTCTTAATGCTTCATGATTAAATTGATACATGTCTGATTTTATTAAATAACAGTATTTAATCAAATGCTACTTTGATGAAAAATTTAAGCATGAGAACTATATAAATAATGTGATTTAATTAACTCTAATTAAACACAACATGATATAATTGTACATAGCACATAAGAAATTGTATTACCTGCTAACACATATGAAATGTAAATCCATTACAATTCACATAAAAAGAATCCAAGACAAACAATTAAGTAATGAAACATGCTTATCAAGAATGAAGTAATGTAGACCAAACAATATAACCTCATTTAATCTTACATACTTTAATGAAGACATGCTAACATATTACCCAATTTTTAAGCAAAAGAAAAGGTATAGAAGGAAAATAGAAAGAAGACTAGAAAGAGAGAGAGGGAAAAAAAGAGCTAGGCATAGTATCTACAAAGGTACATAGAAATTATGGGCTCCTTGAGTGGCATACCTTCCATATTTTCTATCCTATAAGCACCTGATCCATAGACCTCCACAGCGATGTATGGTCCAAGCCAATTAGGACTGAACTTTCCTTTCTCCTCGGGTTAGGCATGTTGGCATTGCACACTCTATGGTAGTTAAAGGTGATTGAAGGTGTTGTCATTTATGGAAACCTTGCAATCTTATGGCACCGGCACCAGAAGACTCTACACCGGCAGATAGTTCACCGGCAGCGACAATAAGGTTTACCGACATCCTAGCTGACAGGATTTTGATTATTGTATTTTGTATTTAATTGTAATATATTTTTGTAAGCCAACATGGCATGTTGTAATTAGACTCATATATAAAAATGAGATCTTGTAGATCATTTTGTGTGATACAACATAGCAAATAGATATGATGGATATGTAGAGAGAATATCAAGGTAGATTTTGTAGAAGGGTTTATGGTTATTGTATGAGCTTAAACCGGTATTGAACCTAGCATAGCAGATGCTTTTTGTAGCAGTAAATTATATTAGATTTTCATAATCCAGTTTGTAAGTCAGTGAGACTTCCTTTTGTAATCGAGCAGTTGGCCTTCTTGCATGTGCAGGAACCTCTTGTAAGTAATATCCATTCATTGGCCAGTGAGTGAATATTGTGGGTCACAAATCCCACCGAGGTTTTTCCTACACCGGGTTTCCTCATTAAACATCTTGTGTTATGGTGTGCTTTCTATGTTGTCTTTATTGTTCATATTTACTGCATTAATTCTTGTTTACCGATACATTGTTTTGGAATGCAAAATAAATAATAAGGTCAAATATTTTGTTAACCGGTTAGATACTGATTCCCCCCTCCCTCTTAGTATCTTTGAGACTATCATCAATACTAACAAGGAATTCTCATTGCACTGATTCTCATAAAGGACTAGATCCCCTACCAAGAAGGAATGTTGAATAACCTTATCATTGTAGCTTCGTTGCAAAGTTTTATGATACATGCTTGAATATGCTCGAGGGAATTTATACACTGTTCATTGAGCATCTCAAGCTGTTGAAGTCTTTGCTCTCTATAGGAATAATATTCACTATACCCCTAAGAGAGATTCTCAAAGAAGGAATTTCTAACTCCAAAGGCATAATGACATCAACACCAGAAACAAGTTTATAAGGAGTACAACCCATAACAACACATACACTCGTGCGATAGGCCCATAGAGAATATGTTAATTGAGTATGCCAATCCTTACCATGCTTGTTTACAGTCTTTCAAAGAATTTGTTCAATTGTCTTATTATAAGACTCAACTTGACCATTTGATTAAGGATAATAAGGTGTAGAAAATTTATGTTGAGTATGATATTTCTCGAGAAACTTCTTCATAGCCTTATTTTTTAAATGGTGTTCCATTATCAGAAACTAAGGCAGAAGGTATCCCAAATCCAGAAATAATGTTTTTCAAAATGAATTGACAGAGTACTTCAGCACTAGTGGATCGAAGAGGAACGACTTCCACCCACTTCGTAAAGTAATCAATGGTGGTTATGATGAAAGTGTTTCCTTGAGATGAAGGAGGAGATATTTTACCAACTAGATCCAAACCCCATGTAGGGAAGGGCCAAGATGCTACTTGTGATCGAAGCTCTTGGGCAGGGGCATGGATCAAGTTTCTATGTTGCTGACATTGATGACATCTTTTAACAAACACAAAGGAATCCTTCTCCATGGTTTGCCAATAATATCCCATTCAGAGTAATATCTAAACTAAAGACCTACCCCCAAAATGCTCCCCGCAAGCACCTGAATGTGCCTCTTTAAGGGAAATAGGGACTTCAGCCTTGTTCAAGAATTGAAGAAGAAGACCATTATAACCCCTCCTATAAAGAACATTGGAAAGGATATTGTATCTAGCAGTTTGTTTGCAAACCCTTGCCCTAGTATTCTTATTCGTGGAGTTAGGAAAGGTACCATCAATAAAATATCTCACTATATGCGAGTACCATTCATCAGAATCCATAATGCAACAATATGCCACATCACTAAGATTATCAGCGATAGTTGGGGAAGTGAGGTTGTGAATAGTGAATTGCAGGTCTACCAATGGGTCCTTGAGAGACACAAGAGAGGAAACACATTCCATCGCATTAGCATGTCTATTATCTTTTCAAGGAACCAGCTCTATGGTATAGGAATCGAATTTTTGTAACAAGGATAAAGCTAGATCTTTATATTGTGCTAATTTGTCTTACTTAGCTTGATAAACTCTTGTCACTTGTCTTATGATAAGTTGAGAATCTCCATAAATATGTAGATGTTTCACATTCAACGCCAAAGTTGCTTTAATTCCAACTATAAGACCTTCATATTTAGCAATTTTGTTGGTACATAAGAAATTGAGATGATATGACAAACGAATAGGCTTCTTCTTAGGAGAGATTAAGACCACCCCTGCCCCCAATCCTATACGACACTTAGAGCCATCAAAGTACAGTTTTCAAGTCTCATCAATCCCAATGGAAAGAATGTATTCGTAGAGAAAGGACTCTAGATTAGGTAGGGAGAAGGGTGAAGGAGCATCACCTAAGTGATCAGTCAACACTTGACCCTTTATTGCCTTTTGTGAGACAAACTTAAGGTCAAACATGGTCAACATCATAACCAACTTAGCTTAGCATCTGAAAAGATTAGTTTTGGAGAAAAGATGTTTAAGAGGATCAAATTTAATGATGAAATGGATCTCAGCATTCAAGAGATAATGCCTCAACTTTTGAGTTGCAAAGACTAAAGAAAGGCATTGTTGTTCTATCACAAAATATCGGGCTTCGTAATCGAGTAGAGTGCAGGTTATGTAATAAACCAGGCATTCTCTACCATCCTTATCACATTGTGCTAATAAGGCTGCAAGAGCTTGAGGGGAAGCAACGGTGTATAAAATAAAAGGCTTAGTAGGATCAGCAAGTTGAAGAATAGGAGGATTGGCCAAATAAGTTTCTAGGTCTTCAAATGCTTGATGGCAATCCTTATTCCATTGGAAAGTGATATTATTTTTAAGCAATTGTGTGAAGGGAAAGGTACGATCCAGAAGTTGAGGCACAAACCTACAAATAGCTTGGATCTTTCCTTGCAAACTTTTGAGTTGAGAAACATTCTTAGGAGGTGGTATGTTAACAATAGTATCTATCTTCTTTTTATCCACATCAACGCCATGATTTAAAACTATTAACCCTAATAGTTTTCCACTATCCACACTGAAAAACATATTTTTTGGAGATTCAAATGCATGTTATACTTACAAATTCTCTCAAACATTTGACGAAGGATCTTAACATGATCTATAAAAAGGATGAATTTGGCTAAGATGTCATCAACATAATCTTCTAAGGTCTTATGCATGTAGTCATGGAAAATGAGAGTCATAGCACGTTGATAGGTTGTGCCTACATTTTCAATCGAAAAGGCATCGCAATCCAGCAAAACGTACCCCAAGGAGTGGTGAAAGCAATTTTATATTGATCTTGGGGATTGATGAAAATTTGATTATATCTTGAGAAATTATCCATAAAGGATAGTAAAGCATGCCCTGCTACCGAATCCACTATCATATCAATGTTCAGGAGGGGAAAATCATCCTTCAAAGAGGCATTGTTTAAATCATGAAAAATTAGTACACATCCTAATCTTGTTTTCAGCTTTAGCCACAACCACAATGTTTGAAATCCATGTGGAATAATCGATAGGACGAATTAATCCAGCATCCAATAATTTTTCAATCTCAGCTTTAACAAGTAATGCCACTTTAGGGTGAATCTTTCAAATATTTTGCTTCATAGGTTTAGCATAAGGAATTAGGACAATGTTATGAGTGACAATATTAAGATCTACACCAGGCATGTCAGAATATATCCAAGCAAAGATCTCAAGGAATTCATGTAACAACTCAACATATTATTTTTCTCTTCTTCATCAAGACATTTTCCTATCTTGATGATCATATCTTCAACACAAGGATCCATCTTGATATCAATGGTGTCATTTATTAGGAGATTTATTTGTTTAGGAGCCTCTTTCAATTGAGGAAATTCTTTAACTATCTCATCATTATTTCTTTCTTTCCTGAAGTAGGTTTCCACATTTAAACAATAGGGAAAACTTCACTTATGATGATAATGAGGAAGGTTGTCATAAACTCCCAAGAATTCAGCTAAGGAATCATCAGTAGAAAAAACATCCAAAGCAATGACACAAGAAGGGTCACAGTAATCATTATTTGGATATTTTAGCGAGAGAGAAGCATAAATGACATTAACACTAATAGATGGTCTCTTAGAGGCTTTACTATGCTTGAAAGGATCATAACCAAGCCCAAATGTCATATCATGAAAGTTGTTTTCCAAGGGAACACTTATCCCTTTTCTTGAGCACCACATCTATTTCCATTATATCCACACCTAGCCAAGATGTGAAAATCAGGACCATAAAGGTTAGTCATTTCCAAAGAAGAAGGAGGATTTTCAAAAAGTGAAGGATCAAAATCCTCTAGACCAAAAACTAAGGGAGATGAAATTTTAGAAGCCGTCATAAATTTATTACTCAATGACCCTGACAAAGTAGATTGCTTATTAGGTTCTTCTTCATCTTTCTTTTTTTTGACGTTAGGTTCTCTATGGGGGATCTATATTCCCCTACGAAAGTAGGATTGAAATCAAGGGATCCCCAATCATCTTCTACAAGAATCTATTTAGGAGAAAAATTATTCTCAATCGTAGAGTCAGGCTGAGAAGATTCTTCCTCAAGAACCTTAGGTCCACTTGAGGAAACATCACAAATTGATCTAGATATAGGAGATAGGTTTGATGAACTGGTCACAATAATCAGAGTAGAAGCTTTAGAGGAATTATCTAAGATAGTTGGGGAAGAATTGATTGAAGAGGATTTAGAACTTGATGTTTGTAAACAATCCTGGAATCTTGTGTCACCTAACAAGGTGTATGTTGTATTGTTGTGAATAAACTTGATTTGCCTATGCAATGTAGAGGGAACAAATTGCATACTATGAATCCAAGGTCTCCCTAGAAATAAGCTGGATGTTAACTCTCTAGACTTGACATGGATAGGAGTGGGTAAACTAATAAGACCTACCTTAATAGGCAAGGTGATGATACCTAGTGAAGATTTAACAACATTATCGAAGCCATGGATAGTGAGAGAATCGAGCTTAATAAGAGAGGTATCAACATTAATCTTATGCAACAAGTTAATGCTATACACATTAAGGCTAGAACCATTCTACACTAGTGTTCACCTTATCACACTATCATTTATAATAATCACAATCATTAAGGGATCATATTGTTGTTGAACTTCACTACAGGGAAGCTCATCTTGTGTAAACACAATCTAAGCCTTAGGTGTTGTAATAGAATGAATCAAGGAAGATATATTATTTGATGTCACTATAGGTGGGACATTCAATGTTTTTAAGGAATCTTGTAGCATTCCATGATGGGTCGAGGAATTTTGAAACAAATCCAAAAGGGATATCTTGGCAGGAGTATCTTTGAGTTGTTCGAAAAGATCATATTTCTTACCAAGTATTTGTGAAATACGAGGTGCTCAAGTTAGAATGAGTTGAAGATCAGGTAGAGGAGTCAGAACAACCAAAGGAGGGTTAGCTTGCCTATTGTTTCTCGTGTTATAGGTATGGGAAACTACATTATAACTCTCCTTAGTTAGTTGTCTAGCATAGCTATAAGGACTCTTAGTGGGATTCCTTCCTTAAACCGTAGGTAAGGGTTTGTTTGGAATGCTATAGGAATCGTGACTATATCCACCTTGAACAGTGAAAAGAGGTTGATTAGAAAGAGGTGAAGTTGGATAAGGACAAGGACCTTGGACAACAAAAATTGGTTCGCTATGTTCATTCACATTGATCATATTGATTAACCTTTTAGATACATTATTCATGTTTGAAAGTTTAGGCAAAGACATAAATTCATCAAGGTCATCATCCAATAAAGCATGGTCATAGTGATTGAAAGGGTTAACTTTGGACTCAAAAAAAGACATAACATCATAGAGGGAATCATGGGAATCAACTATGTTGCTAGATTTATTGGAGGAGTTGATAGGAATGCACCCATGAGAGGGATCATTCAACTTACCTTTCTCATCACCACAAAATGGTATAGTAACAAGGTTGATTAATTTTTGGCAAAATGAGGGTTTAGAAGGCTTAAGGTTCAAAAAATCATCTAGAGATTCATCTAATTCATCCCTACTAAAATCATAATCAACAAAAATGCATACATCATCAAAAGCATGAAAATCTTGCAAATAGAAATCTAACATTTTGAAATGAAAATTGCATGGAACGTAAACACACAATGCAAGGAAAATGAAAGAAACGTATCTCTTTTTCTTTTTCTTCTTCTCTTTTTCTATTTTTTTTAATGTTTTAAAAGGAAATAAAATAAAATATATCTAAATCTAAGAGTGCAATGCAATGAAAATGAAATTGGATTTCATGTCAGGTTCACCAAAGATGTGTAGGGGAAAAAGTGAAACGAAGTATGGAAACCCTAATCCCACTATCATACACTTTCATGGAATACAAAAGAGCCCAGGGAGGTAAAGCATGCTGACTACTTCTTATGAGAAAGAGAGAGTTGTGGATTACCTCTTAGTTTTTCTATTCCTTTGTTGTAAATGAGATAGAGGAAATATCCAAAATGCAATCTAACTTAGAAAGCAAATAAGCAAGAAAACCCTAATCTTAGAATGCAGATCAAAGAACAACTAATACACTTCTGAAAAGTACAGATCAGAATGCAAAATTAGAGGTGCACCTATGTTTGAAATCTAAGTAGAAATGTCTCAGACCAGGGGGCCACACCACTGTCCTAATTCTGTAATTCTAGAGCTGTAACTAATAGGAGGGATTCTAAGATCTCCAAAGTATTGTTCTGTAAAGTCCTGCTAATAGAGGGTAGGACCATGGTGCTATGCCACTATCCTGGGAAGGAACAGAGCACCACGCTCTTGTCCTTGATATATTTCTGCACTTCTGAGACTTTTGGGTGGTGTTGATGCCTTTTTTGGGTATGAAATTATCTTCGGATGCTTGTTTCTACACCTACAACTGAAAAGTGAAGGTTTGGGGTGCTATATAGGTTTTTTCCTTAGTCAAACCCTTTTATTAGTGATTTCCACCTCCACAAATAGCCGATAATGTACTGTAAATATGTGTGCAAGAACCTTGTGTGTATGCAAAATCCTAAGAATGAAAGAAAACAACCTAGAGAAACCCTAAAGAGTAAACTCTAATTTCTTATAGTTGACAAAGTGAATGCTCTAAATCCTCAATACAAAGTGATCTAAAGCATGAATGTGAATAAAAATGAAGCTTATGCAAAGACATGAAAACAACATGGAACTATACCTAACTCGAAGGGAGAGGTACAAGCCAATCATCAGTTGGTGATCTCCTATTGTTCTTCTCCATCTTCAAAAGCCCCCAATTGATAAAATGATTCTTGATAAATGTTTGATGGAGGAATGTTGAATTTTATTGAAGAATTCAAAGATCTACTCTTTCGCTGCAAAGAAGTCTCTACTACTCCCAAAAACATGTTCTTAGATTCTTAGAAGAAGACCTTTTCAAATGAAGAAAGAGAGCTCTTAAGTATGAAACCCGGGATCTTAATTTCATTTTTAGGCCGAAATAGGATTTAAATTTTCCCACTGATATTTTGGGGTTAAGCATTATTATATCATAGGATTATGCCTCCTAAAGTTTAGGGAAAAAGTTGCGGACCATGTGCATTCCTGTTACGGTCTGACCAACTTTACGCCCAATTTTTGGGGCCGTTAGATATGATGATATTAGAGCACATCCCAAAGTTATAGCTGATTTTGAGATTTTTTTATATGCAAAATCAGGCCTAAATGGTCAAAATAAGACATAACTAGGGTTTGTGATTAAATGATTCATTGGAGGAATAAAATGAAAAGGGGTACATTTAGGGTAAAGGGCCCAACTTTAGAATATGTAAAGTGATGAGACATGACCTTAGATTTAATTTAATTAATTAATTAAATTCTTAAAGGGGAATGAGAAATGCAAGATGAAAGACACACTAAGGCGGGTGCTAACCTAAGTCTGAAATTGTACCACCCTAGTGTAAATTAGAAAATTGGATCCTAGTGACTCCCCACCTAGGAGAGAGAAAGGAAGCCACTAGGATGATTTTCACTTGGAGAAGGACTTTACATTCAAAAGAGGGGTTAAATCCACTAGATCTGAATCCAAGAGAAACAAGGATCTAAATACTAATTTGATTGCAAGTGGTTGAAATGTGATTTACCCTCTTTTCTAAATGAGAAAGTTGACTTGTTGACCATGCGGAAAAGAGAGAGGAAATGAGTGAAATGAGGAGCTACCAGTTCAGGATCATGAAGTAACTTCGTATCCGATCTAAATAGACTGATGTGGATCTGCCCTGCAAATTCAGAGAAAAGTGGTCGCGACCGTGGGGGGAATGTACATGGTCCGCCACAAAATAGATGAAACGAAAAGGGTTCTTCCATCTCTCTAAATGAAGTCCAAACTTGCAATTATAATTGCGCACCTACAACCTACACATAGAAAGAGAGTTAAAGGGGGTTGTGGATAGGGGTTTGCCTTAGTCAAACCCCGGTTGAGGAATCAATCGAGAAAGAAAGTAATTGCAAATACTTGAATATAAACAATGGAGATGTATACCTTGTAGATCTGCAACTTGTTGATGATGATTGATTTGCTTCTTGAATGTTACCGCAAATGTTGTATGGAATGACTGTAAAATGAAAAAACCTTAAAACACACACATTCTTGCAAATGAATATTGTAAGGTTGTTCCAATGGATGAATGAAGAAGACTTGAATCCTTGATAATGACCTTGAAATCTTATATCTTCTCTTTATGCTATCTTTCTCTTATCATATGTCCTTCACCTACATGCTATCCATCCATCCTTGAAAGAGGGTATTGAATTCCATTTTATACATGCTTCAAGGATTAACTTTCAACCACCGAAGGCTGACAAAGAGGAATAACAAACCCCAAAGATAAGAAGTGCATAGGAGATTGGGAAGCCCACACATAGGACCACACTAGGAGGTGGGGATAGGGGCACCACGCCACTATCCCAGGGGGTACATGATAGATTTCAAAAGAACTGAGAGGGGAGGGCATGAATCAGTGATAACAAAAACAATATTGTTTTAAATACTGACTAGTTGAGATACTTAATTAGTTTGCCAAACACTATGTATGCAATCCAAAATAATATTAAAGCATCTGCAATAAGTAAAACATCCACCATAACACAAGTGTTTACACGTGAAAAACCCAAATGGGAAAAACCATGGTGAGATGAGACTCAGAAGTTAACTATCTGCAGAAATAGATAACTGATTGGTTAAGGTCTACAAAATTTTTCTCTGCTAGGAGTGAATCTTGTTAAAGATCCCAAAGCTCTATAAGGAGCTATACCCTGTTAAAGGTAGTACCCTATTAGGAATAACCTCGCTAGATGATTTTTGAATCCAAATTGATGGATCACCTGGCTAGAGGATTTGTACAATGAAGCTTATTAGATCTTACTCGATGAGGGGATTTTACTATTGTAGTGATAAGAAACAACAAGTGTGTGATCTAATAGTAGAACAACTTGCTTGAATAGATCCTCTTCTTCTCATTCACAACTACATCACCAACATATTAAGCAATACCTTCAACTTCTATTTTGCATCAGGTCACTCTCTTCATATATCTAGTTCTTGAATCATAATGTCATTATATAGACACTATATTCTATGTTAGCTTAGAAATTATATCACAATTTCCTAGGTGCAATGTATCTAGACAATCAAAACATAACTCATCACAATTTACCACCAAAAACACTGGTTAAGGATAACTCATCATGACTAGTAATAACTCATCACACAATCAATGAATATTGATTGAAACATTGATACTGGTTAGAGTTAACCAATTCAACATGTAAGTTGGTTGTCCTCCATTGCCTCTTTGATGGTCTCCACTGTATCTTCAAGTTGGTGTCAAGTCATTCTTGCCTATTCCGGTTGTCAACATATACCGGTTTGACACTCTCAAAACCAACATAAACTAATCTTCCAATACTGGTGATTTAATACAAGTAACTTAGAAGTAATACTGATAGACAATGTGAACATATGTGTGTGTATACATATTCCATCAATGACAACACATGAATGTAGGTCCTAGAGACTACTGAGAGGGGGGATGAATCAGTTATCAAATAAATTCAAACCAAAATCTTATTAACCAACTTAATGCTTAATACCAGTAAGACAGTTAAGTATGCCAGTAAATAGTGTCAACAAAAAATTGCTATACCGGTAAGAATTAATACATGAAACATAAGCACAAAGTCATCCACAACACATGACACCAATATTTGTACGTGGAAACCCTGTAAGGGTAAAAACCATGGTGGGAAACCTTACCCACAATCAGATGATACTACTACAGATAGTAAGTATACAAAGAGGGGTCTACACATGCAGAAAGGCCAACAGCCTAGAGCTCACTACTCAATCACAAATGGGAGTCACACTGACTATAGTTGGATGGTTAAATCCAATAAGAATGTACTGCATAAAATAGCATCTTCATATGTTGTATTCAGTACCGGTGTAGTGCTGATATGCTTCTACAAAAACCTAACTTCACCTTCAAATGATGTCTTTGTGTATATCCCTGCTTGATCTCGCATATACCCTTCCTTAAATCTTTTTTCGCATTTTCACACTTGATCTTACAAATAAGATCTTACATTTATATCATACCCTAAGACCAATTTTAGTAGGTCGGCTCTACAAGATATTACAATAAAAACATTTTACAAATAATACAATATCCGATGCAATAACCGATTGAACATGTTGGCTTAATGCATTTACAACAATAATAAATCATCTCCATAGCGTGCCATGCTGATCTGGAATAGATAAGCCTGCCGATGTAACCCTAGATAACCTGGACCTATTTGCCAGTAAAAGAAAATATGCAAATAAGAATATACCAATGATTATTACTTCAAAATAAAGTGTCCACATGATGTCTTCAACATTACCAAGTGTCTTCCATGTCATTTCAGGTATCGATGAACATTATATCCTGTCGGTTAACCATATACCGGTAACTATTGCACAGTTTACTGTTTGCCAGTGAATGTTGCTGGATCTCCAAGGTAGGTGAATTTAGTAGGTGTTGGCATCAATGACAAAACCATACCAAAATACCAACAATCTTCCCCTTTGGCATTGATGGCAACAAAAGATGGAAAAACCATCAAAGTGCCAAAACAGAAATGCCAAGTACAAAAAGCAACAATCTCCATTTCTCCCCATGAGAGTAACATGTGTTTATTCAAAGATTTATTTTCAATACCAATCTCTCATACCAATCTCTCCTCAAAAAGATAATGCATTTTTCATATATCTTTCCCTAATGTTTTTCCATATATCTCTCCCCCTTTGACATCAAATGCCAAAGTCACAAAAAGTCAAGTTCATACAAAATACCAACCAATTCAATATACCAACTACTCCCCCTGAGAAGTAGCTTCCTCATCAAATACTGAAATAAAAGATTTGTCCATTTAATTTTGCCGGTTGATGACAATCATCAACTGTCTAAGTCTCTACCGGTGGAGGTAAGACTCCGAGCTGATCTCTAAGATACTCAAAAGTTTCTTTAGGCAAAGGTTTTGTGAAAATATCTGCAAGTTGTTCTTTAGTATTCACATAAACTAGTTTTATCTCCTTTTCTTCAACTTTTTCCCTTAGAAAATTTAGTTTGATAGAAACATGTTTTGTTTTTGAATGTAATACTGGATTCTTAGATATATCAATTGCTGCAGTGTTATCACAATATATAGTAATAGGTTCCTTGCATTTTATCTTTATGTCTTTCAACATTTGCTTAAGCCAAAGTACCTGTGTATAGTTTGTTGCTTCTTCAACATATTCTGATTCTGCTGTTGATAAAGATGTACAACTATGTTTCTTACTTAACCAAGAAACTAATCTTTTTTGAAGAAAGAATGCTCCTCCAGTGGTGCTTTTTCTATCATCCACATCTCCTGCCCAATTTGCATCTGTGTATGCATATAGATCAAAATTTTCATCTTTAGGATACCATAATCCAAGATTTGTTGTGCCTTGTAAGTATCAAAAAATCCTTTTTACTGTTGATTCATGATTTTCCTTGGGATTACTCTGAAATCTAGAAACTATACATACTGCATTCATAATATCAGGTCTGGTTTGTGTCAAATACAGTAAACCTCCTATCATAGATTTGTATCTAGTTGGATTAACAGGTGTAGATTCATCCCTTTGAGATAATTTGTCATTTGTAGTCATAGGTGTGCTTACTGATTTAGAGTTTTCCATCCCAAATTTCTTCAGTAGTTCTTTCAAGTACTTAGATTGACTCAAAAATATGCCTTTATCAGTCTGTAAAATCTGCAATCCTAAAAAGAATTTTATTTCTCCTATCATAGACATTTCAAATTCATGCTGCATTTCAAGAGAAAATTCTTTGCATAATCCATCTTCTCCTCCAATGATTATATCATCAACAAATACTTCCATAATCAAGATGTCATCCTTAGTTACTTTGTAATATAAATTGCTATCTGCATTTCCTTTAGTAAAACCAATCTTTAAAAGATATTTATCCAATCTTGCATACCAAGCTCTTGGAGCTTGTTTTAATCCATACAGAGCTTTTCTTAATCTACAAACCATATTACTATCATCTGTCAAGGAAAATCCATCAGGTTGCTCAATATAGACTTCCTCTTCAAAATCTCCATTCAAAAATGCACATTTGATATCCATTTGATAAACTTTGTAATCCTTGTGAGCTGCAAAGGCCAAGAATAATCTAACTGCCTCAATTCTGGCTACTGGTGCAAAGGTTTCATTGTAATCAACTCCTTCTTTCTGAGAATATCCCTTACACACTAGTCTTGCTTTATTTCTAACAACCTTACCATCTTCATTGAGTTTGTTTCTAAATACCCATTTGGTTCCAATTACATTTTTATTTCTAGGCTGGGGGACTAATGTCCAAGTATTATTTTTTTCAATTTGTCCTAATTCTTCTTCCATAGCTTTAATCCAAAATTTATCTTCATATGCCTCATTGATAGATAATGGTTCTTTTTGAGAAATAAGACATATCTCTTCATTTTCCAATCTTCCTCTTGTCATGACTCCTTTAAATTTTCTTCCAATTATCTGATCTTCAGAATGATTCAATCTTACATACCGGGGTGTCTTAGTCTGTTGTTGTTCTTCAATTACTATGGAATCTTTTGTTGATACCGGAGTAATTGGATCATCATTTTGTACTGGTGGATTTATTGTAGGTTCATTTGTCATAATTTATGTTATTGGTTCAGAGTCTATATACCTTGAAGTTCCTTTGAATTGTTCATCAATCTTTACATTTGTACTCTCAACAATTTTTTGTAATCTTTTATTAAAACATCTATATGCTTTACTCTTAGATGAATAACCAAGAAATATTCCTTCATCACTACTAGGATCAAACTTGCCAATATACTCATCTCTTCTAATATAACATTTAATTCCAAAAATTATGAAATACTTAAGAGTAGGAGTATTACCAAACCATAGTTCATGAGGGGTCTTACCGGTTTCACCTTTGATGTGAACTTTGTTGAATGTATAGACAACAGTGCTTACTACCTCTCTCCAGTACACATGTGGTAGATTTGCTTCTGATAACATAATTCTTACTGCATCCAAAATAGTTTTGTTTTTCCTTTCAACAACTCCATTCTGTTGTAGTGTCCGAGGTGCTGATAATTGTCTTTTGATTCCATTTACTTCACAGAATGTATTAAAATCTCTAGATGTGAATTCTCCTCCTTGATCTGATCTTAAACATTTAATTTTTTTACCAGTTTCATTTTCAACCATTGCTTTGAATATTTTGAACTTCCCAAGTGCTTCTGATTTTTCTTTGAGAAAAGTAACCCAACACATTCTAGAATAATCATCAATAATTAGCATGAAATGTCTATCACCTTGTAAGCTTTTAGTTCTAGCTAGACCACATAAATCAGTGTGAATTAAATCAAGAGCATTATTGGATTTTTCTGGAATACTTTTGAAACTAGCTCTTACTTGTTTTACAAATTGACATTCCTTGCAAATTGTATTTTGAGGTTTCACAATTTTAGGTAGATCTCTAACTGCCTTAGAAGTACTGATTTTTACCATGTAATCAAAATTTACATGACATAATCTTTTATGCCATAGCCAACTTTCATCTATATGTGCAATTAAGCATGCCTTTTCACTGTTATTCAAATGAAAGATATTACCTCTAGTCTGATTACCGGTTGCAATTTCCAACCAATTCTATTCATGATTTTGCTTTTTCCATTTTTAAATTGTAACTGAAAACCTTTCTCAACTAATTGACCAACACTTAAAAGATTATGTTTTAATCCTTCAACATAGTAGACATTGTCAGTGTTATGTTTACCATCAAGAGATATTGAATCCTTACCTTTGATTGAACAGGCTTTGTCATCTCCAAATCTTACTAAACCTCTATCGTATTCTTGAAAGTTCAAGAATTTACCTTTGTCTCCAGTCATGTGATGTGAGCATCCTGAATCAATAATCCATTCATCCTTTGATTCAACTTTAGCTACTAGGGCTTGTTCTACCGGTTGAGCAATAGGTACTAGTTGATCTTCTGTTATAGCAACAAAGACCCATCTGTTGTCTGTTGGATCCTCATCAGAATCATCAGTCACACCTTCATCAACAATGTAACAGGATTTATCTTTGTTTTTCTTAAATCTATATCTCTGATATTCAGGATTAGGTTTGTATGTCCTTCTAGCTTCTTCTCTTAGTCTAGCATGTCTATCAGGGCATCTTGAAGCCATATGACCAATCTTATTGCAATTGAAACATTTAAAGGGTGCTTTACCTTCATACTTACTTCCAATTGGACCTTTTGGCATTTTTCTTGCAAATAGTGCTTCAAGTTCTTCAAGCTCTTCATTCTCCTTCCTAGTTTCTTCAAGTTCTCTTGCATAAAAGGCTCTCCAGTCTAATTTGTCAAAAGATGGAGTAGATGATGTTGATGCTTTGAAGGCCAAATTAGTTTTTATAGTAGCAACAGGACCAAATTCCTCAATTTCAAAAGCTAAAAGTTTTCCAATCAATGTATCCCTAGTTACTGATGTATTAGGCATTGTTCTCAACTCATTTATAGTAGTAACCTTCATTTTATATGCCGGTGGCAAACCCCTTAAGATTTTTGACACAATCTCATCTTCACTTAAGGTTCCTCCACAACATTTGATACCCAAAACAATTTCATTTACTCTTTCCATAAAAGTAGAAATCCTTTCATCTTCTTCCATTTTCAGATGTTCATACCTGACTCGGAAGCTTTCAAGTTTTGCAATTTTGACTATGGAATCCCCTTCATTCAGTGTTTCCAAATGATCCCAAATAGCTTTTGTAGTGGACCTATCTGATAATCCCATGATTTGTTGATTTGACAATCTCCTCAAAAGTGCTTCTCTTGCTTTGCAATCATTTTCTTCATGTTTATCTAAAGTAATGGGAGCAGTCTGACCAGCTACAGCAGTAGTATAACCATTCTTAGTAACTTCCCAGATGTCTTTACCAATGCAATTCAGATGTGTCTCCATTTTGATTTTCCATATCCCATAGTTGGTTCCATCAAGTTTAGGACTATCCTTTCTGAAATAATTAGTAGACATTGGATCTCCTCAAGTTGTTAAACTTCTACAAAAAGAGGACTATGCTTTGATACCAATTGTAGGTCTCGGAGACAACTAAGAGTGGGGGGGTGAATCAGTTGTCAAATAAATTCAAACCAAAATCTTATTAACCAACTTAATGCTTAATACCGGTAAGACAATTAAGTATGTTGGTAAACAATGTCAACAGAAAATTGCTATACCGGTAAGAATTAATACATGAAACATAAGCACAAAGTCATCCACAACACATGACACCAATATTTGTACGTGGAAACCCTGTAAGGGGAAAAACCATGGTGGGAAACCTTACCCACAATCGGATGATACTACTACAGATAGTAAGTGTACAAAGAGGGGTCTGCACATGCAGAAAGGCCAACAGCCTAGAGCTCATTGCTCAATCACAAATGGGAGTCACACTAACTATAGTTGGATGGTTAAATCCAATAAGAATGTACTGCACAAAATAACATCTTCATATGCTGTATTCAGTACCAGTGTAGTGCTGATATGCTTCTACAAAAACCTAACTTCACCTTCAAATGATGTCTTTGTGTATATCCCTGCTTAATCTCGCATATACCCTTCCTTAAATCTTTTTTCGCATTTTCACACTTGATCTTACAAATAAGATCTTACATTTATATCATACCCTAAGACCAATTTTAGTAGGTCGGCTCTACAAGATATTACAATAAAAACATTTTACAAATAATACAATATCCAATGCAATAACCGATTGAACATGTCGGCTTAATGCATTTACAACAATAATAAATCATCTCCATAGCGTGCCATGTTGATCTGGAGAAGATAAGCCTACCGGTGTATTCATTGTAATTCTCATAAAAATGTCACTAAAAGTACACTTCAATTGAGAAAAGTCATTTTCCCATGTCTCCAGCAAGGTTTTAGTGATCTCTATTGTAGTCATAACCTGTGAACAAAATTCTTCCATTGTATCAATTGCACATCTCTGGAGTGGCCAAAATTGCTTCTGCATTCTTGCAGGCTCTTTGTAAGATGTCCACTTTTGTTCTAAGTATATTCTTCAACTCCTTCAAGGATCAAAGTCTTTTTTCCTGTTGAAAAGCATACAAATCCAACTTATTTTGAAAATCATCAACCATCTTACAAAAAATTAAGGTAGAATCCTATAAAGGTATGTAGTCATTACATATCTTTTCCAATGCTTGATCAGTCTTTGTTCCCCTTTGATTTAAATCAGTATAAAAGAATGAAACATTGGATGTGAATGCAAGATTTTTTCCTCCTGTTTTAATAGCTTTTCTTAATAGACTTTATTTAGGGATAGGGCAATTCTCCCTGTATCAATATCCTTCATTATTTGTTCTCCTCTCTTCTTGTAATTTTTCTCTGCAAAGTTTTACGTTGCTTCCTCCAGGGACTTGAGTTGGTTAGATCCATCAACAACCAACTGGCCAAGCTTTCCAATGGGAGTTGACAAGTTCCTTGTAGCAGTTTCCGGTAGAAGGATTGACAAAATATCTACAACATTTTGAATGGTTTTAGCTTCCATTCTCTATTCCTTAAGCCTCTTCTTTTGAGCTCTAGATTGCATGACTGTTGCAATCTCCATTAACTCTGATGCACTCATGCTATCAATATAGATAGGCCTTTTGATGCCTAATGAGTCATCATCATCATTATTCTATTGTTTGACTAACACCTTTTCAACTTCAACATATTTCTTCTCTTCATTTTTCTCTCCTCTTTATCCTTATCCTATTTTGAGGATTTATCAACAATTTTCTCAACGGTTTTCTCCTAGATAACCTAAGAAATAGGTGGAAGTTGAGTTGCCTTTTGTTGATCTTTTACTAGTGGGGGTATATTATCCACTCTTGGTTGTATAACCATTTTTTCCATTGCTTTCCCCAATGATATAGTCGGTGGATGCTTATCTGGTTCAATAATATTTCCAGATAAATCAATGGTATCATGTATATCATCAACAAAAATTATTGAATGGGTAGTAGTTTCATCCTTCTTGGTAGGATAGACAATATCAGGTTTCACTATTTCTTCCTCATCCATCTCTGGTCTCTCAATAGTATCTTCCTCATTAGCTTGTTGGGACTCTATTAGTTTACACATTTTCTTAATGTCCCTTGCTATCTAATAAGTCTCAACTTCAATAGATTGCATCTTTCCACTTATCAATCTTAATCTTCTTGATTTTAAAAGAAAATTGGGTTTTATAAGTATCAAGCAATTCTTTTAACTCATCTTTGGATAAATCAGGAAAATATTGAATAAATACATCATCAATGATTTCTTTCTCTTTTTCCAAAACTTCTTCCCACTTATTCAGTAAAATAGAATATAAAGAATCAGAAAGATCTTTCTCAAGATCATATGGTAATCGATTTTAATTACATAAATTGTTTATTACCTGTTGAACAATGTGTTCCTTCTGATCTTCATCAAATGAATCAAAACACTTTTTGACATTGTCAAATCTATTCCTTCCTAATATCTTCACGATTCTCTCAAAGTTAGACATAGGTTTGTAAGATAAAGCTTTAATAATAATAGTCTGAGAATTAGCTTCAACTGGTTTGGCCTTCTTACTAGTTGCCTTCACTTTCTTTGGTTCTTCCTTAAATTCAATGTCATCAGATTCAGCTGAGAGAATCAGTTGTCGATCTCTCTTCCTTGTTGCAAGCTGCTTCTTAATGGATACTTTGGGAGTTGGTTCCTTTTTCACTTGGACACTTCGTGTCACTCTTGTACTAGCTGACACCGGAGGTGCTGGCTCGACCTTTTTCTTCTTCCTTTTACCTTCAACAATACCCAATCTTTTCTTCTTGTTGTCTACTAGAGATTCCAACAGGTTATTGGCATAAGCAATCAGTAAGTCATAATTGAATTCATAGCTCATGTCTTCCATTTCTTCCTCGGTTTGATAGCTTCCATTAGACAAAAATTAGTGGTGACTGTGAAGATGACGTCTTTAGCAAAATTCCTCTCCACATCTTCAAGTAGCCTTACCCTCATACTCATTTTCTTTTGAAATTTATTGAAGTACTTTTACATTGTTGCAAAAAATGTGTTCTTAACAACCTTAATTCTATTCTTGATCTGAGTTGTTACTAGTAGGTCTTTAGACCATTCAATGTCACCAATTCCTGATAGGAAATTCTGAAAGTAAAAGAATAAACCAATCAACAACTAACCAAATTTGAATTTTTGACTAATGTCTTTCTTAATTGACTGCAAATTCAACATCAATTGACTTCTTATGGCCTCACACGGATCATAATTTGCATTTTTAGCAGAAATTTTATAGGCTATATGTACTGTTGCAGATGGCACACTGTTCATCCTACTAGAATAAAATATCCAGTAGCCAGTTTAACCGATGGGTTCTCAATATTATTAGCAGAAAATGCACACCCATCAGATGTAGATGAGGTTAAAGTGGTTACTGTCTCTTTAGAAATTTGTCCCAACTTGGGAGCTTCATCGGTTGACCAAAAAGTACTCATAGCTTGTATAGCTTCTTTGGTTATAGTGTGTGTCCTCTCCAGATACATATTTTTTGCCATGAACACGACTAAGAATGATTATAAGGTGTTCCTTTTCAAGATCTTCAAGAAAATAGTTGCATTATGAAAACCCTTCTCATAAACCCTAATACACTTGGGTTTGATCTGATCGTTCTTATTACATAGGGATTTCAATTGAGAATAGATAGAGAAAGATCCCAAATCTTGAATTTTACAATCAATATAACTAGACAAATCTCCTTTAACATTGACACCTTCAAGAACTTGTGATAATGCATTGTAAGACACAATTTGTTCCGATTCTACAACCTCCATAGGTTTTGAAGTGATCATTAACCTTTCTACTTGCTTTGATGACGAAGCCATTCTGATAAACTCATTTTAGAAATGGATTTTCAGAGAAATATCATAATTCTTGCACGTCACCTTAGTTACCAGTTGGTTAATCAAATGCACACCAGTTCAAACTTCAGTGAACTTCAAATCAGCTTCAATAACGCAATTCACAACACAAATTCGTCTAGGACAAGCTAGCAATTCTCTCTTCGCTCTACAAGTGCTCAAGAATTATCTTTGATTGCATTTATGGTAAAAATAACATAGTAAAACTTGCTTTTATCCCTTTTTACCTACTGCATTAAATGCTTGTTTGCTAGGGTTAAAAACCCTAATACACCACTTAATGATGCATACAATTTTAACAGGTGTAAAACCGATTGATAAACTTTTGAAAAAGCGATTAATAAAAGATATCAAGATTTCACACATAATAACTCAAAATGCAAATTCTCTTACCATTCATCTTTCAAGGGTTCCGGAAGTAGATTAACCACTATGCTCCCCTTAGCCCTTTTGAAAGGCTCAATTAACTAGTGTAGGATTCTCCACACTAGGTGAAGGATTAGGTTCCTTTGCAGACACATCATCACTCTTCTTTTTCCAGATTCTGTTCACCTCTTCTCTGGTTTCTTCAACATTTACCTTTTGCTTTCCTTTTTTATCTATAAAATGATTGACTAGTTTGTTCTTTCTAGTTCTACAGAATTTTGCCATGTGTCTCGATTTGTGACAATGATAGCAGGCCATTCCTAATGATCTCCAAGGTCCTGCATTACCTCTTCTAGTTCTCCTTCTGCAATTCATAGCTACATGACCATAATTGTTACGGATGGTGCAAATGACATTGGTTACCTTTTCCATCTGAAATGGACTAAACTGGTTGACATAGGGTCTATGCCAGTTCATGTTTCCCCACTTGTCATAGATTCCCATTTTGTTGCCATTAGGTCTAGGATGCATGTGAGGTACTAGATTATTTTCTCCATATCTATATTCAATTGATCTATGTCCATACATGTTGCATGTAAATCAATCACCTTCAAATCTCTTAGATACATACCAAGAATTTGCATTATGGCTTGTATTTCCATTTGGTCTATTTCTACACACATTTGCAGCATGTCAAGGTTTGAGACAAACAAAGCAAATAGGTTTAAAAACTTTCTTACCGGTACGCTTGTTAGCTTTAATTAGAAGTAGTTTTATCCTTGTGAATGTTGCTCTTTGTTCGAGAAGACTCTCCTTTCTTAGATGTGTTAAAGCCTAGTCTTGAAGTATCTCCTTTCATCCTTTGAGATTAGATTTGCTCATCCAACATAGAGGTACTTTTATTAAAGTTCTCCAACTTTCCATTAGTCTCAGTGATTTCTTTGGTGAGATCTTCATCATGTTTTGTAAGAGTTTCTGTTAGGGATGATACCATATCAAATCTAGCTACAAAGCTTCTTTTTATTATTTTTCAGCATGCCAGTGCTCATGCAAGGTTTCATTCTCTTGTTTAATCTTAGCAATCTCATGATCTCTTTCTTTGGTAAGATATTCAGCTATCCTCTTGGCTTCCAGTTCTTGACTCATGCAGATAGTTAATATTTCTAAATCTCTTCTCAAATTTAGCTTTTCACCATTCAATTTTTTAACTTCTTCAGCTAAAGCATCATTATTGGCTTCATCTGAAGAATTGTTGTTAGTTATTTCCAACAGTTGTTCAGTCAGTTATCTCCTCTTGACTTGTGAAGCCTTAAATCTAACCCTTAGGGTTTCAATCTCATCCTTAGTACGTTCAAGTACTATGCCATCTCAAAGTATCTCATATCCCCCATGGTGGCTTTAGGGTTTCCTTCCAAGCAATTAAGGCTTAAAGAAGTTAGGCTCTGATACCAATTGATAGACTTCAAAAAGCACTAAGAGGCGGGGTGAATCAGTGATAGCAAAAACAATACTACTTTAAATACTGACTGGTTGAGATACTTAATAAGTTTTCCAAACACTATGTATGCAATCCAAAATGATATTAAAACATCTACAATAAGTAAAACATCCACCATAACACAAGTGTTTATACGTGGGAAACCCAAATGGGAAAAACAATGGTGAGATAAGACTCATAAGTTAACTATGTGCAAAAATAGATAACTGACCGGTTAAGGTTTACAAAAGTTTTCTCTGCTAGGAGGTAATCCTGTTAAAGATCCCAAAGCTTTGTAAGGAGCTATAATTTGTTAAAGGTAGTACCTTGTTAGGAGTAACCTCGCTAGATGATTTCTGAATCTAAACTGATGGATCACCTAGTTAGAGGATTTGTACAATGAAGCTTATTAGAGGTTACCCAATTAGGGGATTTCATTGTTGTAGTGATAAGAAAACAATAGGTGTGTGATCTAATAGTAGCACAACTTTCATGAATAGATCCTCTTCTACTCATTCACAACTGCATCACCAACATATTCAACAATACCTTCAAATTATACTTTGCATCAAGTCACTCTCTTCATATATCTAGTTCTTGAATCATAATGTCATTACATACACACTAGACTTCATGTCGGGTTAGAAATTGTATCACAATTTCCTAGATGTAGTGTATCTGGACAATCAAAACATAAATCATCACAATTTACTGCCAAAAATGTCAGTTAAGGATAACTCATCATGATAGAGATAACTCATCACACAATCAATGAATACTAGTTGAAGCATTGATACTGTCTAGAGTTAACCAATTCAACATGTAAGCCAATTGTCCTCCATTGCCTCTTTGATGGTCTTTGTTGCATCTTCAAGTTGGTGTCAAGTTATTTTTGCGCCTACTAGTTGTCAACATATATCGGTTTGACACTCTCTAAACCATCATAAACTAATCTTCCAATATCAATTGTGATATAATACAAGTAACTTAGAAGTAATACCAGTAGACAACGTGAACATATGTGTGTGTATACATGTTCCATCAATGACAACACATGAAGTCATCTATTACAATCATCATCAAGCCAACAGTACAAGGGCACCATGTCTCTACCCTAGCCTATTTTGGGGCCCGAACAGGGTCTAAGTAGACACAAAACATGAGAGAGAAAAGGGTTAGAAATACAGAAATAGGTCCTAGTTAAGGAAGGAGATGTCGTCACCAAGGTGAGGACCCCAAATGTGGTTAAAATTGTAGGGTCACAATTTTATGACACTACATTTAGCCCCCACTTTAGCGGTAGTATGGCTTACACCACTACTACCGGTAAAGTAGAAGAAAAGAGAGAGATGAAGATGAGAGATGCAGAGCAAAACCACAAGGAGTATAAGACATCACAAATATTGACGAGCAAAAAGCCTTGAATCTTAGGGTCTCAACTCACACCAACATATGCAAGAGATCACAAAACAAAAAGGCACAAGACACATAAAACAAAGAGAAAACGCAAAAAGACACTAGATAAGAACACAACATAAGATGACAAACTAAGTAGTCAAAGAGATCTTGAGATCAGATGTCTCAACAACTAATTAGGACACAAAGACTAATTCCATCACATAAACATGAGTGACCACATAAAAGAGAAAAGATGACATCATCCATGAACTATCAGAAGTAAAAACTATGAGTTCATGAGAGGAATAAGAGAGAAAAAATGGATACACACTTTGGTGATCCATGAGAAGAAAAGAAAAGAAGAAAGAAACCATGGACGTCTCACCCCAAAAAATAGGTGATCCATGGAGAGAAGGACATGAAAAATCTCGCCCCTAGAGATTTCCTAGGTGATACATGCAAAGAGAGAGAGTGGTAACTCCATTAGTTCCACTCAACCTCATGCATGTGTGTGAAAGTGAGGTTCAAAGCGCCTCATAGGAGTCTATGCCCAAGTACGCTACAACCTATATAGAATGTATAGTACAAATGTCAAGAAAGGTGTGATATCTCACTCTAAAATACCATGCTTTGGTTTTACGAATAATCACCCCGCATAAGAGAAAAGTGGTGTCATCTTTCTGTAAGAGGTTTACCCCTAGTTCCAAGAATGACCCACTATACAAGAGAAAAGTGACAACATATTTCTCTAAGAGGTTTCCCTCTGGTTCCAAGAATGTCTCACTGTACAAGACAAGAAGAAGTGGAGACATCTTTCTCTAAGAGACCATTCTCTGGCTCTAAGACTAACCCACTGTACAAAAAGAGATGACATCTTTCCCTAATAGGTTTCCCTATAGTTCCAAGAATTTCTCATTGTTCAATGGATGAGAAAAGTATAGTATAAAGGAGTAGTGCGGGTGCCCCCTCTTAAGATGTCAACATAGACTAATGTTGATATCTTAAGGAAAGTAGAACAAGGATAGCTACCTTCATCACAAAGAAGATATCCGCTATGTAACAATGTCATAAATCCAAGCAAGAGAGGGATTACTCCTCAAACAAGGATAAGATAGTTGAAAGGAAATATCTTGTTGTAAGTGTAAAGGTGATCCTTGGAGGATAATATATCTTTGTTAAAAAAGGCATCTACCCCAAAGAGGTGTTGTCTTAGACAAATATAACGTATTATAGAACAAGAAAAGGAAAGAGAAAGAATGCAATCCTTCCTCCTATTTCTAGGTGAACCAAATTCTTGATGAGGGATGACTCACATTTATCCCCCAGGGGGATGGTTGGATTTATCATAGATGTACTTTACCGAGTGTAAAAAGAGGTCATAGTCAAGGATTAACACTTCTTTTATAAGAGAGAATCCTACAGCCAATAACCAAAAATTGTACACCAAGAATGACATCAAGTAATAGAACAAGGAGAAATATTACACATTTTCTAATGGTGGTTAGTTTCAAGTGATATGCCACCCTAGTGGAACAAATCCTTTTAAACCATAGAAGAGATAACATTTCCAAGAGATTGAAGGAAAGAGAAGAAGTGTAGTACTCATTAAAGATGTCCCTCTCCAAGCAAAGAGGAAAACTAAAGAACAATTATATGCTCACATAAAAATAACCCTATGAAATAAAAGAGATCTAATAATGAATAATGCATAAATATAGAGATAAATGGACTTCATGTTGCTTCCCAAAAGTATGTTAAAGTGAAACAATACCACCACTAATGATAAAGAGACCCCAGTAAATAGGCTAATTATGCCATAGGGTGAAGAGCAAAATGCCATTCTTCATCTGTTGTATCTGTAAGCCTATGAAATTTTTTATTTCCCCTACTAATGACATCTCAAATTCATTCTTCATTACATCTGCAAAACAATTACTCATGTCATCATTACCTCCAAATATAATGTCATCTACAAATACTTCAATGACCAGTATTTCATCTCCTTTAGACTTGAGATAAATGTTGCTGTCATCACTACTTCTAGTAAAGCCTATCTTCATTAGATGAGTATGAAGTCATTCATACCATGCTGTAGGTGACTGCTTTAATCCATACAAGGATTTATGCAATTTGCATACCATGTCTTCCTTTTCTGTCAATGCATAACCATCAGACTGCTCTATATAAACCTCTTCCTCCAGTATCCCATTCAAAAATATAGACTTGACATCCATCTGTATACCTTGAACTTCTTATGTGCTGCAAATGCAAGCAATGTTCTGACACCCTCCAGTCTTGCTACTGGTGCAAAATTTTCTCCATAATCTTCTCCTTCTTGCGCATAGCCTTTTGCATACTAATCTTGCCTTGTTCCTAATTACAACACCATCTTACTTTAATTTGTTTCTAAACACCTATTTGGTACCTATAACATTCTTGATTACCAGTTGGGGTACCAGGGTCCAAGTGTTGTTCTTTTCAATTTGATCCAACTCCTCCTCCATAGCTTTCACCCAATGATCATCACCAAATGCCTCTTTAGCACTTCTAGGTTCAAAGGTGGAGATCATGCAAGAGTTCTCTCTTAATATCCTTCTAGTTTGTACACTTGCATCCTTGTCTCCAATTATCTATTCAGGGTTGTGATTCAGTCTCACATACCTAGGTAAAACATGATCATTCTCTTTAGGTTCAACTTCATCATTGTCATCTTCCTATGAATGTATATGTTCCAGTTGAACAACTTCATCAAGATTTGCTTTACCGATTTCTGATTCAATAGTTTCAGGTTCTAAAAGAAAAATGCAAGGATCTTCATCCTTCTTCTTAGAACTGGTTCCTTTTGAAATTTCAGGACATTCATCCACACGAACATCAGCACTTTCAATAATTTTTTGTGTCCGGTTGTTGAAGCATTTATAGGCCTTACTCTTGGTGGAATAGCCAAGAAATATGCCTGTAGCATCGGAATTAGGAATCATCAAAACAAGTAGATCAAAACAAAACACAAGACATTATCAATCAAAAGAACACTCATTCAAATGAACCTAATTCTAAGCACACTCAAAAGAGGTATGGAAACAAAGCATTCAAAATGAAAATTATGCAAACCAGATGTAGAATTGAACACTCCTTCCATGCAGCTCCATTGTTGTTCTTTCCTCTTCAATAGGTTTGTGGATCTCACCTACAAGTGCACACACAATTGAAAGCAAGATTGATGAAAAGTTCAAGAGTACTAGAAACGAAAGTTCGATAGTTTGATAGAAATTCGGATTTCAAGGGTTATTAGGATTTGATTGAAAAAAACATCCAATTTATAGAGAAATTGGAGAAAAAGACAAGATTAGCATGATAGTGATTCGAATAGAAATTCAAATCAAGAATAGCAAAGTTATGACATGTTGCTATGCAAAGAGGCTTGTGACAATTTTATGACAGATTTTATGACAAATTTCCATGTCAAGACAAGTTCTATGACAAATTGCTATGTC
Source organism: Cryptomeria japonica (assembly GCF_030272615.1). Lineage (NCBI taxonomy): Eukaryota > Viridiplantae > Streptophyta > Pinopsida > Cupressales > Cupressaceae > Cryptomeria > Cryptomeria japonica. The sequence goes on along the minus strand of NC_081408.1, from coordinate 174,947,927 downwards.
AAGACAAGACTCTATGACAAATTGCTATGTCAAGACAAGACTCTATGACAAATTGCTATGTCAAGACAAGACTCTATGACAAATTTCTATGTCAAGAGTATGACACATGAAGCACAAAAATAGGGAGAACTAGAGACAAGTTAATTAGGTGGAATTTGAAATTAGGAAAATAGAAAATAGGTGGAAATTAGGAATTTAGGAAAATTAATGAAAAATTAGGAAATTAGGAGAAATTAGGAACTTAGTAAATTAATTAATAATTTCTCATTTATTAATTAATTCACAAAAAGGAATAATTAGCCAATTAAATAAAGATTTAATTGTAATGAGAAGACTTAGGATTAATAAATAATTTAGTAATCCTAGAAGAAGAAATGGCAAATTAGGTTAAATGAATAAATCATAAAACCCTAGAAGACGAATTAGAAGTGCAAAAATGACAATTAGGTCTTGACAAAGGATAATTGATATCGATTCGATCATGATTTTGAAATGATAAATGACCAATGTTGATAAATGATTTGATTGAGATTGGTTGACAAAAATCAATGACAAATTGACCAAATTGACATGATTGAAGAGGACAAGGATCGATGACAAATCGATCTCAATATGACAAGATTGACAAGGACAAAGAATCGATGACAAAATGGATTGCAAGACGACAAGATCGAACAGTGACAACGATCGATGACAAATCGATCGCACGATGACAAGATTGAAAAGAGGACAAAACCCTAATTAGGATTGATAATGTCCAAAATGATGACATATTAATATGCACATTGATGCAACAAGATAAAATCGATCAAAATCATGACTGGATAGTGTTGTCGACAAGACCAAATTTGAGGACGAGATGATTGAAGAATATAGAAGAATGACTCGATGCTCGCAAATGATAAAAATCAAGTGCGTGACATAGGAGAAATGTTAATGCGATGCAAAAACCTAAAATAAGGCAATGCGCAAATGTTAAAGTATGACTTCGCAAGCGTTGACCATTTTTGGGTGTCTACATTTTGCCCCTCTTTGAGACAATGCGATTTTAAGCGTTGTTTCAAAGAACAATAATGAAAAATGCCCCAGACAATAATAATGACATATGCATGCCCCCTCGAGGAATTGGCCGGAAACATGCAGAAAAGAGGCCAATTGATCGATAAGAATGATAGAAAATGATAGGATCAAACGGACTGCCAAGACGGACCGAAGAAATGTTAGTAAGTAGAAATTAGATAGAGGACAGTTAGAGATGATGAAAAACTTGCTTTCAGTAATGCACTTTGTAGGTGAGAACCTTTATTTTTATGTAGCAAAATGGATGCGTAGCATCATGGCATTGAAGGCCAGAGCTGAAATGCAACCCTTTTTGCAAAAGACAGACACATCACAGACAAACGACAATCACAACAAAAAAGAAAGGGACCATGAGCCATCCTGGTCACTCTAAATCACTTAGTGACATCATCGAGCAACATAGGAACATGATCGAAGCCAAAGATAAATCAATTAAAAAGATAGGATGCACAAATTCCAACAAATCAAACGAACATCTTGATCTTCATTGTCAAAAGTTGAACGTGCTGATAGGACGATCATGCTGTCTGGTTTCAGGAAATGCGGTACCCCGTCTAAGACAGGACACAGTCTGGTTTCGAGTATACCACACCCTGTATAAGACCCATGATAATGTGACAAGGACAAATGATTTTTAATGCGGATATTCGATTGATAAGACAATTTGGATCAGTTTGAATGCTTGGTTTGAGTTGAAAAAGTTCATCTGGTAATGCGTGATTTCATTAAAGCACAGTGTTTGATTGCGAGTCATTGGATGTATACTCAGTGAGCTGTCGATGCACAAAGGGAATACTTTATTGCAAAAATGCGTGTTTTTGTTTTTTGGAGTTTTTACAATTTTTTTGTGTTCATTCTTTTTTCAGGACTTTATTTGATTTTTATGGATTTTTTCAGGACATTATTTGATTTTTTATGGATTTTTTCAGGACATTATTTGATTTTTTTGAACTTTTTCAAGACATTTTTCAATTTTTATGAATTTATTTTAGGACGTTTTGAGATTTTTTGGATTTTTTCAAGACATTATTCAATTTTTTTGGATTATTTCAGGACATTATTAGATTTTTAAGACTTTTTTTCAGGACATTTTTCAATTTTTATGAATTTATTTCAGGACGTTTTGAGATTTTTTGGATTTTTTTCAGGACATTTTTTCAATTTTTTTGGGATTATTTCAGGACATTATTTGACTTTTTTTTTTGAATTTATTTCAGGACATTTTTTGATTTTTTTATGATTTTGTCCCCAGTGTCTAGCAAGGCAAGGAATATGACAAATGGATAAATAAGCTTGCTGAAATGATGGTGGATAGAGGGAAGACAAAGGTCTTTTATTATGGAGACAATGCGAATGCAATTTCCAAGAGCTATTACGTGATGGGACAAGAGACTGGATATGACAATGTATAGCAGTGACATGGCATGAGGGACATATCAAGAGGGTTTTGAAACCATGTTTAAATTTTGTGTCCTTAAGTCAGATCAAGATCAAGAGACAGAAAAAGAGTGTATGGATAGTGATAAGATATGGATAGGATAAGCAAGACCAAGAATGGATAAGGGACATAGACTGAAGGTTGCAATAAGATAGGGAATATGGATGAAAAGCTATAATAAGCAAATGGATAAATGACCAAAAGCTATGATAGACTGAAAGCTGCAAACAAGATACATGATGCTCATGACGACCGTCAGCCTTGTCAAGATCAAAGGTGGAAAGAGGAAATGGACATGAGGGACAATAGGGACAAATGGACATGAGGGAAAACCTGCCCCCAAGTGTAGTGTGCAAGAAGTTCATAGATTACGCATGACGCCTGTTTGCCAGGTTTTCATCACGGTACTTGCCCAAGGCGCCTGTTTGCCAGGTTTTCACCAGTGGACGAATTATTTTTCTTTACTTTTTTCTCTTTTGTCTTTCTTTTTTTCACTTTTTTTTGAATTTTTTTGACTTTTTCAATAGAAGATGGACACCTGATAGGGGATGGAAGAAGGACTCAAGCGTCTTTTTTTTTGGATAGTAGCCTTGAAAAAAAATAGACCATGACCTTTAAAAGTATGCTCAAAGATGTTGGTAGGATAAGGACATGGAAAATGACATGACACTAAGGCACGGATTTATGCAAAGGATGGGATCAAAGGGATCGAAGGATGGAAAATATGCATTGGATAATGGATAGGGTACTGGAAGAAGTGGGCTTCACTGGATGGAAATGAAGGCAAGATCGACATTGGCACACACCTTGAGGGGTGATGGACTGATGGAGGACAAATGTATTTTGGATATTGAGATTTTGACGAAGGAATAGCTAGGGATTTTGGGACATAAGGGCCCAAAACGGATGAAGAAGGTGATGGAGGAATAGACTTGGACGATTTGGATGGAGGAACAGCAATTTTGGATGCCAGTATAGGTTGTTCTTTTTGTGCTTCAAGGAGCTTCTTGGGGATCCACATGGTTTTTGATTTTTCATGCTTTTGTGGTTCCTTGGAGTGCATTGCTTGCACAAGGGATTTAGGAACCCATATATATTTTGACTTTGCTTTATTTTTCTTAGTGGGCCTTTGTGGCCTTTTGGATATTTCCTTTTCTTTATAGATCATACTGTTCTTTGTTTTGACATGTCGATTAGATTGGACATGATGATCTTTGAATACATGTGGATTTCTAGACTTACGACTTTTATGCTTGGCATCCAAATTGCTTGGAAGAGGGAATGAATGTCGGTGTGGATGGGAATGATATGGAGGCCTGTGGGATGGATGGAAGGTTCTCCAAGATGTGTGCCTTTGCTGATGTTGCATAGGAGATGGAGGGATATAAGGACCTAGAATGGATGGAAGTGATGATGGGGAAGGTGGACATTTGGATTTTGACTTTGAAGGGATACCAACGCCTTGAGAGTGAGCTCTGTAGCCATGACCATTAGTATACTCTTCAATATGGAGGGGTTCTTGCTTGTGAAGGTCTACCCCTTTGCCTTTATCAATATCTTGACTTGTAGGATACTCTTTTCTTTGGGAAGAAGACGCGAGTCCATTATGAGGTGGATGTGATATGAGAGAAATAATGAGATCTTGAAGTGGATTGGATTGCACCAAAGTGGAAGAACCCGTTATGCATGTCAAGGGTTCATGAACATCTTGCACTAACACGTTAGAATCATGAGGGGGATTAGGATCATGAGGGGGACTAGGATTGTGTAGTGGACATGGTTCAATGATAGGATCTTCAAGAGATGGAATGGAAGAAATAATGGGATCGTCAAAAGAAATACGATCTTGGAGTGGATATGCTGGATTAAGACAAGGAGATGGAGGAACAAGTGGATCTTGTGGAGGATCTAAAGGAATAATTTGATCTTGACAAGGAAGAAGATCATTGGAATCCTCTTTAAAGGTGCTTTGCTCTTGACTTTTAATGGGATCATCGGAAAGGATGGAAGGGATATCTTGATCTTTCTTAGGAAGTGGAATGTCAATGGGATTTGAAAGGACATTGTGTTCATGAAATGGAAGGGGATCATTTGGGACTAGATGGACTAAGATATCTTGATCTTGTTCGGAGAATGGAGTGTCAATAGGACTTGAAAAGGTGTTGTTCTCTTGGATAGAATGGATAGTGATAGGAGGATCATTATGAATGTGTGGGAAGATGGGGTCCTGGTCAACAATCAGATGGGATGATAAGGTTTTGGGATCTTGATCTTGATCTGTTTCAAGACACATTTCTTTATGCTCTAAACTATCCTCTTGACATGGAGTTAGACTTTGAATATGCATGGGGGATTTTGGCAAGGGATTAATGCTTTGGCATGAAGGAAAGGCAATTTGAACATTTGTAAGATCAGACATTCCAATCGTAAAGCTTTCTTGCATCTTAGATTTGGATCCCCTTTTTGGTATTCGAGGAATCACTTCTTGTTGAGGGACACTTGTCATCAACATTTGTGTGGCCTTCATTTGATCTGGTGTTAAAGGTGTTGCATTAAACAATGGATTGTTTATTATTTCGAATGTGGACTTTTGAGGAATAGTCACTGTCAATGCCTTTGAAGCACGTTTACTCATCAAGGTGGGTTGGGTTTCTTGTTGCACATGTTCATCATTTGGATGCGGAGAGAAACCTAACAACTCACCGCCTTGTTGTTTTTGCACATTAATTTGCTTACTTAAGGAGGTCACATTACTCATCATGTCAAGATATTTTTGTGGGAACCTCTTAAAGAGCTTATTCAAGAATTTATCCATCTTTTTTGTCAACTTTGGATCCTTAAGGTACATAACAACATCATCAGAGACATCGAAATCTGATGAAGAATCTGGTAAAATATTTGGATTTGTTTCTTGCTGAATGCCTTGATCTGAACTAAATCCTTGTGAGAGAGTTTGTTCTTCATACAATGTTTGTATTTCATGTTGCAAGCTGGACTGATTCCAATTGAAAGGTGCATTTCCTCGTGGAGTTGGTGGGACACTCCCTTGTCTTGGTTTCATCGGTACAAACAGTGGTCCATATAATCATGGTGGTCCAAGTTGAACCGTTCCATATGGTGGTAGAGATGTGTTTGATGAACCTTCAACTTGCATTGTTTGACTAGTTTGAAACTGCGAATTTGCTATGTTATCCATGGGTTGATACATTGGTTCACTCATCTTCTTAGATCTTGATCTTGTCTCAACAGGCATGTCACTTATGCAAATGCAATATTTTTTGGAATTTTTCAAAGACAATATATGATATGTAACTAAATGCAAACTAAATATATGAAAATGCAATCTATGTTTTTGGTTGTTTTTGAAGATCTTGACAAACTTTTTGAAATGCAAATCTAAGAGATGGACCCTTAGGAAATTGAAATGATGCCTAGACCTCAAAGGACAAAAGGACTTAATTGACAAAGGACAAGATGACAATGTCTCCCCTATATGATTGGATACTAAGCTAGGTTTGACGAAATGATATTGATGACAAAAGGACAAAGGACTTTGATTAGGTCTAGACCTCTTACAATGACTTAGGGTTTACCAAAGATTTGGATTGCTCAAGTATGACAAGACCTAGTTTTGACACTATAGGCAAAAGGACAATCAATATGCAAATGACCCTAATATGATATGATAATGACCTAAGCTTAATGAAGAGATTTAGGGTATGCAAATGCAAATGTATGACAATGGTATGACTTTAATGCAAGAGGACACATGTAAATGGATGACTCTTATTGATATGCAAAAGAAGTATGACTTAGGTGAAACTTAACTTTGATAATTGACAATGACTTTGCTAAATGCAACCTAGGATGAACCTAAATGTAAGTGACATAAGAGTTGAGAAAAGTTTTTGAACAATGTTGGATAGCCATGGTTTAGGAAGATGATCTTTGAATCTTGTTGAATGTTTGTTGGATGAATATCTTTTGTGCTTAATCTTGTTTTGATCAATGTGTTTTGCTTTTGAAATAGGATATCATTCAACTTTTGACAATCAAAGAATACAAGATGTTGCAACTTAGACTCAAGACAATCATGCTCATTTCCACATTCCTTAGGGTAGGCAAAGACATTAGGTACTTGAGAGGTAGACTCATTATGAGATTCAAGGAGAATACATAGATGCTTGACCCCACGGGCTCCCCTCCACGGCACTCACTTCTCAGGGCAGCCAAGCATCAGTCCCCATATTAAATAAAGATGGTGCAATTGCTATGTCAAGACAAGACTCTATGACAAATTTCTATGTCAAGAGTATGACACATGAAGCACAAAAATAGGGAGAACTAGAGACAAGTTAATTAGGTGGAATTTGAAATTAGGAAAATAGAAAATAGGTGGAAATTAGGAATTTAGGAAAATTAATGAAAAATTAGGAAATTAGGAGAAATTAGGAACTTAGTAAATTAATTAATAATTTCTCATTTATTAATTAATTCACAAAGAGGAATAATTAGCCAATTAAATAAAGATTTAATTGTAATGAGAAGACTTAGGATTAATAAATAATTTAGTAATCCTAGAAGAAGAAATGGCAAATTAGGTTAAATGAATAAATCATAAAACCCTAGAAGACGAATTAGAAGTGCAAAAATGACAATTAGGTCTTGACAAAGGATAATTGATATCGATTCGATCATGATTTTGAAATGATAAATGACCAATGTTGATAAATGATTTGATTGAGATTGGTTGACAAAAATCAATGACAAATTGACCAAATTGACATGATTGAAGAGGACAAGGATCGATGACAAATCGATCTCAATATGACAAGATTGACAAGGACAAAGAATCGATGACAAAATGGATTGCAAGACGACAAGATCGAACAGTGACAACGATCGATGACAAATCGATCGCACGATGACAAGATTGAAAAGAGGACAAAACCCTAATTAGGATTGACGATGTCCAAAATGATGACATATTAATACGCACATTGATGCAACAAGATAAAATCGATCAAAATCATGACTGGATAGTGTTGTCGACAAGACCAAATTTGAGGACGAGATGATTGAAGAATATAGAAGAATGACTCGATGCTCGCAAATGATAAAAATCAAGTGCATGACATAGGAGAAATGTTAATGCGATGCAAAAACCTAAAATAAGGCAATGCACAAATGTTAAAGTATGACTTCGCAAGCGTTGACCATTTTTGGGTGTCTACAATGCCTTCATCACTCTTAGCTTCAAACTTGCTTATTTAATCACCTCCTTTAATAAAACAGTTTCTTCCAAATATTTCAAAATAGCTAACATTAGGTGACCTTCCATACCAGTACTCATATGGGGTCTTGTACTTACCTCTTTTTACCGATACCCAGTTCATTGTGTAGATTGTTTTACTTGTAGCTTCTCTCAAAAATATTTTGATACACCTTGTATCAACATAGTCCTAGCAGATTCAACCACTGACCGATTGTTTCTCTCTGCTATACCATTCTGCTATGGTGTCCTTGGTGTAGAAATTTGTCGCTTGATACCATTATCATCACAATATTTAGTGAACTCTACAGAAGTGAGTTCACCACCTTGATATATTCTTAGATACTTTATCATTTTGCCACTCTCTTTCTCAGTTAAGGCTCTGAATGCCTTGAATTTGTCAAAAGATTCATTATTGTCCTTCAAGAATGTGACCCACATCATCGTTGAACAATCATCAATGAAGATCATGAAGTATTTGTCACCTTGAATGCTTCTTGTTCTAATTGGTCCACATAGATTAGTATGAACCAAATCTAACAAGTTCTCTATTGAGAAAGACTTGCTCTTAAAATTTGAAGAAGTCATCTTCCCTAATTGACATTCTTTACAAAGAACATTAATTAGTTTGTCTAGCTGAGGCAGACCTCTTATAGTCTTAGACTTGCTTACTTTAATAATATTGTCAAAATTAATATGACAAAATCTCCTATGCCAAAGCCAGCTATCATCCATCTTTGCAATCAAACAGTTGCTAACATTAGGATTGAGATGGAATAGATTACCTTTGGTCTGTTTACCGGTTGCAATCAATTCACCTTTGTTGTCATAGATTTTGCATATACTATTTATGAATTCCAGTGGGTATCCTCTGTCATTAAGTTATGCCACACTAAGAAGATTGTGCTTTAGTCCTTCAACCCAATTGACATCATCAGCATTGCTTTTCCCATTAAGAGAAATAACTCCTTTTCCTTCCACCATACAAGGTGAATCATTGCCAAATTTGACAACACCGCCATCAAATTCTTTCAGGGAAACAAGTTTTCTCAGATCACCAGTCATGTGATGTGAACAACCACTATCAATCATCCAATCATCAGAGTTATCCATTCTAGATACTAGTGCCTTTTGATCTTATATTTCTTCCTTAATGGCTACAAACACAATATCTTCACCATCATCATCAGATTCTTCATCAGTAGCACCACTGTCAATAGCTACAAGACAATCTCTCTTGCCTTTGCCCTTCTACTTCTTAAATTTATCTCTTTTGTATTCATTTTCACCATTAGGGAAATTTGTTGCTATATGACCAATCTTGTTGCATGTAAAACATTTTAAAGGTAGCTTACCTTTACATTTACCGGTGCCTATAGGAAGTCATTTTGCCAACAATGCTTCAAGATCCACTAAGACGTCATCATCTTCAACATCTCTACTGGATCTAGATTCATAGTTATGGCTGTTATCTCTACTTCTTCTCACATATGGGTTAGAGACCGAACCTCTAAATGTAGATTCTAATCTCTGTACACTACCATCATAGCCATTTAGTTCAAAATCAGTAAGTTTGCCAATAATAGAGTCAAGAGTTACATTTGTCTTATCAATGGATTTCAGCTCCTGAATAGCTCCAACTCGGATAGCATAGACCAATAGCAGGGTTCTTAGTACTTTACTGATTACTATGGCATCTTCCACTTTCCCTCTTGCACTCTTTATCTTACCAACTATCTCTTTAATCCTTTGACCGTACTACTAGATATTCTCACCTTCAGACATTCTCATGTCGTCAAACTTTCCTCTTAAGCTCTCCTCTTTGGAAATCTTAACATGTTCATCACCGTTATAAATCTCTTCTAATTTCTTCCATACTTCATGTGCAGTTTCAAGACCATGAACATCTACATATTCAACATTAGACAGGAAACTGATAATAGCTTCTAATGCCTGGTGATTTTCTTGATGTTCTTTCTTCTGATCATCAGTCATGGGTTCAGTAGGTGTAGTATACTTATTTTTTATATGCTCTCAATACTAACTACCAAGACTCTTAATGTAAATCTTCATCTTGTCACTCCATATTCTATAGTTATCTTTGTTAAACTTCGGACCTTCTTTCTTCATCATGATCTACAAGATCTTTTCCTCAAGTTATTAGGCTTTTAGATTAAGAGGACCTGAGTCACTCTGATACCAATTGATGGTATGATGAAAGAATAAGTATCTGGTAGAATACTGATTGGGGGGGTGAATCAGTTACTGAAAAAATGAATCAAAGTTCCCAAACTCAAACTCAGTCAGACAAAGTAAACATATCTCAGTCAAGATCAATATCCATAGGAATACTTGACATCGACCAGTTTAACTGTTATGAAAACCTTAACAGTAAACAACTTCAACATTTATGTAAATCAACAATGCTCAATCATAACTCAACATATTCATCTCTCAATTCTTCTGCATAATATACCTTATCAAAAATTAACCATATCAGCAAATAAAGTCACAACCACAAAAACATTCACCACTTGACACAAATGTTTATACGTGGAAAACCCAAATAGGTAAAAACCACGGTGAGATAGAACTCACAAGGATAGCTATCTAAACTCTTTTGAATTTCACCCTGTTAGGAGCCAAAGCCTGTTAGAGCTTTACAATAAGTCTTGTTAAGAACTAATTCTAGTTAGGAATCACCCGGTTAGGGGATTTTACAAATATACCTTGTCAAAAGCACAATACCCTGTTAGAAGTAACCTCGCTGTAGGATTTAAGAATCCAAGCTAATGGACCACCTTGTTAGAGGATTTAATGAGTAACCAAGATTGTTAGAGAACACCCAGCTAAGGGATTTAACTTTTGTTGTAATTGTTAGAAAACAACAGTTTTGTTGATCTGTCTAAATAGCACTACTTTTGCTTGATCAAGTCCTTCTATAACCTTTAATCTACCTTCACTTAGAGTGAAGATCCACTCACCGGTTTGGCAACTACACACTCAATAGTTTTTCTACCATTCTTGCTAACAACCTTTACAACATATTTCATTGACCTTAAATAGAAATCAATTAGGTCAGTAACACAACAAAAATCTAATTCTCATCATCGAGATTACAAACAAGTCGATACAATCTTGAATGTTAGAAATCATGACAATCTTCTTCACATTCTTCAAGACAATTTCAACTGCTCCATGATCACCTCTTCATCGAACTATCTAACCCAACACGTGTTATGCATTAGATGCATTCCACTTTTCTCCTTCCCTAGACAAGAACAAATGTGCCAAAACAATTTGAATATATCCTCATTTAGATGATCACACATGTCTCCATCAAACTTGGTCGGTTAGGGTTTAACATCTGATAGGGTTTTACCAATTACATTACATAGAAAGGTTTAACCCTTTATACCAGTTCACCGATTCACCTTACAAATTGTGCATACCAGTTTACAACATGTTCCACAAAGCTCTTTTACTGGTTATTTAGCCAAAAGAAAAAAACAACAATATCAGCAATATCATGAATACCATTACCGGTTCAATTGACATCAATGACAACATCTCATTAATGCAATCTCTATGCAAAATACCAACAAGATGACTGAGACAAAAACAAAGTATTCAATAGAGCGAAGACAAACAGAGATTCAGAGCTTAACCGGAACTCATTATTACATTATCAGATGCTACTTGAGATTTTATTTCATTGTATTTTCTCATCCTAAAGTTTGTAGCCTTTCAGGCAACTATATTTGAGAAGTGATCTCTAGGTAGTGAGCCTGAATGAAAGTGCATTCCCCATCTATGTAATATTTATGTACTTCTAGCCATAGTATATGAATATTGTGGGTTCCAGCTACACCATGGTTTTTCCTTTTTCCGGTTTCCACGTATAAATTCTGGTGTTGTGGATTTGTGTATTCTTTGTTGTGTATGTTTATGTTCTTTTCTGTTATGCATTGTGAATCAGTGGATAAATAAGAAGTTTGTGGTTTTGGATTCTAATATATCACTAATTCAATCCCCCTCCTCTCGGTGATCTTTGATTCTAACATTTATAAGTGCCCACACTACAAGTCAGAAGTATCAAGGAGAAAAATCTTGAGTACACACATATCTAAAGGAGATGTAGAATCTATACGTTCTCTTAGTTAAATGGATGAATCTAAGAAAGGAGATGTACTTATGATGAAAAGGACATTATTGAAGCCACCCAAAAAATAGGATGAATTTAACCAAAGGAAAATATTGTTTAGGATAGTATACAATGTAGGTTAAAATTATTACAAGGTCATAATAGATATTTGGAGTACTGATAATTTAGTCTTAGCTAAAATGGTACATAAGTTGGGGTTAAAAACAATAGATCCACCTACTCCTTACAAGGTTTCATGGCTACAAAAAGGGCACCAAAACTTGGTTTATTAATAATGCCTAGCGAGTTCAATAGAGATTTATGAAGATGAGATGTGGTGTGATATTGTACCTATGGATGTATGATATTTTCTCTTAGGAAGAACATGGTAGCTTGATAGGGAGGTAACCCAAAATGAGAGTAAAAATCACACATTACAAAAAATAGAGAAAACACTATTACACAATTAATAAATAAAGAAGAAGAGGTGGAAAGTGGTCCAACGATATTATTGGTGATAAGAAAAAATATTTTGAAGGAGTTTAAGAATGAAATTCTATGTTTTGTATTAGTTATGATATACTTAGAGCTAACTATTGGTAGGAGTGACATGTCTTCAAAAGTAAAGGTTTTGCTAGAAGAATTTGATCAATTAATGTCCAATGAATTTCCCAAAAGAATTATACCTATAAGGAGCATTACCCATCATATTGATTTAATTCCAAAAGAAATTCTACTCAACACAGATGCTTATATAAGGAGACCTACATAAAATGAAGAGGTGAACAAACAAGTATAATGTTGATGGCTTAATTGACACAATAAACAAAAGGTTTGATAAATCTAACTTACCTATCGTAAAAGAGATACTGGATCCAAAGATCTACCACCTCCTAAGTTCTCAAAACATGGGTCATGAAATACTCTCCAAGAAATGTTATCAATGGTATGGTTTATTAAGGGGCCTATTATTTTTCTCGACCTTAAATTGGGTTGATTTTCTAAATTACTCTTACCCCTAATAAGGGTTGTAAAACAAAGTATATAAAGATTAACCAAACAATGCAAAAGGATGTAATTAATACTTTGTCAATATTATACAAATCAACTAAATGGATACAAAAGTAACATACCATTAATATTTAGAGCAATTTTACATTCAATTATAAATTTTAATAGTGCCAAATTTTAAGGGAATTTTTCAAACTTAAATATGCATTTATTCAAAAATCCAATCACCATTTGCATTAATAGAGAAGGATTTGAAAATAAAAGCTACCATTCAACAATGCAACTTTACCATTCAACAATACAAATTATCTCTTTGTAATTAAAAGTAAAAACAAATAAGAAAAAGTATCAATCAAATTCATGAGCATATTAAGAATTATAGAATCCATGAAATTGTATCTTCATCAATATCTAAATTTTAATAACAAACAAAAGATCAACTTCACTGATATCATGATTCTATAGGTTTTTTAAAATGCATGTCAACCACTCTAGAATGCTTGGAAAATTGGAAATAAATACATATGATGAAACAACTATCTATGGACCTAAATATTTATTCAACCTTTGCAAATGGTCTATAATTTACATTTAGCACTATTTATAAGTGCTAAGAAAAAGTTTTAAGAATTCCCACCCAAATTCCATGTTAAATTGGAGTTTGGTTAGCATCCAAGTTGTCACTCCAACAAAACTTGTTTTATCTTTAAATAATTGCCAAAATTTAATGGTAAGCACCCAAGTGAACTTGTTTTCTCTATGAAATTTCATGTCGAACCCTGCCAAGTGAACTTCCAATTATTTAGAGGTAAACTCGCATAATTTATTAATCAAATTAGCAAGTCATGTAAAGAATAAATAATATCATTTCGATTTGAATTTCAATATTTTTGTTACATAAACCTTTTTTTGATGTTTATATTGTTAAAAAATTTCTAGAAATTTTTCCAAAGCTTGTTCATTAGGTCCATTGACCCACTCTATTATGAACTTAATCAAATTGAAACTTTGTTTAAATTTGGTCACTACTCCTTTAAATCCTTGTATCTTCCCAATAACCACCTTCTTAGTTTTTCTTAAATCAATATATCTATCACATAGTTGTTGATCGACCCCTTTTTCTAAATCGAGTTCCTAATTTAGTTCTCTCCCCCAAGCTGCCATAGCATTATCCTCAATATCCAATATGTATTTTTTATCTAAAAAGAGGTTAGGGCTTATTATTTTACTAACAAATTTCTCAAACTCTTTGTAAATAGAAAATAAAACATGATGCTCAATATAGATTCCCTATATTCAAGGGCTATGTCCTAAAAAGATTCTTAAAAATTACAGTTGTCTACAAAATTGACATTTCTTCCCCTAACATATATGAATTCTCTAATTACTTAGATTCAATACTTGTATCTCCTCCCACATATATGGATTTATAATCAAGAGGTGTAAAAAGACCTTTAACAAAATGTGTATAATTATACACTCTAGGTACAAACTAGGTAGATAGACACTTTCTTCTAACAGTCCAACTTCATTATTAGTGTATTTTGATGCATAATTGCCTTACAATATTTCACCTTACAAACGGAGGTTACTAAATTTCTTCTTTGACATCCTTAATATAACATTGTAGGCCCTCTTATATTTAGCTTAAAAGTTTTAATTATTTATCTGAAAGGAAGCAATAGGAAAACATAAATAAATGCAAGAAAGTTGTATAGATAATGTAAGTGATGCTTGATCATTTTATTCATAAAAAAATATAGATATACATCAAGGAGATAATTATAGTAACTCACGCTTTTTATATAATTCAACTAATGTGAAATTGCTATACGAATATTATCTATAGACAAAACATTATCTATTACTAAAGGAATTGATTGTTCTACACTATGACCTGCCTAATATAAAATGTCCTAGAATCCTTGAAAATGTCCTAGAATCCTTGTACAATGCTCAAAATTCTCTTTTATAAAAAAACAGAGAAAAGAAGTTAAATTCCTTGGTCCAAATTTTTCATTTTCATTTGACCAACATTACAAAAGGAATATCCATAAAGGCATAGCTACTTCACATAGGAAAAAAAACTCAAGAATTGAGAAAGTGCTATAGTGGTTGTTGAAACCACATGAGTTTTGAAAGTCATTGGGGCATGAAGAAGATACCAATCATTGTCACATTAGCTCCAATAAGGATAAAAGTTTCTAATGATAATAATTTCTTGTCAACTAAAGCAATGAAGGAGAATCCAAAGTCATGCTAGTTGTAATGTCATCCACTTAGCAAGTTAATATCATATAAAACTTGATGACCAATTTAAATGCAAATATTCTCTATTCATTTTACTTTTCAACCCATTTTGCATACATTTTTTGTAAGGCCATTGGAAATAAAGTAATTGTGTAACACTGTCATTATGTGTAGTATATCTATGTATTTTTTAACCTATGACCTTGAATTTCATGTATGTTAAAAATTTATAGAGGATGTAGATTTCTAGAACAAAAATTATTGCAAGAGGAATGAGGTATCAAGGTCTGCAAAACTAAGAAAATATCATTTGTAAACTTGGGCACATATCTTAAGGCCTTTCATGAATTTGATTGCTAAGA
This sequence comes from Cryptomeria japonica, assembly GCF_030272615.1. NCBI lineage: Eukaryota > Viridiplantae > Streptophyta > Pinopsida > Cupressales > Cupressaceae > Cryptomeria > Cryptomeria japonica. Next base: position 174,932,370 of record NC_081408.1, on the reverse strand, counting down.
TTGATGAGAAAGATGAATTGGTTGCTAAGATTGAAGAGAAAGATGAATTGGTAATTGACAGTGGTTGTTCATATCATATGGCAGGTGATAAAAATAAATTGGTGAATATGGAAAAGTATGATGGTGGTATAGTAAGATTTGAAGATGATAAAGCTTGTGTGATTCGTGGTAGAGGTTCTATATCTTTTGATGGTAAGAATAACATTGATGATGTATTATATGTTGAAGAATTTGAGCATAATCTTCTAAATGTTGGACAACTAGTTGACAAGGCATATGATTTGTAATTCAAGAATGGTAAATGCAAGATTTTGAATGCCTCCGATGTAGAGATTGCAATAGGGACTAAAACTAGAGGTAATATCTTTCATATGAATGCTAGTGAGAAAAGTTGTTTGATTGCTCAGATAGATGAAAGTTGGTTGTGGCATAAGAGGATGTGTTATGTTAACTTTGACTGTATGGTAAGGATAAGTTCTACTGAAGTTGTTAGAGATTTGCCTAAGATTGTGAAGCTCTCTAATCCGGTATGTAAAGAATGTTAGTTGTGGAAGCAAAACAAGAAAATCATTTAAAAGAAAATTGTATACATCTAATGTACTGTTCGATCTTGTGCATATTGACTTGTGTGGTCCTACAAGAGTGAGAAGCATGCAGTGTGACATGAATTTTATGTTGCTAATTGATGATTACTCTAGAATGATGTGGGTGACTTTTCTAAGGGAGAAATCAGAAGCATTGGAGAAATTCAAGATATTCAAAGAAAAGGTGGAGACTGAGATAGGGTTGAAGTTGAAGTGTCTAAGATTCGATAGAGGAGAATTCACATCTAGTGAGTTTGATACATTTTGTGAGAGGAATAGACTTATAAGACATTTATCTGCTCCTAGAACCTCTTAGCAGATTGGAGTTGTTGAAAGGAAAAATAATAATAATCTTGGATGCTGCTAAAATGATGTTGATTGAAGGAAATGTTGCACAAACCTTTTTGAAGGAAGATATTAGCATTGCTATTTACACATTCAATTGGGTGCATATAAAAGGTGATTCCAGTAAGACTCCTTATGAGCTATGGTTTGGTCATGTCCCTACTATTAGATATTTCAAATTTTTTAGAAGTAATATTATATAAAAAGAGATGAGGGTATAGGGAAATTTGTTGCAAGATGTGATGAAGGAATTTTCTTGGGATATTCTACTAAGAGCAAGGTCTATCGGTGTTACAATAAGAGGTTGAAGAAGATAGTGGAAAGCGTAAATGTAAAAGTTGATGAATGTTCTGGTAAGCAGATCAGAGCATGCATATATGAGATTGATGAAAAAGATATTGTTTCTAAGCCTTCATAGACTGAGATCTTGAAGAAGATTAATTCGCTAGAGATAGTTAATTTGAATATTGATGTTACCGATGAAGGACTTCAAGAGTCTGAAAAATCAGAATATTTTCAAGACTCTGAGGTATGTGAAATTGAATCACTCTAAGAATTAGATTATTGGTGATAAGAACATGGATGTGATGACTAGGAAAATATTTGTTGCTAAAGAGATATGCTTGATTTCTAAGATTGAACCTAAAGATGTTGCTGAAGCATGTAAGGATGAGAATTGGATAAAAGCTATAGAGGATGAGCTGAATCAGATTGAAAAGAATAACACTTGGGAGCTTGTTTCGAGACCTAAAGACAAAAATGTGATTGACACTAAATGGGTGTTCTGGAATAAACTGAATGAAGCTGGTGAAGTGGTAAGAAACGAAGCAAAATTGATATGTAAGGGATGTTCTCAGATGGAAGGTATTGATTATAAAGAAACTTTTTCTCCTGTAGCTAGAATTGAAGTTGTTAGACTACTGCTTGCATATGCTACTTATAAGAATTTCAAGGTTTATCAGATGGATGTCAAGTCAACCTTTTTGAATGGTGATCTTTAGGAGGAAGTCTACATTGAGCAACCAGAAGGATTTTCAGTATCAAATGTAGGAGACATGGTATGTAGATTGAAGAAAGCTCTATATGGACTGAAGCAAGCCCCTAGAGTCTAGTATGCAAGATTAGATAAGTATTTGATGAAGTTAGGATTTAGTAAAGGTATTGTTGGTAATAATTTATACTTTAAGGTTGAGGATGATAACATTTTGATTGTTGAGGTATGTGGATGATATTATTTTTGGAGGAGATGATGATTTGAGTATGAAGTTTGTTGATGATATGCAAAAGGAATTTGAGATGTATATGGTAGGTGGGATGAATTTATTCTTAGGATTGCAGATTACTCAGACCGGTAAAGGTATTTTTATTTCTTAATCTAAATATGTGAAGGAATTGTTGAAGAAATCTGGGTTAGTTGATTCTAGACCTATTGGAACTCCTATGGTGACTAGATGCAGGATGTGTAAGAATAATGAATCCAAGAAAGTAAATCAAACCTTATATAGATTTATGGTTGGTAGACTACTATACCTGACTCAAACTAGACTGGATATTATGCATGTTGTGTCTTTGTGCTATATTTCAAGTTGATCCTAAAGAAACTCATGTTACTGCTATTAAAAGAATTTTCAAATACTTGACAGGAACTACTGACTATGAGTTGTGGTATCCGAAGAATGATGATTTTATGTTGTGTTCCTATACTAATGTTGATTGGGTAGGTGATGTAGATGACTGAAAGAGCACTATTGGTGGAGCATTCTTTTTGGGGAAGGCATTGGTGTCATGGGTGAGCAAGAAACAAGATGCTATATCTCTATCTACTGTTGAAGCTGCATACATTGTTGCTGCTACAAATTGTACTCAGGTAGTTTCAATGAAATAGATGTTGAAGGACATTAGAGTTATGTATGATGAGCCTACTGTTATTTACTATGACAATTCAAGTGCTATTAATGTTTCCAAGAATCTGGTACTGCATTCTAAAACGAAGCATACATCAATTAAGTATCATTTCAAGAGGGAGAAAGTTAGTGATGAAGAAGTAAAATTGGAGTATGTACCTACAAAAGGTCAGATTGTAGATATTTTTAGCCTTTGCCTATAAATAAATTTGTGTATTTGAGAGAAGTTAGGGGTCTCTACCCCCCTGATGAGAACTAGGTGCATTAAGATGCATCAATTCGATGGACTTCACACTCTTGTCTCTTTATCCAGGTTGATGAGTTGATGCTACTACTCAGCTAGACTACTTAGTGAGTTGTTCAAAGTTGTGATTGTGTTGTTTTGGGGAGAGAAGCTTGATTAGTTTATATCTTTGGTATTGTTGTCAAAGGGGGAGAGAAGCATGTGAAAAACCCATTTTTATCTTTGGAGCTTTGTATGCATGATCTTAGGGGGAGCTTGTTGGAATTTTCTAATGTTGATTCATTCCTTTGCATTGATTGTTTTTCATATTTATATGTTGCCATCAATTCCAAAAGGGGAAATTGTTGAATATTGCTACTGCTAGGATATGTTGTTGTCATTGATGTCAACATATTCCTATGTTTTAGTGTTACAGAGAATTGTTTTGGTGATTTGGTGATTGAAGTGAGTTGATCTAGTTGGTTTATTTGTTTGGGATACTGGAATACTTCATTTCTTATTGGTTTCAGTGATCTAGAAGTTTACTTGATCATATCACTTGACCTTGTTTGAGGTTTGGTCTTTTTGTTAAGTGGCTGACAGAGTCTGGTATTTGATCCAGTGAGCTCCAATATGATCATATCTTGTGTTGTGGATTTGGGAGAATGTTTTGGATATTTGTGTGTGTCTTCATTTCAAATGGTTCATGATTTGGTGCTCTAAAAGCTATTTTTCTTATCTGAGTTCCTATTGTTGAGTGTTCTTGAACGTTAACATGTTGATCAATGAAGATTTGCATGAGTGGTGTTGGTGCAACTATTGCAGATGGTTCTAATGTCCTTGTTGGTGTTTCCTAATCATGTCCTATTTTGTTTGATGGTCTACATTGATTATTGTGTTATTTCTTGATGATCTTCTTGCTCAAGTGATATGCAGTATTTTGGTGGTGTAACGTGTTGTAGTTTATCTTGGCGATATTTTTGGTGGTGGTGCATGTTTAAAAAGTTGATTTAGGTCCAATATATGTAGTCTATGACATTGTATTGGTCTGGTGGTTGATTTATGTATCATGTGATGTAATTTTGTAATTAGGTGCTATAGGTTTGGTTGACCTTGTAGTCAAGGTTGATGATTTGTGTTAATGGGTGTAATATTCATGTAATTTGGGATCGTAGGTGTTGAGTCTGTATTATCAGAGTGTGGTGTACATGTGAACAAGTGAATTCATCTTCTGGTGTGGTGTGTTGAGTATAGACTATTGAAGGACAAACTTTACCGAAACTATCATCAGGCATAAGTAGATGCTATTTTTGTAGTTCATTCTTTCTGGATTGTAATCTAAATCTTTTTGAAAGCTAGTGAACCTTCCCTGAAGGTTGGATCCTTCTAGGTCATTGCAATTTGAGTAGTGAGCTCTAGGTAGTGTGCCCAAATGCATGTGCATTCCCCATTATAATATTTACACATACTACTGCAGAGTATCATCTCATTGTGGGTAGGTTCTCATCATGGTTTTTCCCTTAATCAGGTTTTCCATATCAAAAAATATTGGTGTTATGTGTGTTGCTATTATTGTTCTTATCTTTCTTTTTGTTGCAGTTGATCAGATATGAGATTATGCTTAATTGATTTAATCCGGTGAAAACTGATTCACCCCCCTCTCTCAGTTTTCATTCTTGCTATTGCCAACAAGGCTCACCTAGAATTAAGGGAAACTTCTTTAAAGGTATTCTCAATAGGACTTATCAAATCTCAAGATGAAAAACAAAAAGGTAAAGCAATAGTACCTAGTGTATGCTCGGTCACAAAGGTTGTTAATACACTAGAGGCTAACCTAATGCACATAAAACCACTTATTAAGCTAATAAGTACATCGTTTCAAAAATGGAAAACATGATTATTTATGATACAAACTCATATATATATATATATACTCCATGTTAACTATTGACATCAAAAAAAAGATTTTATTCCAACCAATGCAAACATAAAAAATCTGCAACATATCTTATACAAATATGACCTTCAATGGCCTCTCTTTTTTCTTAACATTACCTTCAATTCTAGATCAAAATCTTAAAAGACTTTCCACATCAATAATTTGTTTTCTTTTGTATCTTACTCCACACTATCTCTTTTTGTTCTTTGACATAAAACCCAATCTTCTATTTTCAAACCAACTACAACTCCCTCTTCCATTCAACTCGATTCGATTCTCACCCACAACCTTACCCTCTGATAATGACCCCCACACACCCTAGCTTTGTCAAGGTCCATTTAATCCTAGTAAGACTGCTTCTCACACATACCTATGTAGCTACCTATTGCTCTATCCTGCACAACCCAATATGATTACCTATCTTCTTTTCAACACCTTTGTTCTCTATACATTGATTTGCTTTGATGTTTTCAGCCTCTAAAATATCTACCCATTCTTTTCAATGCAACCCTTCACTTTTTACTAGCCGACATCTTTAAAGAACCCAACCCCTCCTCTCTCTTGAACCCTTCTTCTATCTACCATCAATGCCTCAAGTTGCTCTGTTTGTGCATCGATTCTTATTCTTCAATTGATGCGCTTTCCATTATCGATGCCCCCTTTTTTCTATCTTATGTGGTGTTTTATTCTACAGTTTGTTTTCAAGAACACCTTAAATCATCGATGCTATATGGTTCCCCTGTCACCATTTCAATCCACATCATTTGCATTTTTTTGGTTGAGTTTTAAAATCCGTTCATTAGATTATTTGCCATTTTCTTTTATGCTTATGAATTAATAGATTTCATGTTGGCAAAGGTTGTCAAATTTGTCTTTTCGCCTGCCAATTTATTTACTTAAAAGTTTCTATAGCCTTTTTTAAATCCATTTTGTGCATGTCTACAATCATTGCGATATGTCCCCTATTTATGCTCCATAGTTTGCATACATATTTAGTGGATTATCCTTCTAGGTTTAAAAATAAATGAGAAATATTTTTGTGCAGTGTTGATTGTTTGTCTGGCCATGTGCTCGTATACCAAACACACTTGGTATAATTTTATTTTTTTTGAATAGAATTCACAAATGCAGTTAACTAATAGGATTACCCTTCTAGGTTTTAAACAATTTAGGAATTCCATCGCTGTTCTAGATGAAAATGACCTTTTTTTATTTGCCTCTTCTTATGCAGGAGCATCCTACCCACCTTTATGTTAGAAAGGCATTAAAACATGATATGGATATCCATCTCAACTTCTGTAGCCACATGGGTCTTTTGACCATTTAAAAGTTGAAACAATTTGCAACCTTAATGAAATGAGAGAGGGGCATCAATGGAAGAGGAATCAGTTGAGAAGATGGAGGATTAATCACTACAACGTGGAGGTAAAACAATAAATATTCTCAAATATATCACAGTTCATGAATGATGGATACATTTTGTTTTTAGGAGAGGAATGTAGGCTACAGATTGGGAATATGATTTTAAAAATAGTATAGCAGATCATAATTGACATGGATATTAAATAATGGTGGATTGATAAAAAATAGGGGAAGAGAAGATGGAATGAGGGGAAGGATAAGGGCTATGTAAGGGAGGAAGATAGTGTGAGTTGCAGCCAAGTTGGAGAGGAATATGGAATTGGCTAAGGAGATTATAGTAATGAACATGTATGTGGTTATGCACAAAGAGAAAGGCCATTGATAGGTCATAATTGTAAAAGTTAATAATTAAAATGTGTGATGAATAAATTTTCTTTTTCTTTGTTGCAATCTCTATGTTGATCTGAAAGCAGAGAGTCTTTGTTGTGTGCATGAAGATTTTGTGATTTGTAGTTGGAGGAGTGATCTACATATTGCATCAGTTGTATCAAAAGGACTTCATGAGTGTATAGGCAAAAGCATTGATTGGAGGAAGTTTGCACCAAGATCCGAGGGTTGGATTGTGTGAGAGATTTATTGCATTTGTATGTGAAACTTGCAAGAATTTTATTTTAGAGGGTTTGAGGAGTTGAGACTCTTATGGGTGTAATAAGAACACTAAATGTGAGACAGTTTACATGTGCGAGATTGAGGGTTTGAATATTTTTGATGAGGCTTTGTGAGGCCTTGAGAGAGGAAAAAAGAAAGAGAAAGAGGAATTTTGTCACTAGATGGATTCTTAAGATTCATGGACTTGAGAAATTTAGAGAGAGACTTTGGAAAATGAGAGAAGGAGAAAGAAGATATAAGGGTTGGAATGGTAGAGTTGAAGAAACAGGTGAAAGAAATGGAAGAAGAGTTGGATAGGAGAAGAAACCTTCATCAGAAAAGTGAGTGATGGTGAATTTTATTATAATATGATGTTTTGGTTGTAGGAAAGAAAGAAGATTCAAAAGAGTGTCATGTATGTGACATTGATGAAGAAGAAGATGAATATGAAGAGATTGATGAACTTGAAGAGGAAAGTGAGAGTTATCTTAAAGAGGTAAAACCATTGTGTTGTGTATTTGAGTAGTGCAACAAAGAGCAATAATGACATCATATTTGGTCATAGGTTTGAAGATGAAGGTGTGATTAAAGAAAAGCTTGAAGAAGGTTTAGGTATGAAAGACAATAGTTTTTGTGACAAGCCAAGAAGATACTCAAGATGTGCAAGCTAAGATGAGGCACATTAATGAAGATGAGGATGTCATCTTGAAAGAGGAGATTAGAAGAATCAATAGGCTCTTGGAAGGTGAACTTGAGGAGAAGGAAGCTATTGCAGTAAAAGAGGAACATGTTGTTTTCCTAAAGCTAACTAAGAAGAAGGTGAAAAAGATGACTTGTTGATGTGTATTGAAGCAAATGATAGAGAAAGGGATGAATTGATTCTAGGTGGGACAATGGTTGCCACAAAAGGTGAGGTCGAATCAAATCTTATTGATTTTTTTCATGTGAATGAGAGTAAAAAGGTAGAAGACATAATTGTACTAGTTGATGACTTTGTTGAAGTCAATTTTGAGAAGCTTGATGAGGAGGTAAATTTTTATAAATTGTAATAAAGAATTTGAGATGGATTTTTGCATTGAAGTGAGTAAAAAGGAGCATAGTGAAATGACAAGGTGGAATACAAATGTTGCGTGTTTGTATGTGGAAATTGTGAAAGATTGTGCATGTGAAACTTGCTAGAGGTGGTTGGTTTGTAGTGGATTGAAATCCACAAAAGAGAGGAAGTGTGGAGAAAATATTTGGTGGAGGAGGTTGGTTGATGGTGAGTTCGATCTCATGAAGGAAAAGAAAAGAGGAGAGGGCCATTGGTGGAGCAAGATAGAACATGGTTGATACAAATCCATCAGAGGAGTGAAGAGTGGTAAGAATAATTGCAAGAGGAGGGTGGTAGTTGTCCCAAAGAAATTTTGGAATTAGGAAAAAAAAAATAGTTTCATGTGCAATTGTCTCAATGATGGAGTACGCTATAAATTGTTCACAACCTCAAAGAGCGATTCTATTAGTCAACTCCAATTTTGTGAGCCAATGCTTACAAACTTTCTACTAGGTGCATCTGATACAACAACAACCTACTTGCCTTTATGCTAGAAAGGGAGCATCAAAACAGGGTATAGATATCTAGCTCAAATTTTATTGCCACATGGGTCTTTTGACCATTCAAATGTTGATATAATTTGTAGCCTTTCTGCAATGAGAGAGGGGAATCAATGGGAGAGTAATTGGTTTAGAAGATGGAGTAATCACTACAACATGGAGGCAAAACAATAAATAATCATAAATATATTGCAGTTCATGAAATGATGGATACATTATGTTGTCAAGAGAGGAATGTAGGTTGTGGATGTTTTTATGATGAAATATGAAAAAAATAAAAATTGATAAACTTTAACACAACAAGTACCCTAGGAAAACCCTCCTTGAGGGAGAAAAATTCAGCCAATGATATCTCTTATATTATTGAATAATGTAGAAATCTGTTTTTACAACTTGGCCAAATTTGAGGCTGATTCAATGATGAATATAGGTGCCTCTCCTAGGTTTGAACTATAGCAGATATAAATCTCCTTGTTGGATATCAATTTGAAGCAATATGATAATATGCTGAAGATGATTATCAAATATCTTCTTGAGTGCAAACTGCTCTTCTACCAAACTTGATCTACTGTAGAAGTACAAACTTCTCTTGTATTTGTTGGATTTGACTTGAAGAGATGGATAACCAAATGAGTGAGAATTGCCTTGCTTATATACAATTTGTGGTGTCTCTTCAAGGGAAGTCGGTCTCAAGAGACAAATTTTCAAATAGAAATGGTGTGACCTTTTGTTAAGTTGGCCTTTGATAAATGATTAAATATAAATTATTACATGGCACCTTCTCTACTTGAGTCAGCTTAAATAAATAAATTATTATTATTTACATGGAGGAGGCTCTCCACTTGAGTTGGCCTCATATATAAATTACTTGAACTTTTTTATTTAATATTTATTTCTTCCAAAGAATCATGGGAGAAAGAATTCCTGCTACTAAACATCAACACTCTCTCTTAGCTAGGGAGGTATCTTTCTTAATATCCATGTCATGGAATCTCTCAACATGACATCCACAATGGCTACACCCATTTGTGGAAGAAGGTGCATCAAAGAGTTACTCAATATGATAGTGTCATGAAATCACCCAACATGATGTCAACCATGGTACTCCCATATGTGGAAAGGAACAAGTGCACAAGTTCCCATCACAAAGTCACTCAACATGATGTCGTCATGGAGTCTCTCAATATGACGTCTACCATGGCTACTCCCAGAGGGTGGATAAACACAAGTACAAGAGAATCATCACAAAATCTCTCAACGTGATGTCCACAATGTCTACTCCCATTAGTGGAAAGAAACATATCGTCATGGAGTCACTCAACATGACATCCACCATGGCTACTCCTAGAGGGTGGAAAGAACCACATCTCCATCTCAGAGATAGACAAGGGATTTCACCTCAAATTTCTACGTCTTAGAGAAAAATGCATTAACAAGGGCTTTCACCTCAAATTTATCAATCTCAGAGAAAAAATGTATTAATAAGGGTTTTCACCTCAAATTTATTTGTCTCAAAGAAAAATACATTAACAACAGATAACACAAATCATTGATGCTAAGCATCCCTCTTAGCAAGGGCTTCAAGTACTTGTATCAACCTCCTAACCATCTCATCCAAAGTTACCTCTGTTGGCTTGTTAGACTCCCTTTGAATGTTAATTCCTCCTCTTTGAAGAAACTGATTGACTTTAGAATAAAAAACCTTTTGAATCAACTTTAGAGCTTGACTCCTTTTGAGATGTCCCCATGGCAATTTTTGCAATAAAAGCAAGTTGTGTAGGTCTTAATTAGCAATCGCGAGAAAAGTGACCATACTTATCACATATGAAACACTGAATGTGAAAGAAATCCTTCTTCTTTGGATCTAGGGTAGAATTTGATTCTCTATCTCTATTCCTTTTTCTTCTTTTGCCTCTTTCTCTAGAAGTATGCATAGCAAGAACTTGATTTTCTACATCATGATGGCTTCGCCCAATTCCTCTTGCTACCAACCTAGACTCTTCTTGAATACAATTAGCTTGAAGACGACCAAACTTGGGCAACTTAGATCTCCCACTAATGCTTTGGATGAAGGGCTCCCAAGATTGGGGAAGATCATTTAGTGCCAACATAACAAGGTCTCTGTCTGTAATTATGGCCCCAATAGCACTCAACTGATCTCTCAAATCAGCAATCTTCATAAGAATGAGATGACTGGATCTTCTTTATCCATTTTTACATGGTGAAGTTGTTGTCTCAAAGTAAGGGCTCTACTGGTGTTGTTGATCTCATACATGCCTTTAAGAGTATCAAACATTTCTTTATCTGGCTTCAACTTGGAGATGATCGGTACTAGGCGATTCATCACAAAGTCTATCAAGATTTTCGTAGCTTTTGTGCCATTCTTCTTCCATTGGATTTTCTTAGTATCATCACAAGGCTCGTGCATATAACATTCCACGAAATCAAGAAGATCATTCTCCTCTAATTTAATGAGCCCCTTGGGTTTCCAAGAGTTGAAGTTTGAGGCTCCATCAAGCCTATCTTCTACCTTGACACCATTCACCATCTTCTTTTTCCACACAAATTCTCCTTTAAAGATCTGCCCTTAGGTCTGAAATAATTTGCAACCTTAGATCTACAATACTATTCCTTCAAGATCTACCCTAGAGAAAGGTTTATTTGATTGCTTAAAACAAGTCTAATCATATCTTTTCTTAAACCTGCTCTAATACCATATTTTTATGATCAAATGTGAAATAAACATAAATATAGAATTGATAAACACTTTAACACATCAAGTACCTTGGGAATATCATCCTTCTTGAGGGAGAAAAACCTAGCCAATGATATCTCTTATATTCTTGAATAATGCAGAAATCTATTTTTACAACTTGGCCAAATTTAAGGTTGATTCAATGATGAATATAGGCACCTCTCCTAGGTGCGAACTACAATAGATATAAATCTCCTTGCTGAATGTCAATATGAAGCAATATGATAATATGTTGAAGATGATTATCAAATATCTCCTTGAGTGTGAACTACTCTTCTATCAAACTCGATCTGCTATACAAGTGTGAACTTCTCTTGTATTCATTGAATCTGACTTGAAGAGATGGATAATGAAATGAGTGAGAATTGCCTTGCTTATATACAATTCATTGTCTCTTTAAGGGAAGTCGACCTCAAGAGAGATGACTTTTCAAATAGAAATGGTGTGACCTTCTGTTAAGTCGGCCTTAGACAAATGATTAAATATAAATTATTACATGGCACCTTCTCCACTTGAGTTGACTTAAATAAACAATTAATTATTATTTACATGGAGGCATCTCTCCACTTGAGTCAGCCTCAAATATAAATTACTTGAATATTTTTTATTTAATATTTATTTCTTCCAGAGAATCATGGGAGAAAGAACTCTCGCCGCTAAACATCAACAATAGATTGGGAATATGATTTCAAAAATAGTATATCAAATGATAATTGGCAGGGGTATTAAGTAATGGTGGATTGAAAAAAAAAAGGGTCAAGAGAAAATGAAACAAGGGGAAGGATAATTGTCATGTAAGTGAAGAAGATAGTGTGGGTTGCATAGGTGTGTGGGTTACAACCAAGTTGGAGAGGAATATGGAGATGGCTAAGGAGATTTGAGGAATGAACATTTGTGTATGACTAAAGGATGATAGGCATAATCAACATATGTAAACAAAGTGTTTTATGTGGTTATGTGCAAGGAGAAAGGCCATTGATAGGCCATAATTATAAAAGTTAACTTTGCAAAATTGAAATGTGTTAGTCTATTATTCTGATTTGAATAAAATTTACTTTCTTTGTTGCAATCTGTATATTGATCTAAAAGTAGAGAGTCTTTGTTGTGTGCATTAATATTTTTATGATTTGTAGTCAGAGGAGTGATTTGCATGCTACATCAGTTGTATCAGAGTGGGAGATAATGAGTGTGTAGGCATAAGAGTTGATTGGAGGCAAATTGCACTAGGATCTAAGGGTTGGATTGTGTGAGATTTGTTGCATATGTACATGCAACTTGCAAGAATTTTTCTTTTGAGGGTTTGAGGAGTTGAGGCTCCTATGGGTGTAAATAGATTGCTGAATGTGGGGTAGTTTACATGTGCGAGACTAAGGGTTTGAAGATTTCTAATGAGGCTTTGTGAGGCCTTGAAAATGGAAAAAAGGAAAGAGAAAGATTTTTTTTATCATTACAGGGATTCTAAGGATTCCTAGACTTGAGAAATTTAGAGAGAGAGAGAGAGAGATGAAATAAGGGTTGCAATGATATATTTGAATAAAAAGGTGAACAAAATGGAAGAAGAGTTGAAAAGGAGAAGAAACTTTCATCACAAAAGTGAGTGATGGTGATTTTTATTATTCTAATGATGTTTTGGTTGCAGGAAAGAAAGAAGAGGCAAAAGAGTGTAATGTATCTAACACTGAATATGATGAAGATGATGAATATGAAGAGATTGATGAACTTGAAGATGAAAGTGAGAGTTATCTTGAAGAGGTAACAACTATTGGCCATTTGGTGGAATTGATTAAGTGTTGCATTGATGTTTTATCATTGATGTCAACACTACTTGTTTGGATGCTTTATCACACCCTTCTGGTCCTGGAAGGTTGAGTGGTTTCTGGTTAACTTGGATCTGACATGATCTGGTAGGCTTCGATATAATTTGGTGATATAATTGGCTTGTTAATGATACTAATACTCATATTTGATCAGTTGGTTTTGGTTTGGTGATTGGATGCTATCCTGCTTGCTTATAAGATTGGTTTATGGTTTCGACAAGGGTTTCACTGATAGAGCTTTTGATGGAGATCTTTGATGAATTGCATAACTGGTGTTGAAGCAGCTTCTAATGGAGTTTCAAGATCCTGTTGGTGATCATGTTCAAGACTTGGCAGTTGGAGATCATTGTTGAAGCATATGGACCTATATTTGGTCCCGGTTGATCTAGGTTATCGACCGACTTTAATGTAACATGTGGATAGGACCTATTGATGTATTTCTAGGATGTCTTATATTACTTGTTTGGTCTAAGGCTGACATGGTTTGTAATTATGTAATTGGTTTATTGTTTGGTGGCCAACTTGATTTTTTATGGTTGAGGGTTTGTATATATGGATGTAAGATCTCATTGTAGATCATCATGGTTAATGTAAGAGGTCATGGTCAAGGAATGTAATGTGCGAATAATGTAATATCATTCAGGAAGAGGAGTTGGGCAATCATTGGAGGTCAAATTGGGTTTATCAAAGAGGATTTAGTCCTTCAGTATTGAGCTTAATTGGAACTGTACTCAGGCATAGGAGATGCTATCTTTTGCAATTCAACACTTCTCCGGATTATAGTTTGGATTTGTATGTATTTAGTGAGGCTCCTTTGTGATAAGCAGTGTTCTCTAGGCTGTTGGCCTTCCTACAAGTGTAGGCCCCTTCATTGTAATTCACATACTTACTACAAAAGTATTATCTAACTGTGGGTAGGATTCCCACTGTGGTTTTTCCCTTTACCAGGTTTTCCACGTACAAATCTTGGTGTTGTGTGAATGACTTTTATTCTGTGATTACTATCTATGATTAACTGCTATTCCAGTATTATTGTTTTGGTGTAATACCCCGCGAGGAACCCCAAAGGAAAAACCCATAACAAGGGTGAAACAATTTTTTTTTAAAGTATAAAGCGCATTAAGTGCATTAATCATAACATTGCACAATAACACAAGCGAAAGAATGACACCTGAATTCCTTAAGGGTTGCCAATGAAGAATTAAACCAAAAGATAAATTCCTTAATTATAATTAATCCAATAATCCATCATTAACTCAATGATCACAAGAAGCCATATGCAATAACAGATACACCATTGAAAGATTGAAAGGATACAACATAGTTTCTCTTCAATCAATATTTACACATATCATAAAGGAAATTGATAAATAACATTCCAAACTTAGGATTACATGCTCTTCCAATACATGGCTTCTCAATATACATATAAAGATATAACTTAACCAAATACAAGGTTACAAAAGTTCATTGATACAATGACCACATAGGTCTCCAAATAACAATAATCTCCAAACATGAGATTAAGCATGAGCCATGAGCCACAAAAACACCTGCGAAGCCAATCCTTGCATGAAGGTACACACAAGAACATCCGATGGGAAGTGGCACTACCACCCGACCATGTAATTCCCAAAATGGAATCACCTCACCATGCTAGGAGATAGTAGAGGACCCTCAAGCAAGAAAAAGCATGACATGGTTGATAGAGCAATATGACTCCATGACAACACAATATGACTCCACAATATCTAGATGATTCAACATCACAAATACACAAGTGAACCTAAAGAGAGAGTGTCATTGCATAGCTTATGATGGTTACCATGGTCAACCTCCATAGGTCTCGGTCCCCATCCTGGGTTACCCTAGTAACCTTTCCTGAACCTCCGACTCCAACTAAGTCTCATGCAGACCCTACTAGCCTTTCGTGAAGACAAGGTGGTCATTTTTCCATTCCAAGACTTCTCACTACATGATGAGCCCACTACAAGCACTCACCTATGCGCGAGGTACAATATCTTATTAATGTTATGAACTACCCACCTAATCAATTAATTAGATTATCACTTATTATTTGACTGTTGATGGGTTATCATGCCAACCACTTTGGGTGTGGCCCCCACTAGAAAGCCACTCTCTCAAAGGACACTGAACAAACATGGTCACTCCACAAGGACCCTATGGTGAAGTAGACAACCATAACACCACTATCCAAAAACAAGTGGCCAAAACAAGGACATACTGACTCTTGGTTAACCATAAGGCAAAGACACTACATGGTTAAGACAACAAAGTCATCATATATCACTTGGTCAAAGGTACCAAATATGGCACCACAGGACGACTGAACCATAGACCAGAAATAACACAATATAACTCTTTGCAAGGAAAGCTAATTTCACTAAGTCCGCACTCATACAATCTTTGAGAAAATCAGCATCATAAGCACTTGCATCATCATTGATTGAAAATTAAATTAAAAACTCCTCTATGATATTCACATCTATTTAATTTCCAAATCAATATTCCATCAAGAATGAAATCCACATTAAATATTCAACCAAATAACACATGAATTCCTAACCGGCATTTAATTCATTTCTAGAGATATATCCAAACTTACCAATTTGAATTACTAATTCATGCCTTGATTTCCATAGATGAATTTATTAAACCACATAATAAAAATCATTTGGAAATTACTATCTTTATTTAACATTAAAAAACAAATTTTAAAATATTCCATTTTATACAAATAAAATTCACGACACAACAAGTTGCACCGCGAAGGGTACAAGGGTCACACGAGGGCCAAGGCCAACCCAGGGTAGTGCTTTTGTCGAGGAAATAGACACTACCTATCGGTAGTACTGCTACCGACCGACAGTGCTGCTACTGCCCTGGTAGCAGTCCTACCAACCAGTAGCAGTGCTACCGCATAGCAGTATTGCCAACCGGTAGTACTGCTACCTGCGGGTAACCGACACTACTGATCTGCGTGGTGGGGCTAGCCCGCCACGGGGTAAGGTAAAGTCAATTAAAATAAAAATACACCCTTCCTTAGCAAATAAAATTGATTTAACATGAAAACAATTCCTCCCCTGTTCATTTCATGGGCACACACACACACAGTGCCAAAATCCAAATTACAAGGAGATATTTACCAATAAGGTAAATGGTGAAATAAAATCACACAAGAACCCAATAAATAATGATTTAGGCAAAAATAGAAGAATTCAACAGGTAGGAGAAGGTTTAAGATAAATTTCCTTACTTCCATACACATGAAGAATTCCTCGCATCTAGCAAAAGGCAATAACCAATTTTTGCCAACATAAACCCCAAATCTTGGGCAATTAGATACTAGAAAGCACACAACAAACTAAATCTAATTCATTCTATTCCAAATATAAGAGGTAACTCAAGAATTTGATTTCCAAGAACAAAAACATATAACAAATAGAAAAATGAACCATTTCTTTTCTATAAGCAATCATATGATATAAGCTTCACAAAATCAACAATAATAGGCACTCTTTCTTCCATTCCAATTCTTCCACAAGAATCTACAAAGAGATTTGCATTTTTTTTAACACACAGGAAGCAACTGAAAAATTCAAATTTAAATTTCAAACAAGAAGAGATTATCCAACCTTGAAGCAAACTAGCAAGCAAAAGGATGGAAGAATCCCAATCCTTGCAAACCAAATCAAATTCTAGCTTCTCTTCCAAATTTTCTGCCTCCCCATTCCTGTGAATTTCCAAGAATATATGGGAAAAATAATTTCAACCTAAACTTTCTAGGTTAAAAGTTTTCTCCACCAATAAGATTAAATTATTTAAAAAAGTAAAAAGCAATCAAATTTTCTCTTTTCCAAAAACAATTCTTTTCCAAAAAACAAAATACAAAAGTCAAATGGAAAGGTAAAAAGGAAAAGCTTTTATTAATTTTCTATTTCCAAAATACTTTCTTTCAACATAAGCATTTAAAAATTAAATGTCTAGGCAATAATTTATTTCCTTCCACAAAATATATTAATGCAACTTTACACAATAAAATAAGCCACTAAACCATGTAATCTAGCAAATCATTAATTTAATTAAATCAATAATCTCAAAGCATAATAATTTACTAATTACACCAACATAAGATAGCATCATCCATTCAATTAAATAACCGTTCAGATGAACAAAAGCATGCAAAACAAAGAATGATCAAATGACGGCTCACAAATGACCAAACCAAAGCACTATGACTCGCATACCAGCCAGACAGGAAAGACAATCGAGTGACAACACTCATATGAGTGTAACTGCGGGTCAAGTTAGGGTCCAACAACTATCTCCTCCACTCCCATCAGACATATAAGACATGCTTAGACCTGTGAAGTCAGGTGGAGTCGATACCTTGTACCTACCCAGTACTAGTACCTGCAATGTCCTGCACCAAAGAATCCATACATGCATATAGACAAACATATATATATATATATATATATATATATATATATATATATATATATATATATATATATATATAAATAGACATGACTTGCACACAGATGAAGGAGAATCATGACATTCCCTGTCTCACCAGAGTGAGTGAAGGAAAATCATCCCCTCACATCCCAATACACTTGCAAACATGAAACATATAAATAATGCATCACACATATAAGGTAAGAGTGTCAGTCCATGATAATGATCCATAAAATAACATTAATCATAAGCACTGAGATACTGCATAAAATCATACACCACAGATCCAGCTAAAGCATGAAATAACATCGCATAAAATCTGAATCAATATACAATAATGTTCCACTGAAGTCAATCAAACACATACAAAAAGAGTTTGATCAAGGAGGGGTACTACATTAGGGTTCTAGTATTAAAGTTTAAATTGATAATACTTCTGGTAATCTGTGACAAATGATTCACCCCCCCTCTCAATTGACTTTTGGTTATCTGAACTGTCTAACAATTGGTATCAGAGCTTTGGTCCTCTTTGTAGAAAGCTTAATCACTTGAGGAAGATCCTAAGGCAACTAACAGTTCAAATTCATCTAGTTCTTTTGGAGCTATCTTTTGAAGGGATATTTCGAGGCTTAATGGAACAAATTACACAATATGGAATATTCAGATGGAGACTCATCTGGATGTCTTGGCAAGGAGATTTGGGAGATCACACAGAATGGTGTCACACCTTATAATCTAGGATCTGGCAATCCTCCTTCGATAAACCTGGACAAGGAGCTTGAGAATGATTGTAGAGCAAGAGAAGCCCTCTTGTGTGCACTTTCTGATCAACAAATAATCAGATTAATAGACAAACCATCTAGGAAGGCTGTATGGGATAAGTTGGAGACTCTTAATGAAGGTGACCCTACAATGAAGTTTGCTAAACTTGATGGTTACCAGGTGAGATATGAAAACCTGAAGATGGAAGAAGATGAAAGGATTACTACATTCATGGAAAGGGTAAATGAGATTGTTATGGGAATTTAATGTTGTGGTGGAACTTTGAGCGAAGATGAAATTGTTTCTAAAGTTTTGAGAGCCCTACCATTGACTTACAAAATGAAGGCTACTGCTATTAATGAGTTGAGAACAATGGCTAATACATCTATCAACAAAGATACCTTGGTTGGGAAACTATCTACTTTTGAACTTGAGGAATTTGGACCTTCTTGAGCTATGAATACTGAACCTTCTTTTCATGCATCTACATCTGCAACCGGTAAGAAAGACTGGAAAGCTTTATATGCAAAGGAGTCAGAAGATATGAAGAGCGAGCATGATGAGTTTGAGCAATTTGAAGCACTATTTTCTAGAAGAGTATCGAAAGGACCAGTAGGAAGTAAGTATGAAGGAAAAACACCTTTTAAATGTTTTGCATGCAATAATATTGGTCATTTTGCATCTAGATGTCTTGAAAGAAATTCAAGATTTGAAGAAAGAGTTAAAAGATCATTTAAGCCTAACCCTAGATATCAAAACAAATACAAATACAAGAGAAACAAAGACAAATCATGCTACATAGAGGATGAGGAAGGCACTACTGATTCAAATGATGAACCGACAGAAGACTCTACTAGTGGATTCGACAATAGAAAGGAATGGGTATTCTTGGCTATCAAGGAAGATTATCCAACACTAGAAGAGAATGTACCTAAGGAGAAGGCACTTGCTATTAAAATTGAGGATAAGGATGAATGGACAATTGACAATGGTTGTTCACATCATATGATTGGAGATAAAGGGAATTTTCTGTCTTTGCAAGAATTTGATGGTGGACTAGTTAGATTTGGAGATGACAAGGCATGTATGATCAAATGAAAAGGAACTATATCATTGTATGGTAAGAACAATATTGACAATGTTTATTATGTTGAAGGTTTGAAACATAATCTTTTGAGTGTAGGACAATTGGTAGATAAGGGATTTCAATTATAGTTCAAGAATGAAAAATGCAAAATCATTAATAGATCTGGCTTGGAGATTACAACCGGTGCACCAAAAGGTAACATATTTCATTTGAACTTCAGTGAGAAGACATATTTGATTACACAAATTGATGAGAGTTGGCTATGGCATAAAAGGTTGTGTCATGTGAATTTTAATTGCATTATGAAGATCAGTTTAACTAAGGCAGTTAGGGATATACCGAAGATTATGACGCCCTATAATCCAGTATGTAAAGAATGTCAAATGGGTAAACAAGCCAGGACCTCTTTTAGGAGTATACAAGATAAATCAAATGATGTTCTTGATCTTATTCATACCGATTTGTGTGGCCCTACTAGAGTTAAAAATTTTCATGGTGATAGATATTTCATGCTAATCATTGATGATTATTATAGAATGATGTGGGTTACTTTTTGAGAGAAAAATCTGAAGCATTTGAAAATTTTAAAATCTTTAAGGCTAAAGTGGAAACTAAGACAGGATTGAAGATTAAATGTGTGAGATAAGATCATGGTGGAGAGTTCACATCCGGTGAGTTTAATAACTTTTATGACAAGCATGGCATAAAAAGACAATTTTCTACTCCCCAGACACCTCAGCAGAATGGAGTTGTGGAAAGGAAAAACATAAATATCTTGGATGTTGCTAGAACAATGATGATGAAAGCTAATTTTCCTCATATCTACTAGAGAGAAGCAGTGAGTATAGCAGTTTATGCATTCAACAGAGTACATATCAAAGGAGAAACCGACAAGATACCTTATGAATTATGGTTTGGCAATACACCTACAGTTAAGTATTTCAGAATTTTTGGTAGTAAATGATGTATCAGGAGAGATGATACTATTGGGAAATTTTATCCTAGATGTGATGAAGGCATATTTCTTGGTTACTCTAATGAAAGAAAATCATATAGATATTATAACAAGAGATTGCAGAGAATTGTGGAGAGTGCTAATGTCAAACTAGATTAGCTAAACAAAAGTCAAATCAGAGTTTATGAGAAGGAACCGACAATGGAAATGATTTTATCTGAAGCGGTAGCACCTTTACTAGAACAAAGAGTTGAACCAGTTACTTTGACAATATCACAAAATTCTACAGTAACTGAAGAATAGGGAAGAGGAACAGAGAGTCAGAAGACTCCTAGGTATGTGAGATTGAATCATTCTGAAGATCAAATCATTAGGGATAAGAACAATGGAGTGATGACAAGAAGAAGACTGACAACTAATGAGGTATGTTTAATTTTATAAGTTGAACCGGTATCAACAATTGATACTTTTAAAGATGAACATTGGTTAAAAGCTATGGAAGAAGAATTAGATCAGATTGAGAAAAATAACATATGGATTTTGGTTCCTCGGCCTAAAAATAAAAATATTATTGAAACTAAATGGGTTTTTAGGAAGAAATTGAATGAGGATGGTAAGGTTATAAGGAATAAGGCTAGATTGGTTTGTAAAGGATATTCTCAAAAGGAAAGAATTGATTATGGAGAGACTTTTGCACTAGTAGCTAGGATTGAAGTTGTAAGATTATTTCTTGCCTATGCTGCTTATAGAAACTACAAGGTTTATCAAATGGATGTTAAATGTGCATTCTTGAATGGGGATCTTGATGAGGAAGTTTATATTGAACAACCTGATGGTTTTTAACTATCAGATGATACATATATGGTTTGCAGGTTAAGGAAAGATTTATATGGACTAAAACAAGCACCCAAAGCCTGGTATGCAAGGTTGGATAAATATATTTTGATGCTTGGTTTTACTAAAGGCAGTGCTGACAGTAATTTATATTATAAAATCATTGATGATGATATACTAATTGTTGATGTATTTGTTGATGACATTATTTTTGGAGGTGAAGATAAATTATGCATTGAATTTTCTAAGAATATGGAGAAAGAATTTGAGATGTCTATGATTGGTGAGATGAAATTTTTCTTAGGTTTGCAGATTACTTAGAATGACAAAGGCATTTTTATCTATCAAACTAAATATGCTAAGGAATTGTTGAAGAAATTTGGTATGGGTGATTCTAAATCAGTAAGTACACCTATGGTTACAAGCGATAAATTGACAAGAAAAGATGTTTCTGCACTGGTAAATCCTACAAGATACAAATATATGATTGGAGGTCTGCTTTATTTGGCTCAGACTAGGCCTGACATTATGAATGTTGTTTGTATTGTTTCAAGATTCCAGAGTGATCCTAGAGAAAATCATGAGATGGCAGTGAAAATGATTTTTAGATACTTGCAAGTTACATCAAAATATGGCTTATGGTACCCTAAGGATGATAACTTCACTTTATGTGCATATACAGATGCTAATTGGGCTAGAGATGTTGATGACCAGAAAAGTACTTCTGGTGGAGCTTTCTTTCGTGGAAAGAAGTTGGTTTCATGGATCAGCAAGAAACAACCTTGTACTTCTCTATCTATTGTTGAAGTAGAGTATGTTGCTACTACTATACACAATTTTTATGGATGAAGCAAATGTTGAAAGATATAAAGGTGGATTGTGATGCACTAGTAGTTATTCATTATGATAACTCTACTGCTATTGATATATCAAAGAATCCGATATTTCATTTTAAGACAAAACACACATCTATCAAGTATCAATTTTTGAAAGATAGGGTGGAAGCAAATGGAGTTAGACTGGTTTATGTGAACACTAAAGAACAGATTGCAGATATTTTCACTAAACCTTTATCCAAGGAATCATTTGAGTACCTGAGAGACAAATTGGGAGTTTCCGCCCCTTCGCTAGAGAATTAATTGAAGTGGTTTGGCATCAGTCCAACATGCACTATCTGAGATACTATTCATTCTAACACTGATGTGGGATACTACTGCTCAAGGGGAGTAGTCAGCTTTGATATTTAGAGGCTTATGTTTTTTCTTTGATATTTCTATCAGATTTTTGGCATTGATGTCAAAGGGGGAGAGATATTGATATGAAAAAGATAAAGGAAGAAAATAGTAAAAGTCAAAGGGGGAGAAATATTGATAAGGGAGAGATATTCTGAGCTATATGCAAGTGATTGTTGGCTGTCTTCCATAGGGGGAGACTTGTTTGACATTTCTTGGTACTTAGATTTTTTTCACATCTAGTGTTGCCATCAATGCCAAAGGGGGAGATTGTTGGCCATTTGGTGGAATTGATTATGTGTTGCATTGATGTTTTGTCATTGATATCAAAGATACTATCTCGATACTTTACTGACACCCTTTTGGTGTGGGTAGGTTGAGTGGTTTCTGGTTAAATTGGATCCAACATGATCCGACAAGCTCCGGTATAATCTGGTGATTGAATTGGCTTGTTCATGATACTAATACTCATATTTGATCAGTTGATTTTGGTCTGGTGATTAGATTCTATCCTTCTTGCTTAGAAGATTGGTTTTTTGGTGAGGGTTTTAGTGACATAGCTTTTGATGGAGATCTTGATGAATTGCATATGTGGTTGATGGGGGTTCACCTAGCTTGCTCACACTTCACCTAGCTGGTGTCGCTCAATTCCACCAACTCTCTAGGTCTAGCTATGCTCTAAGACCTCCAAGTACTTCTTAGTCTCTTCTAGGGCTTGATTCTTGTATATCACAAGGTGTTTCCTTCAAGTGTTTTACTAGGAACCCTACCAATTCACAATGTTTCCCATGTGCTCATCATGGCTGTCTTGGCTTCAACTTGTCAATTTGACCTCCTACAGTTGTGATTTATTGTAGAGGTGTGGAGGTGTCTTATAACATGTTTTGAATACCATTTGGGTCCATTTGAGGTTTGCAACCATTAGCTTTCTTACCGATTTCGCTATTTTGCTTAGAAAAGGGCTACAAGGAATGAGCCCCTATTAGGCCTCCAAAATCTGGTTTTCTAGGGATTGGAGGAAAATGGTCCAAAAGACCCTACAACAAGATTGGTTTTTCTTCAAAGAATCACCCATACCCAAGTGATTTCAGTGGTTTTGGTTTCTCAACCCAGCGTACAATGCCCTAACCCAAAAATGAGGGTTTTGAAGGGTTTCTAGGCCTTCTAACCGGCAGTGACTGGTCAAGTTTGGAAAATGAGCATCAAATGGTCTTGTCAAGGTTTCCCCTTGCATAGGAAACTTTTTATGAATTTCATGGACCCCTCCAAAAGGTTTTGTTGTGGTTTTATATCCACCCCTGCACTTTACACTCCAAATCCACCCTGTCTTCTCTAGTTGGGTTGCTCTTGGACTCGCTTAGAACAAGGTGACAATCATATCAAAATTCATCTTTAGAACTTTTCCCTACATATTTACATTGTAAAATTGGTTTCCTTCCATTTCCCAACAAGCTGTGATGGTAGCACGGAGGGATTTCATGCGGCAACCATTTTACATAAAAGTGCTATTACAAGCCAAAACTGGTTGTTTGCAAACTAAGCAATGAAAACACTAACACAACGTAAATACAAAGCTTGAAATGAATTTAATGACACTGAAACACACCAAAGAAACTCAATCCATTACTGGATCAATGGATTCAATCCATTTGTATTCACAAAATGAGCAAAATAAGCAAAAATGGTGTCAAAGAGTCCGAAAAATGAGTAGTTTCAGATTGTTGATTTTACAAAAACAAAAAACTCCAACCTTGGTAACCATGCAAGAGAAGGTTTTTATAGTCTTCCCCATGTGTGGAGTCATTCTATGGCATTGGACTATCCCTAAATCCATCGCTAATAAATTTAAGACAAAAATTGTCATGACAACTTTCAAAAGTTGTCATGACAAATTTCAAAAGTTGTCATGACAACTTTCAAAAGTTGTCATGACAACTTTTTGCAACTTTGCACTTTTTACACTTTTTTCTTTACTAATCTATGAAACCTATTCTAAGTCATTACTCATGACTTTTCAAGCATTCCTAAGACTATTTTAACCCTCCCTAATTCTTATACCAATTTTCACCACTTTTGACCATCAAGAAGGTCAATTTCCTACTCAAACCACTACTTATGCACAAAATGCAAACATAAGAAGAACTAACTCAATCTAGGCCTACATTTTACTCATCACACTCACTCTTGGACCCTCCTAGAGTCCTTATTGAGCATCTAAATTGGCTAAGGTCTGTACAAGCCAAAATTGAGAAAATACTAATAGCCTAAGTCCTAGGTGCTCCTGCACCATTCTCCTAAACAAAAGAAAACTAAGTCACTTCCTTGGGAATCAAATTCTAATCAATTATAAGCTTCTTAAACTCTATCTCAAGCACCCATGTAGCTTCAACATCATCCATACCTTTCCACTTGATAATAGGTTTTATGCCTTGTCTTCTTGGCGATCCTTGAACTCAACACCTTCTCATCCTTTGGATTTGGTTTTGCTAGTAATTGAAGGTTGTTTGCATCATCTGATACCTCTGAGTGACTACAATATGAACCTTGAATTTGTCCTTTGTAGGCAATTAAGTCTGCTATGTTGAAAACTAGTGACAATCATATGTCACTAGGTAGGTCCACCTTGGAGGCATTTTCTCCATACTTAGCTAGAATGACACATGGACCCAACCTTCTCATTTGCAACTTGTTAGGAACTCCTTGTTGTAGCCTTGATTTATTTATGTGCACCATGAAAAGATCTCCTACTTGGAATTGTAGGTTCTTCCTTGTTTCATCAACTTTTTGCTTGATTTTGCTTATGTTCTCCATCAATACTTGATTGACTGAGAAAAGTCTTTTGCATATCCACTTCTTGCTGCTGCATTACCTAAGTCTCTCAACTCCAAAATACCCCTCGGGTGAACACCATAGACCACTTCAAAAGGGCTCTTGCCGGTGGTCCTATTTGTTGAGTCATTATAAGCATATTCAGCTTATGATAGCACTTGATCCCATGTCTGACCACACTCTTTGGTAAGGAACTTCAATAAGTTCCCCAAGCTCCTATTTACCACTTCGTTCTGCCCATCTGTTTGAGGATGGTACACTTTTGCCAAAGTGTCTTCCAAAAATGACTCATGAACTTTGAGTCCTTATCTGAAATAATGCTCATCGGTAAACCATGTATCCTTACTACTTCTTTCAAGAACAAATGAGCTATTTGGCATGCATCATGAGTAGTCTTGCAAGGCACAAAGTGGGCCATCTTACTAAATCTATCCGCAATGACATAAATGATGTCAAATCCCTGCTTTGTCCTTGGTAAACCTACTACAAATTCCATACTAATGCACTCCCAAGGTCTATTTGGTATGAGAAGTGGTTGGTATAAACTGACATTTGAAGAAGTACCCTTGGCCTTTTGGCAAACTATACAAGTCTCCACATACTTTTTCACATCTTGATTCATCCTTGGCCAATAATAATACCTTTGAACCAACTCTTGAGTCGTATTGGCTCCAAAATGACCACTAAGGCTGCCATTATGCTTCTCTTGTATGAGATTTTCTCTCACTGAGCCTCTAGGCACACAAAGCTGCCCACCTCTAAACAATAGTCCATCTTGCAAAGTAAAATCACAATAATCACTATGGAAATGATTTTAATACTCTTTACAGACCTTGTAGGCATTTGGGAAATCTTCATCCTTCGAGTATAGGTCTCTAAAACTATCAACTCCTATGCTCCTCAATTGGATTTCTTGGACTATCAAAAATCTCCTTCTTAATGCATCAACAACCTGGTTTAACTGTCCTTTCTTGTGCTTGTTTTTGAATGTGTAGGCTTGCATGTACTCCACCCATTTCATGTGTTTATGGTTGAGTTTTTCTTCTAAGTTTAGAAAGCTTAATGCTTGGTTGTCTATATAGACTACAAATTCCTTAGGAAGGAGATAGTGTCTCCACTTCCTCAAAGCCTGCACTAAATAATATAACTCCAAGTCATAAGAGGAGTATTTCCTCTTTTCATCACTTAGCTTCTCACTATGGAAAGATACTGATCTTTCTTCTTGGCTTAGGACAACACCTACTGCAACATTGCCTGCATTACATTCCATTATGAAAAGTTTCTCAAAACTAGGCAATACCAACGCCGGTTGAGTAGCTATCTTCTCCTTCAAGGTTTAAAAACCTCTATTTGCTTGTTCACTCCACTGAAACTTTGCCTTCATTCCACTTCTAATGGTGTCTAACATTGGTGCACATATAGCACCGAATTGCCTAATGAACTTCCTATAGTACTAAGCTAGTCCATGGATGCTTCTCACCTCTATTGCGAACTTAGGAGTAGGCCAATTTACTATGGCTTCAACCTTGTTGGGATCCATCTTGAGGTTTCCTTGAGATAACACAAACCCAAGGTAAACCAACCTACTTAAAATATTCACACTCATCCAAATTCATGGTTAGTTTTTCATCATACAATCTTTGTAACACATCTTGCAAATGATTAATATGATCTGCCCTGTCCTTACTGAAAATGAGAATATCATCTAGATATACCATGACAAATTTACCTATGAAGTCCTTCATCACCTCATTCATGAGCCTCATGAAGGTGCTTGGAGCATTGGCTAAGCCAAATGGCATTACAAGCCATTCATAAAGACCCTCTATAGTCTTAAATGCAGTTTTCCACTCATCACCCTCCTTAATCCTAATTTGGTGGTATCCACTTTTAAGGTCAATCTTGGTAAAGTACTTGGCTTCCCCTAAAAAATCCATTAGGTCTTCTATTCTAGGAATTGGAAACCTATACCCGATGGTGATCCTATTTATAGCTCTAGAGTCAGTACACAATCTCCAAGTACCACATTTCTTTGGAGCTAAAATGGTAGGGACAACACAAGGGCTAATAATTTTCCTAATTAGGCCTTGGTCTAAGAGTTCTTGGATTTGCTTGGCAATCTCAACATTTTGTTGGGGAGTCATTTTGTAAGCTGCCTTGTTAGGTAAGGATGCTCTAGGAATGAAGTCTATTTGATGGCTTATGGTTCTTTTAGGAGGTAAGGTGGTTGGTTGTCCATCACTCACTATGCCTTTGAACTTATTCAATAGGTATTGAACCTCTATTGGCAAATTTGGCTGCTCTTTCTTATCTTCCTCTTTAGGCTTCATTACTAATGCAAATCCTATACCTTCACCTTCCTCAAGTGTCTTCAAGAATTTTTTTTCACTCACCAAAAGAACATTAGGACTTGCTGTCCTCTTTTCACCTTCTTCAAGGATAGATTGGATCTTGAGTGTGACTCCATCTTTCTTGAATGAGTATGCATTCTTGGCTCCATCATGAATAGCTTGTCTATCAAATTTCCATGGTCTTCCTAATAGAAGATGACATGCATCCATGGGTAGGACATCACATAACACCTTGTCCTTATACCTCCCAATGGTAAAATCCACCCATGCTTGCTCATTGACTAGGACATGTTGGCCTTTATTCAACCAAGTGACTCTATATGTGTTGTTGTGAGGAATCCTTTGCAATTTGAGCTTACTCACTGCCTCTTCTGGCACAATGTTGTCTATTGATCCTAAATCAATGATCAATTTGCAAACCTTGTCCATAATCTTGCATTTGATCCTAAATAAGGACCTTCTTTGGCTTGGCTCTTCTTTGACCGGCTCTTTGATCAAAGTTCTCCTTATCATCAATTTGTCACCTACCTCTGATTCTAAGGCAACCTCTAAAGTCTTTCTTCTTGAAGACTCTCCTTGAAGATAGTTCACTCTTCTTTCACCACCTTGTGATGATGACCCTTTCTCTGGACACCTATATGCTGGATGACCAAGCTGGTTACAATGGTAACACTTCATTGTTGCAAAATATGAGGAACCTCTACCTTGTCCACTAGATCTTCCTCTGAAACCACTGTTTGATCCCCTTCCTCTATTGGATCCTCCTTTATTAGTCCCACTCTCTTGCTGCTCAGTGAGTTTAGACTCTCCTTGTGTTCTTTGTTCAAAACTTCTTCCTCCAAAGCCTCCCCTATGGCCTCTATTGTCTTTTTCTCTACCTCTGCCCATATTGCTACTTGAATCATGTCTTCTTTTTAGTTTTTGTTCCATCTTAAGGGAAAGTTGATAGGTTTGATGAACCAGCTTTGGACTCATTAAACTGATTTCTTCTTGGATGTTCAACCCTAGACCATTTAGGTACCTAGCAAATTTGAGACTCTCTTCTTCCACCACATGAGATCTAAGATTAAGTTTGTGAAACTCCTCTATATAACTACTAACATCAAGGTCTTTTTGTCTTAATTTTTATCTCTTCCTATGAATTTTCACTTCATAGTCATCAGGGAGATAGACTTCTTTGATTTTGACTAACATCCCTTTCCAAGAAGAGATGGGTGCTTTGGCCATTTTATTCCTCTAATCTTGCACAAATTTCCACCATGTGAGAGAAGCTCCTCTCATCCTTGAGTGGGCTACTTTGACTCTCTGAGCTTCAGTTATGCCTTCACATTCAAAATAGTTCTGCATGCCTTCTATCCATTCTAGGACCACTTCTATTTCCATCTTACCAGTGAACAACGGCAATCCTTCTCGTGATTTACCACTCAAGGCTTTCAATGCCTTCATGAAAGGTTATTGTTCTAAAACTAGATCACGTTTAGATACTTTGTCCATCTATGACACTTCTTTACCCTTCCCTTCTGCTCCTTCAACCTTTACCAACACTTCATCTGCCTTGGTTTCAATTAAACCAAGATTACTTTCCAATTCAATCAACTTCTCCTTAAGGAGTCTGTTCTCTTCCTCCTAATCATCCACTTTCTTAACCAACTCTACATTGGTCACCATGTTGTTGTCTCCTACAGATTCCACTAAGGACATCTACTGACCTAGCCCAAATCTTATAGGGTCTGATACCAATTTGATGGGGGTTCACCTAGCCGGTGTCGCTCAATTCCACCAACTCTCTAGGTCTAGCTATGCTCTAAGACCTTCAAGACCTTCTCAGTATCTTCTAGGGCTTGCTTCTTGTCAATCTCAAGGTGTTTCCTTCAAGTGTTTTACTAGGAACCCTACCAATTCACAATGTTTCCCATGTGCTCATCATGATTGTCTTGGCTTCAACTTGTCAATTTGACCTCCTACAATTATGAGTTGTTGTAGAGGTGTGGAGGTGTCTTATAACATGTTTTGAATACCATTCGGGTCCATTTGAGGTTTGCAACCATTATCTTTCTTACCGATTTCACTATTTTTCCTAGAAAAGGGCCACAAGGAATGAGCCCCTATTAGGCCTCCAAAATCCGGTTTTCTAGGGCTTGGAGGAAAACGGTCCAAAAGACCCTACAACAAGATTTGTTTTTATTCAAAGAATCACCTAGCCCCAAGTGATTTTAGTGGTTTTGGTTTCTCAACACACCGTACAATGCCCTAACCCAAAAATGAGGGTTTTGAAGGGTTTCTAGGCCTTCTAACCGGTAGTGACTGGTCAAGTTTGGAAAATGAGAATCAATTAGTCTTGTCAAGGCTTCCCCTTGCATAGGAAACTCTTTATGAACTTCATGGATCCCTCTAAAATGTTTGGTTGTGATTTTATATCCACCCCTGCACTTTACACTCCAAATCCACTCTGTCTTCTCTAGCCGGGTTGCTCCTAGACTCGCCTAGAACAAGGTGACAGTCATATAAAAATTCATATTCAAAAATTGTCCCTACATATGTACATTGTACAAGTTGTTTCCTTCCATGTCCCAATAGGCCATGATGGAATCATGAAGGGATTTCATGGGGCAACCGTTTTACATAAAAGTGTTATTTACAAGCCAAAACTGGTTGTTTGCAAACTAAGCAATGAAAACACTAACACAACCTAAATACAAAGATTGAAATGAATTTAATTACACTAAAACACATCAAATAAACTCAATTCATTACTATATCAATGGATTCAATCCATTTGTATTCATAAAATGAGCAAAAATAAGCCAAAATGGTATCAAACAGTCCAAAAATGAGTAGTTTCAGATTGTTGATCTTACAAAAACAAAAAAATCCAACCTTGGTAACCATGCAAGAGAATTTTTTTATAGTCTTCCCCATGTATGGAGGCATTCTAATGCATTGGACTATCCCTAACTCCATCGCTAATCAATTTAAGACAAAAATTGTCATGACAACTTTTTGCAACTTTGCACTTTTTGCTTTACTAATCTATGAAACCTTTTATAAATCATTAATCATGACTTCTCAAGCATTCCTAAGACTATTTTGACCCTCCCTAATTCTAATACCAAGATTTACCACTTTTGACCATCAAGAAGGTCAATTTCCTACTCAAACCACTACTTATGCAAAAAATGCAAACCTAAGAAGAACTAACTCAATCTAGGCCTACATTTTACTCATCACACTCACTCTTGGACCCTCCTAGAGTCCTTATTGAGCATCTGAATTGGCTAAGGTCAGTACAAGCCAAAATTAAGAAAAGACTAATAGCCTAAGTCCTAGGTGCTCCTACACCGGTGGTGTCGGTGCAACTTCTGATGGAGTTTCCGGATGCTGTTGGTGATCATGTTTGAGACTTTGCAGTTGGAGATCATTGTTGAAGTGTATGGACCTATACTTGGTCCCTGTTGATCTAGGTTATGGACTGAAGTTAATGTAATGTATGGATAGGACCTATTGATTTATTTTCAGGATGTCTTATATTACTTGTTTGGTCTAAGGCCGACATGGTTTGTAATTATATAATTGGTGTATTGTCTGGTGGCCGACCTGATTGTTTATGGTCGAGGGTTTGTATATATGGATGTAAGATCTCATTGTAGATCATCATGGTTAATGTAAGAGGTCATGGTCAAGGAATGTAATGTGCTAATAATGTATTATCATTCAAGCAGAGGAGTTAGTTGATCATTGGAGGTTGAAATGGGATTATGAAAGGATTTAGTCCTCCGGTATTGAGCTTAACCGGATTTGTACTTAGGCATAGGAGATGCTATCTTTTGCAGTTCAACACTTCTCCAGATTATAGTCTGGATTTGTATATAGTCAGTGAGGCTCCTTTTGTGATGAGCAGTGTGCTCTAGGCTATTGGCCTTCCTCCAAGTGCAGGCCCCTTTATTGTAATTCACATACTTACCGCAAAAGTATTATCTGAATGTGGGTAGGCTTCCCACCATAGATTTTCCCTTTTTCTAGGTTTTCCACATACAAATCTTGGTGTTGTGTGAATGCCTTTTATTATGTGATTATTGTTTATGATTAACTGCTATTACAATATTATTGTTTTGGGTTCTGGTATTAAAGTTTAAATTGCTAATGCTTCCGATAATCTATGACAATTGATTCATCCCCCCTCTTAGTTGTCTTCCGGTTATTTGAACTGTCTAACAACAACATTAAGTATTGTGGATTTGAGTATTGCAGCAGAGAGAAATAATGACATCATATTTGGTCATAGGTTTGAAGATGAAGTTGTGAGTGAAGAAGTACTTAAAGAAAGTAAAGGTATAGAAGACACAATAGTTTTTTTGACAAGCCAAGAAGATTCTCAAGGTTTGGAAGCTAAGATGAGGCACTTTGAGGGTCCCTTGTTTGAGTAGATTAATGAAGATGAGGATGTCATCTTGAAGGAAGAGATTATAAGAGTCAATAGCCTCTTGGGAGGTGAAATTGAGGAGAAGGAAGATATTGCATTAAAAGAGGAACATGTTGGTTTTGCTAAAGCTAACCGAGAAGAAGGTGAAAAGGATGACTTGTTGATGTGCATTGAAATGGTTGATAGAGAAATGGATGAATTGATTCTAGGTGGGAAAAATGTTGCCAGAAAAGGTGAGGTTCAATAAAATCTTATTGATTTATTTTATGTGAATGAGAGTAAAAATCTAGAGGACTTAGTTGTAGTAGTTGATGACTTTGTTGAAGTCAAATTTGAGAAGCTCCATGAGGAGGTAAATTTTTTATAAATTTTGTAATGAAGAATTTGAGATGGATTTTTGTGCTGAAGTGAGTAAAAAGGAGGATAGTGAAACGACAAGGTGGAAAAACAATGTTGCATGTTTATATGTGGAATTTGTGAAAGATTGTGCAATTGAAACTTGGTGGAGGTGGTTTGTTTGTGGTGGATTGAAATCCACAAAAGAGAGTAAGAGTGGAGAGAATATTTGGTGGAGGAGGTTACTTGATAGTGGGTTGGATTCTCAGAAGGAGAAGAAAAGAGGAGAGAGCCATTTGTAGATTAGGACTGAACATAGTGGAATACATGAGAGGAGCAAAGAGTAGTAATAAAAATTATGGGAGTGGGGCTATAGTTGTCCCAACAAAATGTTGGAAGAAGAGGAAAAAAGAAATAGTTTCATGTGCAATTGTCAGAGTGATGGAGTTCACAACCCCAAAGGGTGATTCTATCACTCAACTCTAGTTTTGTGAGCCTATTCTCATAAAATTTCTACTAGTTGCATCTGATACACGAGCATCTTTCCTTCCTTTATGATAGAAAGGGAGCATCAAAACAGGGTATGGATATCTAGCTTAACTTCTATAGCCAAATGGGTCTTTTAACCATTCAAAACTTAAAACGGTTTGCAACCTTAATGCAATGAGAGAGGGGCATTGATGGGAGAGGAATCACTTGAGAATATGAAGGAGGAATCACTACAACATGGAGGTAAAATATTAAGTACTCTTGAATATATTGTAGTTCATGAAATGATGGATAAATTTTGTTTATCAGAGAGGAATGTAGGTTGCAGATTCAAAATATGATTTTAAAAATAGTATAGCATATGATAATTGGTAGGGGTATTAAATAATGGTGGATTGAAAGAAAAGGGGAAGAGAAGATGGAATGATGGGAAGGATAATAGCCATGTAAGGGAAGAAGATAGTGCAACCTATGTAGGTTTGTGGGTTGCAGGCAAGTTAGAGAGGAATATGGAGTTGACTAAGGATATTAAAGGAATGAACATGTGTGTATGACTAGAGGATGATTTGTAGAATCAACATATTTAAATAGAGTTTTTGTGTGGTTATGAGAAGTGAGAAAGGCCATTGATAGGCCATAGATATAAAGTTAACTTTGCAGAATTGAAATGTGTTAGTCCATGAATTTGATTTGAGTGGCAAAGGATTTTTTGGCCTAACTTTCCAAGCTGCTGAATGCACTTTCGAGTCTTGCCGAAGTGCCTAGCCTCAATGAAATATGGCCCCCCCACTATCCCATGACAGGTTAATGGAGGTCATAGGGCACCATGTGGGGTAAGAGAAATAAATAACAAAGGAACCCTCCACCATCCCGCACGAGATTTTGAGGAAACAATTGGGCCCTGTAGGGTAGAAACACATGGCATGAGAGATGATCCTCACCATCCTCCAGAATGAAGGCGGTCAATCCAAGGGTGTTGTGGGGTAAATTGTAGAGAGGTAGATAGTCATACTACCACCTCACAATGGTTTTCAAGAGTTCAACGATACTGTGCAAGGCAACATAACACAGGACAAGGTGCTCCCTTCTATCCTGTAGTGAATTTTTCAGGGTTCCAAGGGAGCCTTGTGGGGAAACATCAATGACGTTGGTGGGTCTAGCCCACAACATGGCTCATCTGCAACCATTGATTCTCACTTAATAGGAAATCATACAATTGCATTTTAATCCTCCATTTGCCTTTTGAGAACGCTTATGTGGCAAGATCTCACCCATGCATCTGTGCATGAGATCTCTTGATCGACGAATGAAATCTGATTTTTCAGTGGCTTTTGGAATTTGAATGATTTGTAGAGAGGTGGTTGTCAACCTAATGGTCGAGGCATTTTTTTGTGCTTGGTCGACGTTTGATTGCATATCATATCTCAGTCCAACTACTGGAGATTTTCACCATTACTCTGGACATGATTTCTGCAGGCCATTTTGATGTCGCCCATGCCTCTTCAATGCATTTTTAAGACTTTCTTGCCTCTATCATGCTGCTATGATACACTTACACACATAGATGTCTTGTCTTGCATAATTTTTGCCTCTTTCAGAGATGAAGGACCACTTGTAGAGGAGATTCAACATGCCATCAAATCAATTGATTTGATCTTCTTATTCTCCTCTCTGCTATTTTCATAACCTAACCCTAGTTAGGGTTAGGGTTTCTATCTTTAATTCAAT
Organism: Cryptomeria japonica; assembly: GCF_030272615.1. Lineage (NCBI taxonomy): Eukaryota > Viridiplantae > Streptophyta > Pinopsida > Cupressales > Cupressaceae > Cryptomeria > Cryptomeria japonica. The sequence continues at coordinate 174,897,695 of NC_081408.1, read as the reverse complement.
TTTGAGTTATGCCTCAACTATAAAGGTAATTTTTGTATATTTCCTCAAGATCTTTTCTTTTTCTTCTATAGAAAGCTTATGTCTCTCTGCACTTATAAAAATTGCCTTGCCTTCTCATTAATGAAATTTACTTGTTTTGCCTGATTTTAGTTTTCATAATGCACACATTTATCTTACCTCATTGTCTGAATACATTCTTGTTTATGTTCATTAGCTGTAGGTGTTTGTGTTGATCCTATCTATGAATGTTGACTATGAATTGAGCCTAGTTCCTCTTCTCATTTCATAGAATTCCAACCATCACTCACAGTTAGGTAGCTAGTTAGGATAGAAATTTGTGCATGTTTTGGGTGGTTTCATTTGTGCTTTGTGTAGCTATAGGGAGGAAGATCAGAGTTTTAGTCTAGGTGCAAACCCCTTTCCCCCTCTTTCAATATCTCCTTCCTCTTTCTCCCTTTTCCTTGTTAGATCAATAGATTAGGACTTTCATGTGCTGGGTTGGTCCTACAGTTTCCATCAGATTGAAAGGAAGTCAACCTTCTCTAGATATTCAACTTTACAACAATGCAAGGTCCCACACTTGGGAGGTTGATTCAATGTTTCACAAGGTTGATCATCACAAGGTGCAAACTTTTGTGACAATAGTTTTTGGCACACTAGGTGGGACACACATTTCAACATCTTGCTAGAGGTATTTATTTTAATGTTATGAAATTCTAGATTTTAGAAGAAGAGAGAATTGTTGTTTCTCGTGGCATTCCTTAGAATAAATTACTTTGTCACCTTTAATGGTGGCAAGCCATTAGCTCTAACCCAAAAGAATGAAATCCTAGTTGGAGCCTTAAAGGCAATCCCATTTTTTACTAGGGAAACCTCTATAACCCCCAATGAGCATATCAAAGATGTTGCATGCATCTACTCTATTTTTTATGTCACTGAAGATAATGTGGCAATGAGGCTTCTTGCCCCTTCATTTAAGGGAAAATCCCTATAGTGGTATAGGAGTTTTCCCTCTAGTTCAATCCATAAATGGAATGAATTAGGGAAAGATTATGCAAGAGCTTTGAAGAAAAGAGTGACCCCTTGTCACTAGTTGAACAACTAACAACCATCAAGAGAGCCCCCTATCAATTCATGGTAGACCTTAATTATAGGTTTCAAAATATTTGGGATAAAATCCCTGCTTTGGTCAAACTTGTTGGCCATTTGGTAAAATTGATTATGTGTTGCATTAATGTTTTGTCATTGATGCCAACACTAGATGTTTGGATGCCTTACCAACACCCTTCTAGTCCCAATAGGTTGAGTGGTTTCTGGTTGATTTGGATTTGACATGATCTGGTAGGCTCTAGTATAGTTTGGTAATGGAATTGGCTTGCTCATGATACTCATGCTCAGATTTGGTCAATTGGTTTTGGTCTGGTGTTCGGATACTATCTTGCTTGCCTAGAAGCTTAGTTTCTGGTTCTAGTGAGGGTTTCACCGTCATAGCTTTTAATGGAGATCTTTGATGAATTGCATAAGTGGTGTTGGTGCAGCATCTGGTGGAGCTTCAAGATGCTGTTGGTGATCATGTTCAAGACTTGGTAGATGGAGATCATTGCTATAGCCCATAGACCTTTATTGGGTCTCGACTAATCTAGGTTATGGACCAACTTTAATGTAACGTGTGGATTGGACCTATCAAAGTATTTTTGGGATGTCTTATGTGTTGGACATTATTTGTTTGGTCTTAGGCTGACATGGTTTGTAATTATGTAATTGGTTTATTATCTAGTGGTCGACCTAATTGATTATGGTCGAGGGTTTGTATATATAGATGTAAGATCTCATTGTAGATCATCATGGTTATGGTTAGAGGTCATGGTCAAGGAATGTAATGTATGAATAATGTAATATCATTTAGGTAGAGGAGTTGGTCGATCATTGGAGATATAATTAGATTTATGTAAGAGGATTTAGTCCTTTAGCATTGAGCTTAACCGAAACTGTACTCAGGCATAGGAGATGCTATCTTTTGTAGTTCAACACTTCTCTGGATTGTAGTCTGGATTTCTATGTGATTAGTGAGGCTCCTTTTGTGATGATTAGTATGCTCTAGGCCATTGGCCTTCCTACAAGTGCAGGCCCCTTAGTTGTAATTCACATACTTAGTGCAGAAGTATTATCTGACTATGGGTAGGTTTCCCACTGTGGCTTTTCCCTTTACCGGGTTTTCCACATACAAATCTTGGTGTCATGTGGATGGCATTTATTTTGTAATTATTATTTATGCTTGATTGGTTTAACCACTATTCTAGTATTTGATTTAAGTATTTCGGTATTAATGTTTTGGGTTTCAGTATTAAAGTTTTAAGTGCTAATGGTTCCAGTAATCCGTGACAACTGATTCACCCCCCCTCTCAGTTGTCTTCTAGTTATTTGAATTATCTAACAATTGGTATCAGAGCTTTGGTCCTCTTTGTAGAAAGCTTAACCACTTGAGGAAGATCCTATGACAACTAACAATTCAAGCTCATCCAGTTCTTTTGGAGCTATCTTTCAAAGGGATATTACGAGGCTTGAAGGAACAAAATAGACAGTATGGAGGATTCAAATAGAGACTCATCTGAGATGTCTTGGCAAGGAGATTTGGGAGATCACATAGAATGGTGTCACACCCTATAATCTGGGATCTAACAATCCTCCTTTGGAAAACCTAGAAAAGGAGCTTGAGAATGATTATAGAGTAAGAGAAGCCCTCTTGTGTGCATTTTCTGATCAACAAATAGTGGGATTAACCGACAAATCATCTGGAAAGGCTATATGGGATAAATTGGAGACTCTTAATGAAGGTGACCCTATAGTGAACATTGCTAGACTTGATGGTTACCAGGTGAGATGTGAAAACCCGAAGATGAAAGAAGATGAAAGGATTATTGCATTCATGGAAAGGGTAAATGAGATTGTTATGGGAATTCAATGTTGTGGTGGAACTCTAAGCGAAGATGAATTTTTTTCTAAAGTCCTAAGAGCCCTACCACCGACTTACAAAATGAAAGTTACTGCTATCAATGAGTTGAGAACAATGGCTAATACATCTGTCAACAAAGATACCTTGGTTGGGAAACTATCTACTTTTGAGCTTGAAGAATTTGGACCTTCTGGAGCTATGAAGTCTGAATCTACTTTTCATGCATCTACATCTACAACCGATAAGCAAGATTGGAAAGCTTTGTATGCAAAGGAATTGAAAGATATGAAGATAGAAGATGATGAGTTTGATCAACTTGAAGCACTATTTGCTAGAAGAGTACCTAAAGGACTGGTAGGAAGTAATTATGAAGGAAAAGCACCTTTTAAATGTTTTGCATGTAATAAGATTGGTCATTTTGCATCTAGATGTCCTGAAAGAAATTCAATATTTGAAGAAAGAGTTAGAAGATCATTTAAGCCTAACCCTAGATATCAGAACAAGGAAAAGTATAAGAAAAACAGAGAAAAATCATGCTACATAGCAGATGAGGAAGGCATTATTGATTCTAATGATGAACCAAGGGAAGACTCTGCTAGTGGTTCCGATAATGGGAAGGAATGGGTGTTCCTAGCTATCAAAGAAGATGATCCGACAATGGAAGATAATGTAGCTGAAGAGAAGGCACTTACTACTAAAATTAAAGACATAGATGAATGGGTAATTGACAATGGTTGTTCACATCATATGACTAGAGATAAAGGGAAGTTTCTATCTTTGCAAGAAATTGATGGCAGTCTAGTTAGATTTGGAGATGACAAAGCATGTATGATAAAAGGAAAAGGAACTATATCATTGGATGGTAAGAACAATACTAACAATGTTTATTATGTTGAAGGTTTAAGGAATAATCTTTTGAGTGTAGGACAATTGGTAGATAAGGGATTTCAATTACAATTCATGGATGGAAAATACAAAATCATTAATAGATTTGGTTTGGAGATAACAACCGGTGCAGAGACAAAAGGTAATATATTTCATTTGAACTTCGGTTAGAAGACATTTTTGATTACACAGATTGATGAGATTTGGCTATGACATAAAAGGTTATATCATGTGAATTTTGATTGCATTGTGAAGATCAGTTAAACTAAGGTAGTTAGGGATATACCTAAGACTATGAAGCCCTATAATCCAGTATGTAAAGAATGTCAAATGGGTAAACATGTCAGAACTTCTTTTAGGAGTATACAAGACAAATCAAATGATGTTCTTGATCTTATTCATACTGATTTGTGTGACCCTGCTAGAGTCAAAAGTTTTCAAGGTGATAAATATTTCATGCTAATCATTGATGATTATTATAGAATGATATGGGTTACTTTTCTAAAAGAGAAATCTAAAGCATTTAAAAAGTTTGAAATCTTTAAGGCTAAAGTGGAAACTGAGACATGATTGAAGATTAAATGTTTGAGATCAGATCATGGTGGAGAATTCACATCCCGTGAATTTAATAAATTTTGTGAGAAGCATGGTATAAGAAGACATTTTTTCTACGCCTCAAACACCTTAGCAGAATGGAGTTGTGGAAAGGAAGAACATAACTATCTTGGATGCTGCTAGAACAATGATGATGGAAGCTAGTCTACCTCATATCTATTGGAGAGAAGTAGTGAGAACAATGGTTTATATATTCAATAGAGTACATATCAAAGGAGAAACCGGTAAGACACCCTATGAATTATGGTTTGGCAATACACCTACAATTAAGTATTTCAAAATTTTTGGTAGTAAATGTTATATCAGGAGTGATGATATCATTGGAAAATTTTATCCTAGATGTTATGAAGGCATATTTCTTGGTTATTCTAGTGAAAGAAAAGCATATAGATGTTATAACAAGAGATTGTAGGGAATTGTGGAGAGTACTAATGTCAAAGTAGATGAGCTAAACAGAAGTCAAATAAGAATTTATGAGAAGGAACCGACAATGGAAATGATTGTATCTGAACTAGTAGCACCTCAACTGGAACAAAGAGTTGAACTAGATAATACAGATATGGTTTGCAGGTTAAGGAAAGCTTTATATGGATTGAAACAAGCACCTAGAGCTTGGTATGGAAGGTTGGATAAATATCTTTTGAAGCTTGGTTTTACTAAGGGCAGTGCTGATAGTAATTTATATTATAAAATTACTAATGATGATATATTGATTATTGAAGTATTTGTTGATGACATTATTTTTGGAGGTGAATATAAGTTATGCATAAAATTTTCTAAGAATATGGAGAAAGAATTTGAGATGTCTATGATTGGTGAGATGGAATTTTTCTTAGGTTTGCAGATTACTCAGAATGACAAAGGTATTTTTACCTATCAAAATAAATATGCTAAGGAATTGTTGAAGAAATTTGCTATGGGAGATTCTAAACTGGTAAGTATTCATATGGTTAAAAGTGAGAAATTGACAAGAAAATATATCTTTGCACTGGTAAATCCTACAAGATACAAATCTATGATTGGAGGTCTGCTTTATTTGACTCTGACCAGGCCTGATATTATGAATGTTGCTTGTATTCTTTCAAGATTTCAGAGTGATCCTAGAAAAAACCATGAGATGGCGGTGAAAAGGATTTTTAGATACCTACAAGGTACATCAAAATATGGCTTGTGGCACCCTAAGGATGATAACTTTACCTTATGTGCATATATAGATGCTAATTGGGTTGGAGATGTTGATGACCAGAAAAGTACTTCAGGTGGAGCTTTATTTCTTGGAAAGAGGTTGGATTCATGGATCAGGAAGAAACAATCATGTACTTCTTTATCTACTACTGAAGTTGAGTATGTTGTTGCTACTACTAACTGTACACAAGTTTTATTGATGAAGAAAATGTTGAAACATATAAAGGTGGATTGTGATGCACTGGTAGTTATTAACTGTGATAACTCTACTGCTATTGATATATCAAAAAATCCAATATTTTCATTCTAAAACAAAGCACATATCTATCAAGTATAACTTTTTAAAGGAAAAGGTGGAAGCAAATGAAGTTAGACTAGTTTATGTGAATACTAAAGAGCAGATTGCATATATTTTCACTAAAGCTTTGCCCAAGGAATCATTTGAGTACCTAAGAGATAAATTGAGAGTCTCTGCCCCTCCAGTAGAGACTTGATTGATGCGGTTTGGCATCCTTCTGACATATATTATCAGAGATACTATTCATTCTGGTACTGATGTGGGATGCTACTGCTCTGGGGGAGTAGTCAGCTTTGTGATTTAGTGGTTTATACTTTTACTTTGATATTTTTGTCATTTTTTTGGCATTGATTTCAAAGGGGGAGATGTATTGATGTGAAAAAGACAAAGAAAGAAAAAAGAAAAAGTCATAGGGGGAGAGATATGGTTAAGAAAAGTAAAGGGAGAGATATTGACATTCAGAGCTCTATGCGAGAGATTGTTGGTTGTCTTCCATTGGGGGAGACTTGTTTGGTATTTCTTGGTACTTAGATGTTTTTCACATCTAGTGTTGCCATCAATACCAAAGGGGAACATTGTTGGCCATTTGGTGGAATTGATTATGTGTCTCATTAATGTTTTGTCATTGATGCCAACACTAGCTGTTTGGATGATTTATCGACACCCTTGTGGTCTCGGTAGGTTGAGTGGTTTCTAGTTGATTTGGATCCGGCATGATCCGGTAGGCTCCGGTATAGTTTCGTTATGGAATTATCTTTCTCATGATACTCATGCTCATATTTGGTCAATTGGTTTTGGTTTGGTGATCGGATGCTATCCTGCTTGCCTAGAAGCTTAGTTTCTGGTTCCGATGAGCATTTCACTGACAGAGCTTTCAATGGAGATCTTTGATAAATTGCATAAGTGGTGTTGGTGCAACTTCTAGTGGAGTTTCAAGATGCTATTAGTGATCATGTTTGATACTTGGTGGATGGAGATCATTGCTATAGCATGTGGACCTATATTGGGTCTCGATTGATCTAGGTTATGGACTAGCTTTAATGTAACATGTGGATTGGACCTATCAAAGTATTTCTGAGATGTCTTATGTGTTGGATATTATTTGTTTGGTCTTAGGATGACATGGTTTGTAATTATGTAATTGGTTTATTATCTGGTGACCGACCTAATTATATATGGTTGAGGGTTTGTATATATAGATGTAAGATCTCATTGTAGATCATCATGGTTATGGTTAAAGGTCTTGGTCAAGGAATGTAATGTACAAATAATGTAATATCATTCAGGCAGAGGAGTTGGTTGATCATTGGAGATCAAATTGGGTTTATGTAAGAGGATTTAGTCCTTCGGTATTGAGCTTAACCAAAACTGTACTCAGGCATAGGAGATGCTATCTTTTGCAGTTCAACACTTCTCCAGATTATAGTCTGGATTTCTATGTAATCAGTGAGGCTCCTTTTGTGATGAGCAGTGTGCTCTAGGCTATTGGCCTTCATGAAAGTGCAGTCCCGTCAATTGTAATTCACATACTTACTACAAAAGTATTATCTGACTGTGGGTAGGTTTCCCACTGTGGTTTTTTTCTTTGCCAGGTTTCCATGTACAAATCTTAGTGTCATGTGGATGGTACTTATTTTGTGATTATTGTTTACACTTAATTGGTTTAAACACTATTCTAGTATTTGATTTAAGTATTCCAGTATTAATGTTTTGGGTTCTGGTATTAATGTTTAAAGTGCTAATGGTTCCAGTAATCTGTGACAACTGATTCACAAAACCATCTGCCAATTGTGCCTTCTTAAACTTCCTTAGGGCTTTGAACTATAATATAGTTGTAATGATACAATCAATGGGCAGGGATAACCTTCCAAAAGCTTATGACAGTACTATCAAGGAAGAAAGGTGTTTAATCTAGGCTAGAAAGTTAGCTACAAGGTTGCCAATGCCTTTGTTCCTACAAGATCCTACACAGTAGCCTACTTTGGCATCAACACTAGTGACACCACCATGCCAACTACCTGCACCTCTTCGACAATCTGCAAAGATTCAAGATCTTAAGACCTCCATACAAAAGAGTTTGTAGGGATTTAAAAATGAGTTGGCTTCAATCAAGAGGCAACAGTCTCAAGATGACAAGCCTTATCAACAACAAAATCAAGGCTATCAGCATAACAAAACCAATTTTCAAGGGCAAAACCAATGGACAATCCCTAGGCCTTTGGATATCCTAAACCCTGCGACTGCAAGCACCTCAGGAACACTTGTCCTTGTGCAATCCAATCATGTAAATCAAGCCACTTGTAGAAATTAGGATGTCTCTTAGGCCTTAGTGGCACAAGGATATTTTGTTTTTACAAACTAGCAAGAGGCATATTTTTGTGGTGATAGCCAATCGAACAACTCCCCTTCAACCAACAAAAAAGATAACAAGGAAGAGGCTATTTTCTCATTATGGGATGAGCTTCATTCCTTCTTTGGGGAGGAGAATGTGCCAATAGATGAGCTACAACATGAAACCAAGCTAAGGGTGGAGGAGACAGAGGATGATTCATTTTGGAATGATCTTGAGGGATTTTGCTCAAGTTTGACACTAAGCTGATATCTTCCAATCGGTTGAATCAAGAGGAGCAAAAAGAAGACTTATATTGCTAGCAAAGGCAATAAATTTTTAAGAGTAGGGGCATATTTTAGAGGTGCCTGTTTTGTTGCTAAATCAATAGAGAAAAGGGGAGGCCAACAATGATGGCCTAAATCTATCTCCTTCAAGGGGATGCCCTATCAGGCATTTGGCTCAGACTAGCAATTCATCTATTGTAATGCTTATTTCTAAGCATGAAGTTGAGAATAATTAAGGAGAGCAAGTTCTTTCCACCCATCTACATTAAGAGGATAAAATTCAAGATTGGGTGAGTTTCTTTTCTCTCAGGTTTTGGGAGGCATTCCAATAGTTTGTTGGATGCTTGTCAATTTTCTTTCCCTGGCTAGTTTTGAATAGGCATGAAGAGCATCAGAGCCTGATTAGGAAAGGCAACTACTTTCATAAGCCAGTTAATGACTTTTTTTAATTCCTTCCTTGAGAAGCATATACATAGTTAGTTAGGTTTCTTGTTTAAGTTTGTTTTTCATTTCAAAAAGAGTGCATGCACAGTTTGCTCTTTTAGTATATTAAAAAAAATTGTTTTCAGGTTGTAGGGGCTGAAAGTATCCAATTTTGTTCGGGCCTTGACTTGTGCCAAATGGATATACATAAGGACATATAGTCTTGTCCTAAGCCTGCTTAGAACCCTTTTGAGTCGCCAAAATGTTGACCTTTTCCTATCAACTTAGGATCTAGTCTGAAAAAACTTTTCTTCATAACCTTCGTGTTATGTATTCCTGCATAACCTTCATGTTATGCACTTTTCTTTGTTGACAATCTAAAAAAGGGGTCTCTTTTTTTCTTGCATCCTTTTCGGTCTCCAATTCTATTTTTATGTTGATCGGTCACGATGGTCAGATCACTTACATTTCTATAGGTTGAAGGGTCTTAGGTTCACGGTGGGACCGACCCCGTTTAACTAGTTACTAGTTGGTAGTGTTCCTTATCATGTGGTTGCATTGAAAAGGAACACTTCTTTTCTTCCATTCCCCATTTGATGTTTTTTTTTGTGCGACAACATGACATGTGATACTTCAGCACGAGGTTGTGCGTGGGATAGTGGGGGAATACTGAGGAAGTCTCTTCCCCACTACCTTGCGAGGAAGGCTAAAACACACAAAGAACCATGCAGGGTAAACAAAAATAGAAAGCGAAGGATTCTCTGCCATCTTACAAGGGTTTTTGAGGCAACAGTTTGGTCGTGCGGGGTAGAAACATGAAGTGCAAGCAATGTTCCCACTATCCCGTACAAGCAAATGACCAAGTGGCAAAGGCTTTTTTGGCCTAACTTTCCAAGATGCTGAATTCACTTTCGGGTCTTGTCAAAGTGACTAGTTTCAATGAAATTTGGGGGGGTCCCGCACTATCCCATGACTAGTTAATGAAGGTCACAGGGTGCCATGCGGGGTAGGAGAAACAAAGAGTAGAGGGCTCCCCCACCATCCTGTATGGTATTTTGAGGAAACAATTAGACCCTCCATGGTAGAAACATATGGTGTGGGAGATGCTCCTTTCCATCTCACAGAGAAATGATAGTCAATCCAAGGGTGTTGTGGGGTAAATTTTAGAGAGGCAGGTAGGCATCCTGCCACCCCGCAACAGTTTTTTAGGAGTTTAGTAATATTGTTCATGGTAACATAACATAGGACAAGGTACTCCCCGCTATCCCATGATGAATTTTTAGGGTTCCAAGGGAGCCTTGCGGGAAAAAATAGACGACATTGGTGGGTATGGCCCACAATGTGGCTTGCCCATCACAATTGATATTCACTTAATGGGTGATTAGATGGTTGCATTTTAATCCTCTATTGGGCTTTTGAGTGTGCTTATGTGGTGAGATCTGATGCATCCATCTGCACATGAGATCTCTTTATCGATGGCTAAAATTTGATTTTTCAGTGGTCATTGGAATTGGAATTCTCTGTAAGGAGGTGGTTGTCGACTTGATGATCGTGGTAATTTTTTGTGCTTGGTTAGCACCCGATTGCATATCAGATCTTAGTCTAGCTACCAGAGATTTTAACCATTACTCTAGACATGACTTTTGCAAGTCGTTTTGATATCAACCATGCCTCTTCAATGTATTTTGAAGACTTTCTTGCCTCTACCATGCTGCCATGATGCACTTGCACACATAGATGTCATCTCCTATAGACTTTTTGCCTCTTTCAAAGATGGAACACTTGCAGAGGTGATTCAACATGGCATCATATCGGTTGATCTGATCTTCTTCTTCTCCTCTCTGCTCTTTTTGTAACCTAAACCTATTTAGGGTCATGGTTTCTAGCTTTAGTTCAATTTTGAGTTATTCCTCAACTATAAAAAGAACGTTCGTATATTTCCTTAGGATCATTTCTTCTTCTTCTTCTATACAAATCTTTTGTGTCTCTACACTTGTAAAAATTGCCTTGCCTTCTCATTAATGAAATTTACTTGTTTTTCCTAATTTCAGTTATGATAATGCATGTATTTATCTTACCTCATTATTTGAATACATTCTTGTTTGTTTTCCTTAGCCATAGGTGTTTGTGTTGATCCCCTCTGTGAATGTTGATTGTGAACCGAGCCCAGTTCCTCTCCTCATTTCATAGAATTCCAAACTTCATTCGCACTTAAGGTGGCTAATTAGGATATAAATTTGTGCATGTTTTGGGTGGTTTCATTTATGCTTTGTGCAATTAGAGGTAGGAAGATCACAGTTTCAATATGGGTGCAAACCCCATTTACCCTCTTTCAGTATCCCCTTCCTCTTTCTCTCTTTTCCTTTTCAAATCAATAGATTAGGACTTTCATTTGTTGGGTTGGTCCAACACTTTGCATCATATTGAATGGAAGTCGGCCTTCTCAGAAGATTAAACCTCACAACAAATTAAGGTCCCACACTTGAGAGGTTGATTCCATGTTTCACAAGGTTGATCAATAGTTCCTCATTGAGTATGATTTGACCTAAAATAGTACCACCATAAATGAAAATGAGCCCCGACTAGGTAACTCTAATATGGTGAAAAGTGATGAGGGGAGATCAAGTGGAAAACTTTCCTCCCCTCAAAAGAGGGATGAAAGTTTCACAAAGGATTCCCTTCAACTTTTCACACACATTACATTTAAAAAATGGGTTGAATTCACTAGTGTTGGATACAATGGATCACTGAGAGGGGGGTAAATCAGTGATTTAAACATTTTTATCTTAATCAGAGCTATACCGGTTCAATATGAAATAAACAAAATACATACTGGTTACCAAAACAATGCAAACAAGGTTTGTACGAGAAATATCTAAAGGATTAATACTCTACACACATGAAGATGCAACACACAACACCAGATTTATGAGGAAAACCCAAAGTGGGAAAAACTTCAGTGAGAATAGCTACTAGAGATCTTCTCCTCCAATCCAACCTCACAATGAAAAGATCTAATTACAAGTTTTAGGGCACCAAACCAAGGAGCACCAACCCAAGATTTATGAGCTTCAACTCAAAGGAGCACCAACCCCTACACAATTTATAGGCTATAACCTAAAGGAGCTACAACCCCTGCACTAAGCATCTACTTAGTGTATACAATATGAAAGATTCAGATATACAAAGGAAATCCTCACTGCAAATGAAGTTTTGCAACCTTTCAAAGCTTTGCAGTGCTGGTTTCTATCTTACTGGTTTGTATCAACTCAACACACACTACAACTTAGCCTTCCTACTGGTTCTAACTCTCCTTAATCTTTTCTCCCTCTATTTTGCTGAATTCTAATCACACTTGGTCGCTATCTATCAGGTATTGCTTCTGTCAGTTTGTCACCTTTGCATTCTATGCTCACTCTATTGGTTTGTTCCTTACATCGATATACCCTTATTCTCCTTACCGATACAATATTCACTCACAAAACACTTCAAGTGTTTTTCTCTTTGGCTTTTAGACAACAATTTCCCTTTTTTATTCACTTTTCAACAACATCACTATCTGTCTTAGGTCACAATTTTTAAACTAAAGCTTTCTCGCCAAAAAATAATTCAAATAGAGAGTGGATAGGGTTTCCTTCAACTAACCGAATCTGCATCCAATCTGATCCAATCCATGTTGGATTGCACACCTACATTGGAAGAATAAGCCATCATGTGTTTTCCATCTGTCCAAAGTGTGTGTGCCAAAAATAGCAAACTCGAGCATGATTTGCAGCTTGAAATCTATCAACTCATTTATGACCTAGCTATTTCCTTCTTGAGGTCCTCTTGCAATCTGATTTCCTTGCTTCGATCTAGGTGCTAATAACTCCCTGATCTTTCTCTGTCGTTCATTCTTCCTCGAATCGTATTTGTCTGTTATCAACCTGTGATTTATGGTAGTTTCATTTAATGTCAACTAACTAATCCAACAACCATGTCGATAGAAACTTCACCAACTTCTGCATGCTTTCCATCTCAGCTCCATGTGGCATCACATCAACACACACTCAGCTCATTGACAAAAGATTAGTTTAAACTCAAACATACAACAAACTCATACTGGCACAAGCACTTACTGATGACATTTTTTCCTTCTACTAACCAGTAGTGCACACTACACCAATAGCACAACTTCACCTCTGATGGTTTGTGATCTCTTTGTCATTCTACCTCTTTATCACAAACATTATCACAAGCAAACCGCCAGCCTTTATACTGGTTACAATTGGTCATGTCAACACACAACTTCATATCACCTTTTACCAATGATGTCACTGATAGTCCCAATACCTACTTATCTTCCACCATACCAATTGACAAGCCTTCATATCAATCTTCCTTATGTTGGTTCAACCTTCTTCACACTAGGTTGACAAACCCTACCGGTAGCCTTCAATACAGGTTGACATCAATGACAACTCAATACCAACAATCTCCCCGTTTAGCACTGATGTCAATATTATCTATTCCGGTTTCTCTCCCCCTTTGACAACAATGGAAAAGGGAACCTTAGTCTGACACCAATAATATCTCCCTTGGCTGTACCTAGTTAGGACACAATCTTCCCCTATGTCCATGCTTCATGATTCAAGAGTCATAAGAGAGTAACAATGGTTGAATCTCCCTAAATCATACATCCTCCTATGCATTTAAGTGCTACCAGATGGTGGGACAACTCCCATCTTTTGTCTCAAGTACTCAAATGGGTCCAAAGGAAGTGGCTTGGTAAATATGGTAGCAATCTACTCACTAGTTTGAACATATTCAGCTATGACCTCCTTGTCTGCTACCTTCTCCCTCAAGAAGTGATACATGATTGCAATGTGTTTTGTTCTTATGTGCATTACTAGATTCTTGGAGATGTTGATTGCACTTGATTTATCACACCGGATTCAAATAGGATCCAATATCTCCACTTGTATATCCTTCAATGTCTTCTTCATCTATAGCACTTGTGAGAAACATGTAGCAGAAGATACATATTCGGCTTCAATAGTGGATAATGACACTGAGTCTTGCTTCTTGCTATGGCATGATAGTAACCGCTCACCTAAGAAGGAAGCACCTCCACTTGTACTTTTCCGTTCATCAATAATTCCTACCCAATCTGCATCAGTATAAGCCTGCAAAAAGAAGTCTCCTTTCTTTGGATACCACAGGCCATAGCTGATAGTTCCTTGCAGATACCTGAAAATTCTTCTCACCACATTTAAGGTGGGACTGTTTAGGAGCAACTTGGAATCTTGCTACCATGCAAAAAACTTGTACAATATCCAGTCTAGATGTTGTTAAATATAATAGACTACCAATTATATACCTATACAATGTTTGCTCAACTTCCAGTGACTCATCTAGTTTTCTTAACTTACAACCAGTAACCATGGGAGTACTTACTGGTTTGTTGTCCTCCATTTGAAATTTCTTCAGCATGTCTTTCACATACTTGGTTTGGTAGATGAAAATTCCTTTCTCCTGCTGTGAGATCTGCAAACCAAGAAAATAGGACAACTCACCCAGCATGGACATCTCAAATTCTGTCTTCATCTGATCTACAAATTCTTTGTACATGATGTCCTTGTCTCCACCAAAGATAATATCATCCACATATACAACCACTATAATCATGTGATTTCCATTTACCTTGACATACAAGTTACTATCTACATTCCCTTTGTGGAATCCTTTCTCCTTCAAGTATTTATCCAACTAGGAATACCAAGCTATGGGAGCCTTCTTCAAACCATACAAATATTTCTTCAACAGACATACAAAACTCTCATCATCATGTAAAAGATAACCCTCCGGTTGTTCCATATATACCTCTTCTTCAAGGCTACCATTGAAAAAGGTAGATTTGACATCCATTTGGTATACTTTGTAACCTTTATAGGTAGAGAAAGCTAAAAAACATTCTTATTACCTCTAACCTAGCAACCGGTGCAAAGGTTCCCTCAAAGTCAATACCTTCCACTTGAGCATACCTTTTGCAAACTAACCTTGCTTTATGTCGAATTATCTTACCTTCTTCATTCATCTTATTTTGGTAGACCCACTTGGTACCTATGACATTCTTGTCTGTCAGTCTAGGAACAAGTTCCCATGTTTGATTCTTCTTAATTTGTGTCAACTCTTCATCCATGACATCTACCCATTTATCACTTTTGATAGCTTTATCAAAAGTTTTGGGTTCAAGTTCTGTCATGAGACAGAAATTTACCTGCTCATCATTCTAGGTTAGTCTTCTTCTGGTTTGTACACCTTCATTTTTATCTCCTATGATCTGTTCTTTCAGATGGTTCTTCTGCACATACTAGTTGGAGTTCTTGCAGTGGTGCTTCCTCTACTAGTCCATTTTTAGATTGATCTTCATGCTCATCATCTGAAACATCAATATAAGGGGCTGATGCAGATTCTTTCTTATGTAGGTCTTCATTTATTCTCACATTTATACTATCAACCATTTTCTCAAATTCTTGTTGTAGCATTTATAGGCTTTGCTCTTGGTTGAGTAGCCCACGAAAATTCCTGCATCACTTTTGGAATATAAACTTCCTAATCTATCTGCATCTCTCTTGATGAAGCACTTACTCCCAAACACTCTAAAATGCTTGAGTGATGGTTTCTAGTTGTACCATAACTCATTGGGAGTCATTCTACTATTCACTCTTATCTGTACCCAGTTTAATGTATAAACAATAGTATGAATTTCTTCCTTCCAGTATGTACTGGTAAGCTAGCCTCATTCAAAATTGTTCTAGCAATTTCTTTTAGTGTCCTATTCTTCCTTTTTGCCATACCAATCTGTTGTGGTGTTCTTGCTACTGAGTACTATCTCCAGATTCCATGTTTCTCACAGTAGTCAATAAACTCATTTGAAGAATATTCTCCACCCTGCTCCAATCTTAAACACTTTAACCAGTGTCCATTGTCATTTTCAACCATCCTTCTAAAAATCTTGATTCTTTCAAATGCCTATGATTTTTCATGCAAAAATGTCACCCAAGTCATCCTTGAGTAGTCATCAATGAACAACATGAAGTATCTCTCACTGGTCAAAGCCCTTGTTCTTGATGGCCCATACAAATCTGTATGCACTAATTCTAGAGGTCTTAAGGTATTGTACTCATTTGTTTTGCAACTTACTTTGATTTTCTTACCTCTGATACATTTATCACAAAAGGTACTTGCTGGTTTTGTTATTTTGGAATGTTTCTTATATACCAGTTCTTTCTTATCTTCACCAAATTGTCAAAGTTCACATGACCTAATCTCCGATGCCACAACCAAATTTCATCAAATTGTCCCATCATGCAATTAGACTCATAGAATTCCTTTAGATTGTAGGCATTGCCATCTCTTCTCTTCCCTTCTGCCACAACCTAACCGGTACTCTGCTTTCTTATCTTGACAACTGGTAGGGTCAAATGTGAACTTGTACCCTTTGTCACATATCTGACTTACACTTAGTAGATTATGTTTCAGTCCTTCCATGTAGTACACATCATGAGACTTAAGATTGCCATCAATATTTAATGTACCATGACCTTTAATCTTGATAGAGGAGTTGTCACCAAAATAGACAGAACCACCATTCCAACCATTTAGCTTGATAAAGTTTTTCTTGTCTCCAGTCATGTGATTTGAGTAGCCACTATCAACTACCCATAAATTCTTCCTTTCAGCATGTAGAGCAGTCTACACAATTAAGCTTGACACAATCTTATTCTTCTCCTTCTCCATCCAAACCTGCTTCTCTTCTTTCTTCTCCTCTTCTGTCATCTTGTGTTCTAATTTAATCTCTATCTTTTGATCCTATACTATTTCTTTTTGCTCACCTATTGTCAACTTATAGTACCTTTCCATGTGACCAAAATTTTGATACTTGTAACATTTTACATTAACATTAAAAGATATAACCAAAGCATTCTTGTAAGACATTTGCACACTTCTACCCTTATAACTCTTATGAACAAACCCATTGCAATTATAGCACACAACATTTGTACCTTGTAATTCAACAAATGAGTTTCTACTCTCAAAACTAGGTTTTACATGCATTTTCCTACAGTCTTCCATTCTATGACCGAACTTATTACACCGATGACAATAACCATGAAAGTTTGGAACATACCGATTAGATTGTCTTGGTCCTGCAAATGAATGCCTCACTGGGGGTCTTCCTTTAACGCTGCTAACTTTGGTGAATCCTTCATGATTAGCTCTTACATTAATCCATGGATATAGCATGTTGGTGCATTGAGTATGGTCTCCAGTTCATTGATTGTGTATACTAGTTTGTGTGATGATTCTTGATAGCATCTGCATATGTCTTCTTACCGATATCTTTTCTTACTATGAATGTCTTTTTCTCTTCATCTTTATTTGAAGAAGTAAACAATATCTCCTTATTGGATGTGTCTTTTTCATTAGAACTTTGACCCTCTTCAAATCCTAAGCCACTGATATTCTTAGATTTCTTTTGTTTACTCAACATCTTGTCTAAAGCTTCGGTGCTGCCTTCATATTTTGCTTCTCAATTTCATTTCTTCCTTACTTTTCTCTAATTCCTTCCAGAGCTTGACAATTTCTTATTCTAGGTTCTGATGCTCCTTCTCCTTTTTACTCAAACTAGTGGTAGTAACTTCACAGATCCTCTTGGCTTCTTCCAATTGAAGTTTTAGATCATCAATTATTTTCCTGGACTCTTCAAGAGATTTCTCCAACATCTCTTGTTCTTCAACTGCAACCTTTTTCACCTTCTTCAAAACTCTTCTTGTTTTCTTCAGCTCTTCCAAGGCACTGATGAGCTTTGCTTCAAGATCTACTTCTCCTCCTTGATCTTCCTCTTCTTATTCTTTAGGTACCATAACCTCTTGGGCCTTGAAAAGGGTTGCATTGACATCATCTTCACTGCAACAGTCATCTGAGACACTCTCCTCATCGGTGGTATCATTTTCATGTGTGTAAAGACTATTCTGCTTTAGGTTGCCTCTTCTACCATACTGGTAGACATTCCTCTTCCTATCTTTACCATATGATCTACTACCACTTGATTAATCATCTTCCTTCTTATCACCATAGGTACATTTGGCAACAAAATGTCCAATCTTTCCACAGTTGAAGCATTTCAGAGGTAGCCTGCCTTTGTATTTGCCTAAACCCGTCTTGGGTCTTCTAACAAAGTTTTCTATGTTATCATTAGAGTCTTCACTGGTTCCATCATGAGCATACTCTTCTTTTCCTTTTCTTGATATTTTGAATGCAACTTCTTTCTTCACAGCCTCAGTATCGATAGTTCTCATTTCATAAGCAGTTAGTGAACCATACAATTCATCCATTGTAAAGACTTTCAAATCTTTTTCTTCTTCTATTTCTCAAACCTTTGTATCATACTTAGGTGTAAGGGATATAAATACTTTCTTTACTACCACCTCATATTTTATTTCTTCTCCAAGCCCTCTAATGGTGTTTGTCATTTCATCAATCCTTTGGAGGTAGTCAGCAATCTTCTCTTCATCTCTCATCTTCAAACCCTCAAGTTGTGCTCTCAATGTCTATAACTTGGCTTCCTTGACTTTAGCATCACCTTCAAATATTTTTTGCAACTTATCCCAAGTTACTTTGGCAGATGAGTAGTGCATGACCTAAGAAGATCTACACAAGCTAGAGAACACTTAGAAAAAATAGGGTACCTAGGCTCTGATACCAATTGTTGGAGAAAATGGTTCACTGAGAGGGGGTGAATCAGTGATTTAAACAATTTTCACTTAATCAGAGCTATACCAGTTCAATATGAAATAAAAAAATACAAATCTGTTATCAAAACAATGCAAACAAGGTGTGTAGGATAAATATCTAAAGGATTAATACTCTACACACATGAAAATGCAACACACAACACCACATGTATGAGGAAAACCCAAAGTGGGAAAAACCTTGGTGATAATAGCTGCTGGAGATATTTTTCTCTAATCCAGCCTCATAATGAAAATATTTGATTACAAGTTTTAGGGTACCAACCCAAGGAGCACTAATCCCTAATTTATGAGCTTCAACTCAAAGGAGCACCAACCCCTACACAATTTATAGGCTACAACCTAAAAGATCTACAACCCCTACACTAAGCATCTACTTAGTGTATACAATATGAAAGATTCAGATATACAAATGAGATCCTTGCTGCAAATGAATTTTTGCAATCTTTCAAAGATTTGCACTATCAGTTAATATCTTATCGGTTTGTATCAACTCAACACACACTGCATCGCAGCCTTCCTGCTAGTTTTAACCCTCCTTAATATTTTCTCTCTTTATTTTGTTGAATTCAAATCACACTTGGCCACTCTCTATCAAGTACTGCTTCTATCAATTTGTCACCTCGGCATTCTATGCTCACTCTGTCGGTTTGTTCCTTACACCGGTTTACCCTTCTTCTCCTTACCTATACAATCTTCACTCACAAAACACTTCAAGTATTTTCTCTTTGGCTTTTAGACAATAATCTCACTTTTTTTTCACTCTTCAACAACAACACTATTTATCTTAGGTCACAATTCTTAAACTGAAGCTTTCCCACCAAAAAATAATTCAAATAGAGAGTGGCTATGGCTTCTTTCAACCGACTGAATCTACATCTAATTTGATCCAATTTGCCTTGGATCACACACCTGCATTGGAGGAATAAGCCATCACATGTTTTCCATTTGTCCAAAGTGTGTTTGCTAAAAATAGCAAACGAACATGATTTCCAGCCTTGAAATCTGTCGACTCATTTATGACCCAACTATTTCCTTCTCAAGGTCCTCTTGCAATCCAATTTCCTTGCTTCGATCTAGGCACCTATAACTCCCTGATCTTTGTCTATCGTTCATTCTTTCTTGAGCCGCATTTGTCTGTTATCAACCCATGATTTGTGGCGGTTTTATTTAATGTCGACTAACTACTCCAACAACCATGTCGATAGACACTTCACTGACTTCTGCAAGCTTTCCATCTTAGCTCCATGTGACATCACATCGGTATACACTCAGCTCATCGACAAAAGATCAGTTTAAACTTGAACATACAACAAACTCATATCGACACAAGCCCTTACTAGTGAGACCTTCTCCTTCTGCTAACTGGTAGTGCACACTACACCGGTAGCACAACTTCACCTCTGATGGTTTGTGATCTCTTTGTTATTCTATGTCTTTATCACAAACATTATCACAAGCAAACCGCCAACCTTTATACCGGTTACATTTGGTCATGTCAACACACAACTTCATATCACCTTTTACCAGTGATGTCATTGATGGTCCCAATATCTACTTATCTTCCACCATATCGGTTGACAAGCCTTCATGTGGGTCTTCCTTATGCTGGTTCAATCTTCTTTATACTAGGTTGACAAATCCTATCGGTAGCCTACAATACTGGTTGACATCAATGACAACTCAATGCCAACAACTAGATCTAATCCCAATGGAAAGAGATTCAATACTAAGTGAATTGTAGGAAATTTAGAATGTAATAGGAAACTAAAATAACCCTCTTTTATAATAGACTAGTTGAATTAAGAAAATTGAGACTAAGTGTAGAAATGACAAAGAAGCAATTATATCTTCAGATAGAGATGCAAGATGAAGCTATGCACCTGGAATTAGCAATAGAATGTCGAGACGAAGCTTGTCTATAAATATAAGTAAAAAATACAAGGACGATGTTGAAGTTTCACCTTGTCCTTTGAAAAATCCGCGCACCAAAAAAGGTTTTTCCATCTCTAAAAATGAAGCCTAAACCTACAATTACAGCCACACACCTGCAACCTACAGATAGAAAAGAGAGGGAAATGTTGTTGGGATTGGGGATTTGCCTTCAGGTCAAACCCCATTTTGGAATTAACCAAATGATTCTAAAATAATGCAAATAAATGAAAGGAAATGTCTAAAATAAAATCCACCTTAAGAAGGGGATGTAATTGAAATGTTGATGAATTTGCTTGAAAGGATATGTGAAATACGATATCTTGAATGTTGATAGAAATCTCCTCTTCAATGGTTTAATCTTTGACTTGAATGCAACACCTAGCCTTGAAAAGAGACTTGAAATGCTCAATGCTTGAATGATTGCACTTGATTTCACTTTATAATTAACTTGTTTCTTATCATCGCTTTGCTTATGCAAATAAGAGGGGAAGTGCTCCTTATATACATGCCAATTAGGGATGTTTAGATAATGTTTCGTCTTAGGCCGACATAGGAAAACTTTCCCTCTCAAAAATTGACAAGGTCAATGCTAGATAGGATGAAAGGGGGCCCAAAATAGGGCTAGGACAAGGGCTCTACGCCCCTATCCTAGGAGGATAGGGGCACCATGCCCCTATGCTAGGAGGATAGGGGCACCATGAGCCTATCCTAGGGGGGATAGGGGTGCCACTCTGCTTTCTTTCCCTAACTTAGGACAGGGTGGTGACAATAGGCAGTGCAACATGATGGAAAATGCAAGTTGTTGATGTCTTGAGCATGTTTCAGGTCTTTGATCAGGCTTAAGGATGTTTCAGCTCTTCCAAGGCACTGATGAGCTTTGCTTCAAGATCTACTTCTCCTTCTTGATATTCCTCTTCTTATTCTTTAGGTACCATAACCTCTTGGGCCTTGAAAAGGGTTGCATTGACATCATCTTCACTGCAACAGTCATCTGAGACACTCTCCTCATCGGTGGTATCATTTTCATGTGTGTAAAGACTATTCTGCTTTAGGTTGCCTCTTCTACCATACCGGTAGACATTCCTCTTCCTATCTTTACCATATGATCTACTACCACTTGATTGATCATCTTCCTTCTTATCACCATAGGTACATTTGGAAACAAAATGTCCAATCTTTCCATAGTTGAAGCATTTTAGAGGTAGCCTTCCTTTGTATTTGCCTGAACCCGTCTTGGGTCTTCTGACAAAGTTTGCTATGTTATCATTAGAGTCTTCACTGGTTCCATCATGAGCATACTCTTCTTTTCCTTTTCTTGATATTTTGAATGCAACTTCTTTCTTCACAGCCTCAGTATCGACAGTTCTCATTTCATAAGCGGTTAGTGAACCATACAATTCATCGATTGTAAAGACTTTCAAATCTTTTGCTTCTTCTATTTCTCAAACCTTTGTATCATACTTAGGTGTAAGGGATATAAATACTTTCTTTACTACCACCTCATATTTTATTTCTTCTCCAAGCCCTCTAATGGTGTTTGTCATTTCATCAATCCTTTGGAGGTAGTCAACAATCTTCTCTTCATCTCTCATCTGCAAACCCTCAAGTTGTGCTCTCAATGTCTGTAACTTGGCTTCCTTGACTTTAGCATCACCTTCAAATATTTTTTGCAACTTATCCCAAGTTACTTTGGCAGAGGAGCAGTGCATGACCTAGCAGGATCTACACAAGCTAGAGAACACTTAGAAAAAATAGGGTACCTAGGCTCTGATACCAATTGTTGGAGACAATGGTTCACTGAGAGGGGGTGAATTAGTGACTTAAACAATTTTCACTTAATCAGAGCTATACCGGTTCAATATGAAATAAAAAAATACAAATCTGTCATCAAAACAATGCAAACAAGGTGTGTAGGATAAATATCTAAAGAATTAATACTCTACACACATGAAGATGCAACACACAACACCAGATGTATGAGGAAAACCCAAAGTGGGAAAAACCTTGGTGATAATAGCTGCTGGAGATATTTTTCTCTAATCCAGCCTCATAATGAAAATATTTGATTACAAGTTTTAGGGTACCAACCCAAGGAGCACTAATCCCTAATTTATGAGCTTCAACTCAAAGGAGCACCAACCCCTACACAATTTATAGGCTACAACCTAAAAGATCTACAACCCCTGCACTAAGCATCTACTTAGTGTATACAATATGAAAGATTCAGATATACAAATGAGATCCTTGCTGCAAATGAATTTTTGCAATCTTTCAAAGATTTGCACTATCAGTTAATATCTTATCGGTTTGTATCAACTCAACACACACTGCATCACAGCCTTCCTGCTAGTTTTAACCCTCCTTAATATTTTCTCTCTTTATTTTGTTGAATTCAAATCACACTTGGCCACTCTCTATCAAGTACTGCTTCTATCAATTTGTCACCTCGGCATTCTATGCTCACTCTGTCGGTTTGTTCCTTACACCAGTTTACCCTTCTTCTCCTTACCTATACAATCTTCACTCACAAAACACTTCAAGTATTTTCTCTTTGGCTTTTAGACAATAATCTCACTTTTTTTTCACTCTTCAACAACAACACTATTTATCTTAGGTCACAATTCTTAAACTGAAGCTTTCCCACCAAAAAATAATTCAAATAGAGAGTGGCTATGGCTTCTTTCAACCGACTGAATCTGCATCTAATTTGATCCAATTTGCCTTGGATCACACACCTGCATTGGAGGAATAAGCCATCACATGTTTTCCATTTGTCCAAAGTGTGTTTGCTAAAAATAGCAAACGAACATGATTTCCAGCCTTGAAATCTGTCGACTCATTTATGACCCAACTATTTCCTTCTCAAGGTCCTCTTGCAATCCAATTTCCTTGCTTCGATCTAGGCACCTATAACTCCCCGATCTTTGTCTATCGTTCATTCTTTCTTGAGCCGCATTTGTCTGTTATCAACCCATGATTTGTGGCGGTTTTATTTAATGTCGACTAACTACTCCAACAACCATGTTGATAGACACTTCACTGACTTCTACATGCTTTCCATCTTAGCTCCATGTGGCATCACATTGGTATACACTCAGCTCATCGACAAAAGATCACTTTAAACTCGAACATACAACAAACTCATATCGACACAAGCCCTTACTGGTGAGACCTTCTCCTTCTACTAATTGGTAGTGCACACTACATCGGTAGCACAACTTCACCTCTGATGGTTTGTGATCTCTTTGTTATTCTATGTCTTTATCACAAACATTATCACAAGCAAACCGCCAACCTTTATACCGGTTACATTTGGTCATGTCAACACACAACGTCATATCACCTTTTACTAGTGATGTCACTGATGGTCCCAATAGCTACTTATCTTCCACCATATCGGTTGACAAGCCTTCATGTCAGTCTTCCTTATGCTGGTTCAATCTTCTTTATACTAGGTTGACAAATCCTACTAGTAGCCTACAATACCAGTTGACATCAATGACAACTCAATGCCAACAACTAGATCTAATCCCAATGGAAAGAGATTCAATACTAAGTGAATTGTAGGAAATTTAGAATGTAATAGGAAACTAAATTAACCCTCTTTTATAGTAGACTAGTTGAATTAAGAAAATTGAGACTAAGTGTAGAAATGACAAAGAAGCAATTATATCTTGAGATAGAGATGCAAAATGAAGCTATGCACCTGGAATTAGCAATAGAATGTTGAGACGAAGCTTGTCTATAAATATAAGTAAAAAATACAAGGACCATGTTGAAGTTTCACCTTGTCCTTTGAAAAATCCGTGCACCAAAAAAGGTTTTTCCATCTCTAAAAATGAAGCCTAAACCTACAATTACAGCCACGCACCTGCAACCTACAGATAGAAAAGAGAGGGAAATGTTGTTGGGATTGGGGATTTGCCTTCAGGTCAAACCCCATTTTGGAATTAACCAAATGATTCTAAAATACTGCAAGTAAATGAAAGGAAATGTCTAAAATAAAATCCACCTTAAGAAGGGGATGTAATTGAAATGTTGATGAATTTGCTCGAAAGGATATGTGAAATACGATATCTTGAATGTTGATAGAAATCTCCTCTTCAATGGTTTAATCTTTGACTTGAATGCAACACCTAGCCTTGAAAAGAGACTTGAAATGCTCAATGCTTGAATGATTGCACTTGATTTCACTTTATAATTAACTTGTTTCTTATCGTCGCTTTGCTTATGCAAATAAGAGGGGAAGTGCTCCTTATACACTTGCCAATTAGGGGTGTTTAGATAATGTTTCGTCTTAGGCCGACATAGGAAAACTTTCCCTCTCGAAAATTGACAAGGTCAATGCTAGATAGGATGAAAGGGGGCCCAAAATAGGGCTAGGAAAAGGGCTCTACGCCCCTATCCTAGGAGGATAGGGGCACCATGCCCCTATGCTAGGAGGATAGGGGCACCATGAACCTATCCTAGGGGGGATAGGGGTGCCACTCCGCTTTCTTTCCCTAACTTAGGACAGGGTGGTGACAATAGGTAGTGGAACATGATGGAAAATGCAAGTTGTTGATGTCTTGAGCATGTTTCAGGTCTTTGATCAGGCTTAAGGATTCATCCGCTAATGCAAAGACCCAATTGCGGTCAAAAATTGCAAGGGTGGCAATTTTATGATGCTACATTTAGCCTCAACTTTAGCGGGAGTATAAGAATATGCCAATACTACTGAAAAAGTACAAGGAGACAAGATGCACCAAGCCCCTAGTGGACTAAGGATCTTACAACTTTGATTGATAACGTAAAAGGGAAGATCAAGAGGGAGAACCATGACTACAAGTAGTAAAGTTTCCCTCACTATGAGTCATGACAAGAAAGGATACCAAAAATTATAAAGAAAAACCAAGCTCACTAAGTAAATCCAAGTATCAAGAAGGAAAATATTAGCAGAGTGTATACCCCCACGTTAAAGTGATAATGCATGCCTTATCAAGAGTGATTTATTTAAGGTAGGATACACCTAACAAATAGAGAGGAGCACATTATCACAAGGATTTAGCCCCCAATCAAGGAATAAACCCATGGATAATGAACACAAAACACTAAGCACAAGGTGGCTTCACTTTCCTTAGGGTTGGTATGTTGTATGATAACTCATGTGTATCATATATATATGCATAGAATAGTCCTCATTCCCCAAAGAAAGGAAACCACCTTGGAAGAAAGGGAACACATACGTCTTTTGAGTCAACATGAAATTAACCAAAAGAGATCTCAATGCTTTGTATCATCTTCAAGGAGGCATCACTAGGGATGAAAAATAGAAGAATAGGGATACAAATAGAAGAATGGTCACAAAAGAGCGAGGAAGGAGAGATGTAGATGATCCACAATGCTAATGTAGCTAGCTTAGCACAACATCCACCTCTTGATCTTGCTGATCATTATTTTGGGAAGATGGGAAACATGCTAGAGGAGTGACATCAAGCACAATAGATAGAGGTATCACATGATCCAAACAAGGACTATGCTTATGTGCTAAGTCACTTTCTTCTTTTCAAGGAGCTAGGATTAAGGATTTTGAAAATTTTGCAAATAAATGTTTGTCAACATCAACATATTCATATTCACTATCAAAAGAATTAGGAGTTGTAGTGCCATCATGAATAATATTTTCACCCATTTCTTTATCAATATTTATAAAAAGAGGATCTCTAACATGAATGGAAGTAAAACCATCACATGTTTTTTGCAACTCATTATTTGGAGATTTAGGCTCAACATCTTACTTAAGATAGAATGGAATCATGTCAACTATTGGTGTTTTGGGAGATTTAATAGTTTGAGAAACAACTTCACAAGCTCTAGCATGACGTTTTCATTGGTGTTCTCTCACACAATGATTCGGTCGAGTCTTAGTGGAAGGTTCAGAAGAAGGAAGAATATTTGTTGAAGGAGGAATTTTATCATGTTTGGTAGTTGGATGGTTAGGTTGAGGTCTTTTAGGTTGAACAAGAGTAGAGGTGGGTCTCTTCTCTCTATAAGAGAAAGGAGGTGGAACTGCACCATATAAAGGAGAAACGTTTGGTGTAGGAAGGAGATGAGGTCCATTATGAGGAGGAGGTATAGGTATAACCTTGATAGGAATATTATTATTCTTGTTAGGAGAGGGCATGGTTTCATCCATAGGAATAGGTTGGGAATCTTCCTTAGGAGGAATATTAGTTCTATCCGTTAGGGGAAGAACTTCATCTTCAAGAATGATGGGAATATCAAGTCTTGGAGTTCTAGGTTGGCTTAAGGATAAAATCATATCTTTCTTCCATTTTTGATAAGATTGAAAGAGAGCATCACTTCTTGGTGGAAGAGATCAAAATTGTTGAGGCTAAAAGTAATCAATAGGAACACCTGGGCTTCTTTTGGTTGGTCAAAATAAGCTATGGTTAACCATTATGATTTCTCCATTCTTGGGAAATTTCAAACACTTATGGATTGGAGAAGCAATAGCCTTCATGGAAGATAGACAAGGGTAGCCTAACTTCACATGGAATTGTTCAGATGAAGGATTGATAACAAAGTTGACATCTATAGATTTAGTATGAATTTCAATAGGAAGTGTGATAGAACCAATAGTAGGACAAGAAAATCTATCAAATAACTTAACAACCACATTAGTACCATCATAGATTGGTTGATGCAAATGTAAAGTAGAAAGATATTCTTCAAAAATGACATTAACCATGAAAGAGGGATAAATAAGCACACCACGACAAGATTTGCCTTGGATATTTGTCACTATGTATAAAGGGCCATGAGGTGCTCTAATGGTCTCACTAGGGTTAAATGTGATACATGGATCCTTATGTGTTTCTTTTGTCTCTACCATATTAACTACATCGTGAGTTGTAAAAGTAAAATTAGAGGGAGAGAAAGAAGTATGTTCAGTCTCAATCACATTAGATGTATGAGAAGGTAAAGGATCAGTGAAAATATTAAGATTTTGGTTAGGGGGAGAAACTGATTTGTTTCCCTTATCATTCACACCTACCACATATATAGTATTATTATCAATCAAGTCTTGAATCTTACATTTTAATGCTAAATTTTTTTTAGTGTCATGACTAGGTTCACGATGAAATTGACAAAAAGAAATATTATCAAAGTGAGGTGAAGTTGCCTTAGAGGGGTCAACTATTTTTATTGCAGGAAGTTTGATAACATTTCTTTGTAACAACTGAGACATGATTCTATACAAAGATACATTCAAAGGAGTAAATTCTTTCTCTATTTAAAAAAAATTAGAAATAGGAGGCACACTTGTTGTAACATTCACATTGTTGTTGATGGTGTCATTGAATTTGATGAAGCCTTTGTTTGGTTTAAACTTCACAAATAGTTGTTGAGCACTCTCACCCTTATCACTCAGAGCCATAGGAGTAGATTGCTCCATTTGACTCACAATCAGTTGATAATTGTGAAGTGTTGCATACAATTGCGGAAAATAAGTAAACTTAGAAAAGAGAAGTTTTTCCCTAATGTCTTTTTGCAAATTAGAAATGAAAATTATTTGAATATCATTATTAGGCACTAGAAAAGAAATTTGGGAACACAAATTCTTGTATCTACTAATGAAATCAGTCACTCTTTCTTTAACACCTTGTTTACAATACATTAAATCAGTCAAAGTGATTTTAGAACCTATGTTGTTTTGAAATTATTGAATAAAAGCATTTGCTATTTGTTGAAAACAAGTAATAGAATAAGAAGGAAAAGAGAAATACCATTGTAAAGCCTTGTCTTTTAATATTCTTGTAAACAATTTGGCAAGCAATCTTTAATCATAGGCAAAGTTAGTACACAAAGTTTGGAATATTTTTACATGTGTTAAAGGAGCACCTTTTCCATTATATAGATCCAATTGAGGGACTTTAACATGTTTAGGAGGGACAACTCCAACAATATCAAGAGAAAGTGGGTCGCAACATCAAATGTGGGCACACTATTCTTGGATTGACTCATAGAAGCAATTTGTTATTGCAATGAAGACACAAGTTGAGCAAGGCTATTAATGGTTGCTTTGATTGAAGAATTTATGTTAGACATGTTTGATTGAGAAGGTGGTGTGATGTTATTGAAAGAAGGCATTGATTGAGAATAAGGTGGTAGGACACTATGGTAATTAGGCATAGGCAATGATTGAGTAGGAAATGGGACACTAAAAGGAGGAGTAAAATGATTGAATGAATTTCCCCCTTGTGTCACATTGATTGGTTGAGAGACAATAGGAATAATCATTGAAGGCATAGATAAATATGGTGGATTGAATGAAGAAGAGGGATTTCACCCATGACTAATGGTTGTAGGTATGCCATTTTGAGTTGAAGTAGCCATGATGTTTGAAGTGAAAGTAGGATTAATATCCATAGAAGTGGTCAAAGGAATAAAATGATTTATTTGTGTAGAAGATTGTGAATAACCTAGGTTCTTAACACAACTCTTCATAGACATAATATTAGAATAAAAAATATGAGCAATACCACACAATATGTCAATTCCATTCTTATCACTTTGAATCATGCATTTTAGACCTTCAATTAATGGAAGAGATTCACTATTGGGATATTCTTGGGACATCCATTGTTGGAAGTTGTCAAATTGATTGTCCAATTTTGAAAGTTGATCTATGGAAACTCTAGTCAAAGCTTCTTCTTCATCATGGGAATCATCAATTGGGTAAGTAGAGATGTTGTTAGGATGAGAAGAATTAGCAATATCCTCATTGTAGAAGTCACCCAAATTAGGCTCCATCACTTTGGGAATTAAATCTTGGGAAGCCTTAATTCTAATGCTTCGTCTAATGGGGATAGTATAGGTAGGACTAATAGTTGTAAAAATCATTCACTAGATGGAAAATTTGAAATTTGAAGTTTGGGAGCAAAGTTTGCAAAATTGAATAATGTAGAATTCAAGAAAATGAAGATTATACATTTTGAACTTTGTGGAAAGAAGAAATGACATAATATCTAAGAAAGATTTATGATTACTGAAAAGAGATTGAAATTTAAAATTAGGGCCAATGGGATACTACTTAATTTCAAATTTAAAATTGACAAAATTAAGATCTGAAAATTAGGGCAAATTATAATTAACCACTTAATTTTAAATGTTTCCTTAAAAGTTGCAATGTTGAAATTGGGAAGTGTTTTTTATTTTAGGGGGATCAAAATTCAATAAAACCAACCAATTTTCTAGATTTAAGCAATTAAATACAGTTATAATAGTCTCCCAAAATTTCAGGAAAAAAGCCAAGGACTGTGTTGGAGTTGTACACGGTCATCCCAACGTTTTTGGAAATTTTTAGGGATGAAAGCTACGATTATGTGAGAGCTAACCCCAAAAAATTGATTGATTTTATGATGTCTAGATAGGCGACATTAAGGTTCGAATGTCGAAATAGGACCCTATTAGGATTTTGAAAAAGGTCAAACCGGATGGATAGGGCCACCTTGAATAGTATTTAGAAAACTAAAATTGGTTGAAATTGATTGAAATATGCACAAAATCCAATTAAATTTGAAAATTAGGGTTTTAGTACCTAACCATTGAATTTTAAAATTTTGAATTTTGGGAAAAGGAGGGAAATTGGAAATTTGAATTTTAGGCAAGAAGACAAATCTGAAAATTAAATGTAAATCCAATATTTGCACAAGTTTAAGTTGATGTTTGAAAACTAGGGTTTTGACAATTAACCACTTAATTTTGTAAATTTGATTTGGAAATTGAACAAGACAATGAAAGAATTGAATTTGACAAGTAATGTAATTTTCAGATCTAAGAAAATAGATAGCAATTTTTGTAAACCACAAGTTTAATTTCAATTTTAACAACTAGGGTTTTGAATGAATTAATCACTAAGTGTGTGTAAATTGTAAGAAAATTAAACTTGTAAATGAAAAGTATGCAATAATTTTCAATGTAAAGTATGTAAGACATTGGGTTCACCAAAATGTAATATGGTGAAAAGTGACGAGGGGAGATCAAGTGGAAAGCTTTACTCCCCTCAAAAGTGGGATGAAAGTTTCACAAAGGATTCCCTTCAACTTTTCACACACATTACATTTAAAAGAGGGGTTGAATTAACAGGATCCAATCCAAATGGAAAGAGATTGAATACTAAGTGAATTGTAGGAAATTTGGAATGTATTAGGAAAGTAAATTAACACTATTTTATAATAGGCTAGTTGAATTAAGCAAATTGAGACTAAGTGCATAAATGACAAAAAAGTAATTATATCTTGAGATAGAGATGCGGAATGAAGTTGTGCACTTGGAATTAGTAGTAGAATGTCGAGACGAAGCTTCTCTGCAAATTTGAACAAAATTTGTAGGGACCATGTTGAAGTTGCACCCAGTCCTCCAAAAAATCCGCACGTCGAAAAGGGTTTTTCTATCTCTGAAATGAAGCCTAAACCTACAATTACAATCACGCACCTGCAACCTATAGACATAAAAGAGAGGAAAATGTTGTTGGGATTGGGGATTTGCCTTCAGGTCAAACCCCATTTTGGAATTAACCAAGTGATTGAAAAATGCTGCAAGTAAATGAAAGGAAATGTCTAAAGTAAAATCCACCTCAAGAAGGGGATGTAATTGAAATGTTGATGAATTTTCTTGAAAGGATATGTGAAATAGGATGTCTTGAATGTTGATAGAAATCTCCTATTCAATGATTGAATCCTTGACTTGAATTCAAAACCTAGCCTTGAAAGGAGACTTGAAATGCTCAATGCTTGAATGCTTGCATTTGATTTCTCTTTATGATTAACTTGTTGTCTCTTATCATCGCTTCATTATGAAAATAGGAGGGGAAGTGCTCCTTATATACTTGCCAATTAGGGGTGTTTAGATAATTTTCCGTCTTAGACTGACCTAGGAAAACTTTCCCACTCAACAATTGACAAGCTCAATGCAAGATAGGACCAAAGGGGGCCCAAAATAGGGCTAGGACAAGGGTACCACAATAGGGGCACCACACCTCTGTCCTACTGTAATTTACGATAGGCAGTGACAATAGGGAGTACAACATGATGGAAAATGTAAGTTGTTGATGTCTTGAGCATGTTTCGGGTCACCGATCATACTTAGGGATTCGTCTACTAATGAAAAGACCCAAATGTGGTCGAAAATTGCAAGTGTCACAATTTTATGATGCTACAGTAAGCTAACAATGTTACATAGTGAGTAGCAATATAATAGGAACTTAAATGTTATATGAAATGATCATAAAAAACATGTCATTCATTGTCACATGATACGTTTATGATACCTAAATCAATATATTGCTGCATATTAATTTTCAAAGCTTGACATTCATTGGTAGAATGGCCATGTATTTGATGCTACTTAAAAAAAGTAGAATTTTCAAGTTGTTGTCAATGTTTCTTTCTTTCTTTAGGCCAAAGAAGAGAAATTAAGTGGACATGGAGAATGTTGGACAAAACATTATCTTATTGTAATTCCATATTGGAATGAGAAGAAATGGATTCACTAGACAATGGGGGAGGGGATATTGACAAAGGACGATGTTGGAAACCTAACTCTTCATTGCAAAAGTGTGATTTATTCATGAATTTCAAGACGTTGCACACATCCTAAAACTTGTCCACTATATCCTTGTGTAGGATTAGATATAGGTGTTGAAATGTCTAGAGGAGAGGTTTTTCCCTTAGGTAAAATTGGATTGAATTTTAAAGAGGCTGAATCAACATATAGACATGTGTGAGGAAAAACAATTTGGGTGTCAAATTCAAGCATTTTAGTTTTGCTACAAAAAGAGGGTGTGAAATCTAATGACCCCCAATCATCCTCCAAGAGATCCTCTTTAGGAACATCTTTAGTAGGAGAGGGAGATCTTTGAAAGAAGTGTTCATATTCTCTTCTTGCACCAATGTGCCCTCATTGACATGACCAGTTTAGGGAGAGGGTAAATCATAGTTATAAATGAAAGGAAGAGATAAGTTATCATCATATGCATGAAAGGGACCATCATAAAAATCTTGAATGAAAATTGAAATTGAACTAACAAAAGAAGATAACAACTCCATATGCAATTATGATCAAACAAAATAGGGTAAAAGCACAGAGTTGTGTAACACTTTTATAAAGGAAATGGTGAATGCTAATTCAACTTTTTAAATTGAATCAATAGAAACTGAAATATATGTTTTGAATTTTTAAATTATGATCAAATAAAGTGTATATTTTTTGTGGATTTTATGTTTGTCATTTAAAAAAAATAAAATAATAATTTGAATATACTTTCTTATAAAGTAAACACAATAATTTAGTTGCTGATAAAAAAACTAAAATTGAAGTTACACAAGGTGTCACACTTTATATAGTAAATTTTACCTATTTCTCTTCAAATTTTTTTATGTATATTGATAACTTCAAACTTTAGTGCAAAAATATATTTTTAACTATATTTTATGTATATATATTTTTCAATAAATTTAAAAAGTTGCATGTACTGAAATATGACTCTTTCCATTTAGCGTAACCTTTTATCTTAACTATTTATCCAAATTAGAAAATAATTATATCATCTTGACATAGACTCTTTTCTCTAGTGCATTTTTTTATTTTTATTTTTTTAATAAATTTAATTATTTTTCCTTTACAAGATAATCAACCTTAAATTTAAGTGTTGACCTACTTTTAATAAAATAAAATATAAAATATGAAAATGAATTAAAATGTTAAAATATATATATTTTGAAAATTTCACTTATAGATCTATAAAAAGGGTATTTTTTACATTTCAAAAACATATTATTTATAAGAGTAGGAGTTGTTGAAACATCAAAGTTTTCAACAAATAAAATAATTTGGTAATTAGACTCAAAGTGGTATAAAATATACATTTAGTAGTCAATTCTAATTGGAAAAGTTGTGGCGCATATATAAGATAGCTATAATGCATCTGTATAGACCATATGTTTGACTAAAAATAATTTTTAGTTAGAATTACTTATATTCACTTATGTTGATAAGCTAGCCTGCAACGTGACAAAATTTTGTCCTTTTTGAAATACTCATAAGCCATAAAAAATGAACTCAAGCAATGTTCACTCAATGTATACAATGAAATTACAAACAATCAAATTTGAAAACACCAAATAAAAAATATGGAAAACATAATAAGCGTTGAGTTCACCAAAATGTAAGGTAGTAAAATTAGGACTTCTTCAACTAGGTCAATAAAGCCACTAATTTCATAAAACCATCAAACATTAAAGGAGGTGATCAAATTTGATTGATCCAATCCGGGTTGAGTATAGATAAAATAAATTCTTCCTTTGTTTGAGTTGAAATTGAATTGTAATTAGGGTTAACTTGCAATTCTAGATCTAGGACAAACAATGAGAAATTGACATAAAATAATAGTAATAAAATGTTTTAGATATCATTCAGAGCGGTAAACCCATATCAGAGGATGGAAAATAGATCAAAACCTATAGAAAAAAGTTAGAGCATAATTATCAGGATTTGGGGGAGTAGGTCACTTTTGTTCTTTGAATAGCAAGGGTAGATAAACTGGGTGTTTTTTGGATCAAGATGACACTCAAAATCCACTGTCGAAAGATTGTGAAAAATTCTCAAGATTGAGGGGAGCCGATCATCTCGGTTCTCTACTTTTTATACCTTGAAGAGTTGTATCATATCATCGTTGTCTACTCCACCAAATTTCTCATTTGCATCTCTTGAGAACATTAATTGAACACAAAAAGAAGGAAATAAGGTTGTTGGTGGGGTTTTTCCTTAGGTCAAACCCTAGTTTAGGAATTAGCCTTGAATTGAATTGAGATAGAAAATGTAAATGCTGAAGTAGATGTTGAATGATATACCTCAGATCTGTAATGATTGATTGAAGTTGATGATGAAATGCTATTTAGATGTGATCACAAGTATTGATCCAATAGCATGACAACACATAAAATACTCAAACATGAACATATGCTTGCATGAAAGTTGATATGATTTTCTTCACGATTCTTGAAGGATATATGCCACCTTGAATACTTGAGAAAGCTTGATGATGAATACTTGATGAATGTATGAATGAGGAATGCATACTTCTAGGTATTCCTCTAGGTGAAAATAAATTGATATAGGATGTCTTTATATAGAATTCGCTAGGTAATTTACTGGTTCAACCAACCTCTATCTATCACATTGAGCCATAGGGACTCAAATTTATCAGGGAGGGAAAACGCCCCATCCTATTTGAAATAGGACTTGTTTAAGGGGGGCCATGATGTCCATCATACCATGGTTTGGACAAGGCACCCTTGTCCTCCCAAAATAGGCAAACAAGCAGACAACTGGGAAGGAACATTCTCAGGATAGGGTCCACTCAACCATACAATTAGGTGACAACATATTTGGAGTAAAGGGGCCAAAATAGACCCAGGGGAGAACTAGGATGGGACAAACTAAATTAGGAGCACAAAAGGAGGTGTAAATTGGACATAGGGTTACAATTTACAACACTACAACACAATGATAACACAATTTAACAACTCATTTTTCCAACAAAATTGAGGTGGTCAATAGAAGTCTATGCAACATCTTGAGAAGTTTGATAATTGAACATCACAAATAGTGGAATCAAGTACTTGGATGAGCAAAATTTTCTTATAATGATTCACTGAATAGAAGAACAAATTTAAATCCATTTTAGATTCTGTATAGTATGCATCCAAGAGGTACTTATGAGTTACAAAACTTGGGTAAGCAAAAAATGAAAAGTGTTGATGGAGAAGAGTTTGAAACAATTATGCAAGAATAACATGAAAAAAGTCAAACAATAACTTCAAGAGAACATAGGCAAGTACAAGAAATGAGCAAATTTTAAGAGGAAAGAGGTAAATTTTGGAGTTGGAGATCTGATTTCAATACATTTAAGAAAAGAAAGGTTTCTAAAGAAGGAATGCAACAAGCTAAAATTGAAAAAGATTTTGCCTTGCTTAGGGAAGTTTTCTTGAAATGCCTATGAAGTTAAGCTTGCAAATGACATTAAAATTTTTCCTGTATTCAATATTTCAGATTTGTATCCTTTCAAAGGAGAAGAAAATTCAAATGCATCTAAACTTGAGAACGACAACATTAAAAATTGGGAATATCAACTACCTAAAACACCATTGAAGGAGATTGAATCAATATGAGACAAAAAGGTAGTGAAGAAGACTAGAAATGAAGAGTATCTTCAATACTTAGTCAAATTGAAAGATCATCCACGTGAAGATGCTACATGGATGACAACTTTAGATATATCAAAGGAAAATGGTAGCATAGAGAACCTCATGGAAATGAGCCCATCAACAAATATTTTGTTTCTTGGGATTCTGATGTAGAAGCATCATAAAATTTCTAGAATTTGTTGGTTGGGATTATAGTAAATTGCAATATTTTTTGGCTTTAATTTATAATAATTTTGTGTAGTTTGCTGTGGTATTTTAGGAGAAACCATTGCAAATGTTATAGTCTATTTTCCTAGGCATCCAAAAAGAGAGGAAGCACAAGGTAGAAGGAAATAAAAGTTTGGTTGAAAATCAAAATCCCACAAATGAGGAAATGAATAATAATAGGATGCAAGAATAATCGATAGATTCTATAGATATTTTAAGTGAGAATGGATGTAGGTTAGAATTCAAACAATAGAAATAAGATTGTTAGTCCACTAGAAACCCACAAATTCATAAAAACATCAAAAAATGAACAAAACTTTGTTGGACTTAGAGAATTTTTTTTTTTTTTTTTTTGGCAACTTCAAACAATTGATAGAGATGTGTAGGATCAAAGGAGTACCACTTATTTAAATTTGACCAAAATGAGACCCATACAAATCCTTCCAAGATTAGTTATATATGATGGGTATAATGAGACAAAATAGACAAAGGGGATTAGATTAAGAAAATTTAGGTACAAACACCAACTACATAGTCTATAATACAACCAAATTTACAAAAAAAAAACAAAGAAAATAAATATAAAAAAGGTTCAGTTCAAATAAATTATTTAACAAAATACTTTACACTAAACATAACTATTTCCCAAACATAATTACTTTTGAACACAAGCCTCACGAAATAGAATTTATTTCATTTTAATTATAGAATAGGTTTCACCATAATCTCCCACATCCATCTAATATCAAAATTATATTAGAAACATTCTCAAATACAATGATACAAAATAATGAATATACAATTACTATGTTAAATTAATAAAAATATCTTTTAAGAACCTTTTACATTGTTTATAGTTTCAATGCCTTGGTTTTGTGTTTAGTATGTAGCTGCTAAAATTTGTAATAGTAATATTAGTTCATGCTAGAATCATATTTTAACCACTTTTCTCACATTAAACATATAGTTTAGTCACATTTATCACATAATTCCTCCTTAGGAAAATGAATTCTCAATAATTGAATATTAGACTATTTCCTAAATCTTTTGGTAAATACTTAGTTATAAAATCCTCCTTTAAATGTTACAAATTTGTAGAGGATGTAGATTTCTAGAAAAAAATTATTGCAAGAGGGATGATATATCATGGTTTAAAAAACAAAAAAAAATCATGTGTAAATTTGGGCACAAATCTTAGGGCCTTCCATGGCATTAATGTCATAATGGAATACAAAATAAAACATAAAATAAAATTGAGAACTAAAGGACATAAAAACTATAAAATGTTTGAGTATTCTATATGATTACATTATTTAATGACCATTATAAATACTTTCACAGTTGTACAACCATTTTTCCCATAAGAACTAACCATTAGCTATTCAATACAAATAATCAACTATTAAATTTATATAATGTAATAATTAGATAAAGTAATTCTTTGATCATTTCATGATAAGACGCTCTATGATGATAGCAAGGTAACAATATTACCATGCACACAAAAACTAAATCACATACATAATGTAATTTTAAGAAAACTAATACTATTAAATCACTGTTAAATAAATAAAACAAAATAATTCTGACATTCAAAATAAAATAAAAATTGATTAAAAATATAAAAAATATATATTTTGAGAAAAAAGTAAATAAAATAACTTTTAGATATATAAAATAATCCTTTAAGTAAATGAACCAACTTTTTAGTGAATAAAATAATATTTACTTCAATAAAAATAATTTTAAATAGAAATAAAATAATTTAAATATTAGAAAAATGATTTTGAAGCAAATAAAGTAACATAAGATTAACATTTAATATTATTTGAGAAGATATATTTGAAAATATTTATATTTGTAAACATATAAATTCTAATATAAAGTATATTAATTCTTTTACATATATTAAGTGATCATCACATATATTTTTTTCCATAATTTCTTTATATACATTTATTTTCATTTTTCAAATTTTATAAATATTATATAAAAATATTTTATGATTAACATTCTTTTACTATAAATCATACATATTATAATGAAAAATAATCTACTTATAGTAAATTATATTAATATTTTAGAAATATTAAATAATTTTTTAAAACAATCTTCTCTACATATAATTCAAATATTATATATGATAATGAAGTGATACAAAATTATAAAAATATAATCATTTAACATTTGACTACCCCCAAACTCTACCACCCTCTATTAATAACAATGGGGTTACTGGCTTTTATTTATTTCCATAATTCCCCTCCCTCCTTCAACATATAATCCAAAGTGGCATCTTTTCAAGTTTTTCAGGAGCTCCAATCCACGTGGAACTTCGTTCAAACTGAAACAGTCTTCTACCTCTAATATGTCAAGGCGTGACATTGCTGCATCCTCTAATTCTGGAAAATCTTCCAACGATGAAAAGCTTAAAATTCTAAAACAACATAATTGAGAGAATGCCCCTGACTTTCCAAACCCTTTTGGCAACGCTTTGCAAATATCATTATGAAACAAAGACAACACTATTAAGCTGGGCATCATTTGTAATGCTGGATATTCAACACAGTAGCAACTGAGAAACTAGAGCTTAGTCCATAGATAGTTTGAGCCGCTAGATCAAGCAAAGTAGATCCCATATTAATCTTTTGGAATAACTACTGAGAAACTGGAGCTTAGCACTCAGCTATTGGTCGATTCAAACTAGCAAAGGGAACAACCCAAACTGTAGTGAATGTGAGTATGCCAAGGAAAGATGTAAATTTATAAGCGTGTGTAGAACTTGCTAGGACCAATTTTAACTTTACATAACATGGTAGGGCCAATTTTTTTCAGATTGTTTTAATTTTAATTTTTTTCTTTCTCACATTGAATATAATAATTAACTTTAAAATCTGATTTAGAAGAGGATCACGAGCCTCTTCTATCTGATGGTGAGATCCACTCTCCCTTTGATCTTCCCTCGGTAGAACAGTTTCTTAATCTTTCAATGGGTAGCCCAATCCCATCTATGTTTTCTCCTATTTCAGCTCCTCAAGATCTAGGCCTTTCCTTAGATCAAAATGCTAAGAAACTTTTGCAGGATCTAATGATCCAGGATGAAGACCTGGACTCAATTCTAGATACTCCTCTAGCAGTACTGTACTCTCAGGTCAAAGAAAAAAGAAAGTTAGGCCTACATCATAACCATGAGGGAATGGAAAAACCAGACTTTGGCTCCTCCCCTCCTAAGAAAGGCCACAAATCTCTTATTGAAGCCAGGACTTTAGATGGTGCTACTGAAAACCAATCAAAACTTCAAGACCTATGGAAAGTAGGGAAGGGGAATCCCCTTCCTAAACAACAATGAAAATCTTATCGTGGAATGTTAGGGGTCTCAATGCCCCTAACAAACAAAGGGTGATCAAAATGAGGATTCTTTTGGTCAATGCAGAAATCATTTTTTTACAAGAAACAAAGCTGGATAATATGCAAGCAGTTGCATTTGGTAGTGGAATTAGCCCCCATTTCATTACTTCCTCACAAGTGACAGTGGATTCAGATGGGGCTTCAAGAGGCCTAATGATAATTTGGAAGCCTTCCCAAGTTAAAGTTGATGGCATTACTTCAAACAGGAATTGGATCTTGGCAAAAGTGTCCCACCTCCACTCCAATTCATCTTTCTTTGTTATTAATACTTATGGCCCAGTCTCCCCCCTCAACAAACGCCTATTATGGTCTTCCTTAGATGTAGTTCTGTCTTCCTTAACTAAGGAACAAATCTTTATAGGGGGTGACTTCAATGCTATCAGAAGAACTTTTGATAAAAGAGGAGGATTAATCTGCTTAAGTGGATCTCAGGAGGACTTCAACGATTGGATTGATAGGAATGACCTGATGGAAGTAGACTCGGGTGATTTGTTTACTTGGACAAATAGAAGGAAAGGTTTTAGCAATATTGCGGAAAAATTAGATAGATTTTTTTGGCAAGGAGACTTAAGGAGCTTCCCATTCACCCCTTCATGCTCGGTTATCCCCTGTTCAGGATCAGATCATTACCCCATATTGCTTTCCTTGCTTGACAATAAGATAAATTGCAAAGCCCCATTTAGGTTCGAGATCATGTGGATGAAGGATCAAAACTTTCTCACTTTGATAGAAAACTAGTGGCAGGAAGCATCGGTGGTAGGATCAAAACTCTTTTGCTTTAATGATAAGTTGAAAATTGTCAAACAAAAACTGCTTCAATGGAACTCCCAGCACTTAAGAAATATCTTCTCAAAAAAAAGTTTGATAGAAGGAAGATTGGCATCCCTAAATGACAAGATCATCCTAGAAGGTATGGATCTGGAATCCTTCCAACAAGAAAAGATGCTCCTATTGGAATATGAGGATATCTTGTCTAAAGAAGAAATATTCTGGAAGCAAAAATCGAGGGAGAATTGGCTGAGTATGGGAGACAAAAACACTAAGTTCTTCCACAATGTAACAAGATTAGAAGGACTAAGAACTGGATATAAAAACTGGAGTCCAAGGACAACCGGATCATAGAGGATCCTGATGAAATCAATAAGGAAATCACTTCTTTCTTGTTCAATCTCCTAAACAATCTCAAAGGTTCTCGGTTGTCAGAGCAAGAAAATATGTTGGATGTGATCCCCAAGATCATAACAGATGAGCATAACCAAAATCTAAATGAGAGAATAAAGATGGATGAAGTATTTCAAGCCCTCAATCAACTGCCCTCGGGTAAAGCTCCTGGCCCAGATGGCTTCCCAGTGGATTTTTTCAAGAAGTGCTGGCACATCTTAGGTCAGGATCTTGTGGAAGCTCTGGAATGCTCAAGAAGATCAGGAAGCCTACTTAAGGAAGTAAACAACACATTCATTATCCTCATCCCAAAGAAGGAGAATGCATTAAAGTTGGGTGATTTCAGACCCATCTCACTTTGCAACACAGTTTATAAAATCCTTTCAAAAGTCATGATGAATAGAATGAAGCCCCTCATGGAATCAATCATATCAGAAGAACAAATAGGGTTTGTTGTAGGCCGTTCAATTCTTGATGGAGCTATAATAGCACAAGAAGCAATCCATACTCTCCAAAGTACTAAAAGACCAGGTATGATGATTAAAGTAGATATTTCAAAGGCTTATGATAGTGTAGACTGGCACTTCCTCTACAAGGTAATGCAAGCCTTTGGTTTTGCAAAACAGTGGATTGACTGGGTCTTTGAATTCATCTCCACTCTGAAATTTTCAATCTTGGTCAATGGGAGACCAGAAGGCTTTTTTTCCTCAACAAGGGGAATTAGACAAGGAGATCCTATCTCTCCTTTTCTTTACATTATAATGGGGGAGGTTTTGGGTAGGACATTAAAGAGAAGCCATATGAACAATCTATTAGAGGGAATCAAAGTAACCAGAAACTTTACAGTCACACATCAGC
Source organism: Cryptomeria japonica (assembly GCF_030272615.1). NCBI lineage: Eukaryota > Viridiplantae > Streptophyta > Pinopsida > Cupressales > Cupressaceae > Cryptomeria > Cryptomeria japonica. Next base: position 174,856,103 of record NC_081408.1, on the reverse strand, counting down.
AGTTTGCAGATGATAACCTCCTCTTGGGGGCAACAAAAATCAAAGAGGCTTCCCATCTAAAAAAAATTCTAGACACCTTTTGGAAAGCCTCATGCCAAATAAGGAATAAGGACAAGTCCAAGGTTTATTTCTTTTCTACCACTAGACTCTTGCAGTCTATAATACTTTCAATTTTGGATTGTAGTGAAGGATCCCTCCCTTGTATCCATTTGGGAATCCCAATTGATCATGGCACTGGGAATGCTAAATCGTGGGATCCTCTTAAGCTAAAAGTAGATCAGATCTCAAACTTCTGGAAAGGGAAATGGATGTCTTAGGCTGGAAGACTAGTGATGATTCAAGCAGTAATATCGGCCCTGCCCATCTATCTACTATCCATTCTATCTCTCACAGCAAGTGCAAATGCCTTTCTAATTAAGAAAATGAGGAATTTTTTCTGGCAAAATTTAGAGGAGAAACACAGAATAGCTCTAATTGCATAGGAAAAAATAATCAAGCCTAAAGTCCTAGGGGGTTTAGGCATTAAGGATCTCAAATTGCAAAACAAAGCCCTAGGGGCCAAACTAGTATGGAAGTTCATCAAGAATCCTAATATCATATGGGCTAGAATGCTAGCTACTAAATATTTACTAGATCAAGAACCAACCAATCTTCTAAGAGAAAACTCATTCCCCAAGGGTTCAAACACGTGGAATTTTTTAATTTCCTATAGAAACCTAATCTCAGAACAGCTCTCATGGGACATCCGGGATGGAGCTTCAAGCCTCTTTTGGGAAGACTCCTGGGGAGTATACCCTTCCATTGCTAATTCACTCAACATTCCAACAATAGAATACTGGCTTAAGCACCACTGGGGTGTTAGAGTGAGAGATTATTTGGTTTTTGATGGTTCACCCAACTCTCAAAGTTGGAGATTGAAATCATTGGAAGGAGTTCCAATCACAAGGAATGAGTTAGACCTACTCACAGAACTCTTAAAAGCAAGAATTGTTAATCTGAGAAGAGGGAATGATTCTTTAATTTGGGCACCTTCTAAAACAAGGCTCTACAATCCTAGAGATGGTTATAGAGTACTGGTCAACAATGCTGCTCAGGATCAATTAGATTTTCCCAAGAAGTTGTTTTGGAGCTCTAAAGTCATCCCTAAGGCAGGGATCTTTGCATGGCTAGCCTATCAAAGGAAGATCTTAACTGTAGAAAAATTCACAAAAATGGGGTATGCAGGACCCTCTAGGTGCATCATGTGCAAAGCCCAATCAGAGATAGTTGACCATCTATTACTCACTTGTCCCTTTGCATCCTGTAAAGTGGAAAATTGCAATTGAACCCTAGTTGTTCTCCCCTCTTCCAACTCCGAGGAGAGAGAAGGGAGGTTCGCTAGGATTCGATGGTTTTCACTTAGGGGAGAGAGACTTTACATTCAAAAGAGGGGTTGAAAGTCACAAGATCCAATCCCACATAAGGCAAGATTGGATGCTAAAATGAGTTTCAAGGGTCAAGACAGCAAGGCTACCCTCTTTTGTAAAGAATGTTGATAGGAAGATTAAGCTAGGAATGCATAGAAAGTGACAAAGATTCGCTTATAAACTGAGTTCGGATTATAGGATAAAGCTGCGGACCTGGAATTAGCAGTAAAATATCGATACGGCACTGTCCTGTAAATTTGAGCAAAAGTTGTCGAGACGATGGCGCCCGGCACCACGGTCCTCCGAAAAATCCGCGAAACGAAGGGGGATCTATTCGTCTCTGCACAAGGATTCCAGATCTTCAATCTCAGCTGCGTACCTGCAACCTACACACAGAAAAGCGAAGACGATTGGGGGGTTAGGGATTAGGGGTTTGCCTTTAGGTCAAACCCCGATTTTGGAATTAACCAAGAAATGAGCAAGTGCTGTAAATGTAAATGACTGTAATATAAAACAAGTACTAATACCTTGTTCTAAGGATGTTTGTATCCTTATGTGTGAAGGTTTAGATGTTGTTGTTTGTTGTATGTTGTAGTAGCATGTAGTAAGTGATCTCCTCTTCAATGGTTGAATCCTTGACTTGAATGCAACACTTAGCCTTGAATGGAGACTTGAAATGATCAATTGCTTGAATGCTTGAATGCTTGAATGCTTGAGTATAGTTTCCACATCATATCATCTTATTCTCATCTCATCTCACGCCAAATGAGAGAGAAAAATGTAGTTTATATACTTGTCAATTAGGGCTGATAAACTGATTTTCCCGACCTTAGGCCGACCAGGAAATGTAATTTCCAAATTGCAAACAAAAAGACCCGCAATCTCCTTAGGAGACCGGGCCCAAAATAGGACCCAGGGACCAAGGCGCTAGGTGCCATGGTCCTAGGGACCAGGGCGCTGGGCACCCTGGTCCGGAGGGACCAGGGTGCTGGGCGCTCTGGTCCCACCTCCCGGGACAGCAGGGTGCAAGGAGGTTCAGGCCAGGGTGCTTGAAAAATGTAGTTTTTGGTGTCGTGAGCAAGTTTCGAGGTCTCCATTCAGGTTGCATGTTGCGTCACCATCGTGAAGACCGAAATGCAGTCGAAATTGCAAGTGTCGCAATTTTAGGATGCTACACATCCAAATACTAGTAATTTTTTTGTGCTAAACTTGGGCTGATCACAGCTCTACCAAATGACATCAAATCTCTATTTCAAAGCTCGCCTATCCCAACTAAGGAGTCCACCCTGAGCTTAATCATGGAAGTGTCCCTTCAAGTTTAGTTTAGGAAATTTGGAAGGAGAGGAATCATAGGCTATTTGACAACAAATCCAAAAGAATAGAAACAATCTCGAACTCAATTGAATCGATCATTGTGGATTCAGTTAACTGTAAGATAGCCTTTTCTTTGGGTCTTCCGAAAGTTTTCTCATCTTGGGATGAAAGCATAAGGAAAAACTGGCATGGAATCAGGATTCCTCCCTCTTTTGGGCAAAAAGAAAATATGAGAAAGACTGCTATCTGGCCTCCTCCAAAGCCTGGCTGGATAAAACTAAATTTTGATGGCGCCTCTAGAGGCAACCCGAGCCCTTCAGGTATAGGATATATAATCAGAGATCATACAGGAGCAACTCTTGGGAAAATGGCAAAGCCGATCCCCTCAGACACAAACAACATAGTAGAGTTCAAAGCTTTGCAATTTGGACTAAGAGATTGCATAAACCATGGTTTTAATAACATCTTAGTGGAGGGTAACTCAGAGATAGCAATAAATGCCATCAAAGGGAAAAACACTCCAAATTGGAGATTGCAGGGAATACTAGAAAGCATAATTGCAAGCCTCGACATGATTGAAAACTATGAAGCTAAGCACATCTACAAAGAAGCAAACTCAGAGGTAGATGTTCTCCCGAAATTAGCTGCCCAAGGATCCCATCTCTACAGTTGGGATTAGGGTAATCTGCTTGTTACTCATGCAGACCATCGAAATTGATAGGCAAGGGTCCTAGAGGTTTATTCAGATGCGAGAGTCCGTTCAGAAACATGCAGAAGCTACTTAACATTTTGCTACCTAGGAAAACATTAAACTTTACCTTGGTGGCTAAGTTTAACGGTTATTTCAATTCAAATTTAATCTTACCTTTCTTGGGGAGAGTGGGCCCACATTTAATCATGTCATCTAAGCTGCAGTCATGTCCTAAGCTTTCTCTGATCCTCCTTATGAGATATAGCTGCCAAATTGTCAAATCAACTTATGGTTTGCTTGGCCTGAATGGGAGATTTGGCATGCTAAGGACAAATATCCCTCACCACCTTTGTTGGCAAATTTATTGCATATCCAACCCTCTTTATTCAGCATTAAAGAGTGTGCCAGCCGTCTTCTTCACATTAGTTTTCTGCATTCTGTTCTCATTCCCATCCCCTTGCTATTTTCTCTCAGATTCCAATTTTCTCCTTTATTTGATAGCCTGCTTGCCATCCATGTCAACCGAGCCCTCTTTTGGCTTCATTATGAGTGTGTATCCTAGACCCATCTCCTATTTTGGAGTAGACACTCCAATCTCCCTCTCAACGTCGACGCGTCAAGTTTCATTCAAGAAAATTTTATACTTGAGGCTCAAGCGCCTCCTCCTCCACTCAGATTTCCCTCTCATTTTGGTAGTCAAGATGATCTTGGGTAGTGGACACCTGAACAGAGATGAGTATCCTCGAGATAACACTAGTATTTCCTCAAGGTTCGTCGCCTCTCTGCTAGACCTAAAACTCGCCAAGCAGGCAGTTTGGACTCTCACCAAGAAGATTTTTCTAGAGGAGGTCACCCAAGAGCTCCAAGAAATTCTAAACAAGGCAATTCATGACTCTGGGGCTCCTCGGCTAGGTGATAGAATCCTTTTCAATGCTCATGGAGAACTAATTAACTATTATCCTTTCCTGTTCGACTTGAAAGGGAAAGACTTGGATAGGCATCAAGTTTTCACGGGACTTGGTCTTGGCTACCTTAAATGGCGGTTCCTAGGAGATAATTAAGATGACCCAGATCTAATTCAGTTTGCAAGGCTCAACGACATTCTGCCTCCAAAACCTGAAGTTGAAAACCCTCAATTGGAACAGGCATGCAGGGGTGGCGCTAGCAAGGGTTGTCATGGGTCTGGACTTGGCCATGGTAGGGGTCACCCTTCGAGCAGAAGCCATGGGCATGTGAGGAAGGAGCATCTACCATCTGAAGCCCACAAGGAAAGTGCAAGCTAGGTCCCCTTTAGCTACTTTAAGCTTACTGTTTTGACTATCGAGCGGGTATTTGTTTTCATTAACATTATCTCTATTAATAGGGCAACAAGCTTCTACCATTTAGACTTTAAGTTTTTTATTAAAAGGGATTCCTTAGACTTACATATGTTAATTAGGAAGGACTCCTTATGCCTTCCATGGATCGCCTGGTAGCATTATTTCTCTTCTACTAGAAGGAATTTTGATGCTTCCATTTTGAATTCTGCTAAAAATCTATTTGCTATCTTAGCTCTGTAAATTCTACATAATCAATATAATTTGGCTCTGCCTTTACCGATCAAAAATAATAATTAACTTTAAAATTATTTTCCAACTTTAATTTTACAAACATATAAAACCAATGATGAAATGGGAAGAAATCCCCCATCATATAAAACATTTCCCTTCTATTAGTTTTCATATAGATGTCTTCACTAAATTTTTCACCACTAGATCATCCCTCATAGTTGGAGGAGATGAACCTAACTTGACCCATTTGACTCCATATGCTAAATTCACATCTTAACTCTAACTCTTTGGTTTGAAGGTAATTATAATCTATTGATGACAAATTTTGGGATACATACCAAAATCTCCTTTTCCTAACTAATCATCCTCTTTGGCAAATTCCCTTGATTATGTCTGTATCATCTTAAAAGATAATTCATTCAAATATTCCATCAAAAGTTTTAGAGGTGAAACCAAGTTTGAATGCTTGAAAACTTATTCATTAGAAATTTTAAGTCTGGAGCCTAATTATAGATGTAAAATCCCACTTCATGCATCATTAAATAACCCTACCTTAAAATCTTAATCTTTTGCTTTCTAGTTGTAGACTTGATCATCAAATAACCCAGTGGAAGTGCCTTACTTTCAATCTCATTACCCCAATTTTATTCATGTATCATTTGTGTATTTTTTTTTCTTCTATAAGCTGTTTGACCTATCCATTTGATAAATAAAGCACAATCTTTTAACCTAGAACTAATTTTTGGATAATTTAGATAAATTGAGAGATATGGATTAACAAATTTAATTCAACCAGTAGCTAAATAGGTATATCATTACCACTAGTCACTACATCACCTATCAAAATCTACCATTTCTCCAAAGGTTTCTAGCCAAGTCTTTGTATTTTCCCATTTCCTCTCGTTTAGACTTTAGAGAAAAAAAACTTGCTACCTTATAATTTACTGTTTGTATTGAAATCCACTTTGTTATGGTTGAATCATCTCCTTGATGTTCTGAATTTGTTCTGTTTATGCCCATAATTGTTACCTTCGCCTTGTTCAAACTACCATTTTAGGCCTTTCCTTCAAAGTGCCACATTTTTTTATATACACTATTCATATAAATGTATATATGCATTAAGGGAGTGTATGAATATACAAAGAATCATGGGGAACAGTTCTTTCAACATGTAAGTCATCTGGTCATGAAATAAAAAATCAAGACGTGAGGCCACTTTGGCGGATTTTATATTGTTTTCATAGCAAATATGAATAATCTGCATTTGGATTTGACCTGGGAAAAATATCAAATGGAGGCCTGGGGCTTTAGAAACTAACATAGTGGTACATTGAAATGCATAAAAAATGCTAGAAATGATTGGTTTGACATGAATATCAAGTGGTAACAAAATATTAACCTCTAAAAACTGCTACTCTGAAAGATTTAATAGTGCACAATCAACAAACCTTCTTTGAACCCCCAAAATGGGTACATAAAAAACTCATCAAATTTGATCCTAGGGAGAACTTGCAAATGAACATGAACAATCTCTAATAAGAATTTAACAAGATTCCAAGGTGAATTTTCATGAAAATAAATGGGTGTCAAGTTATTCATCTCCAGAGTGGGCTACTTAGGAAGAATTTGCAGGGGTACTTTTGAGTATGGCAACCAATTTTCTCAACATGGGCCTTTCAAATTTTTAAAAATTTTGAAGGTTCCAACAATCAACTAGAAACCACTTAAGAAATTTGTAGGGTTTGTGGTTAGTGTTACCCCCCTTACTTTATTTTTAAAAATTTGCCTATCCATGTAAATAAAAAGTCCTTCCTTCCCTATCACCTTTGCCTTATCGGAGGAACCCTAGCATGTTAGAACTATGTTTGAAGTTCTGAAGGTACCTCTTTCACTCAATATCACGATGGAAAGGAGGGTTAATATTTGTCGGGTGGCAACCCATAAACCTCACAGTTCTTACTTCCCATCCTTTATTGATGTCCGATGCTTCCCCATAGACCGATATCAAAGTATCAGAGATTCTCAAGCACTCTTCTTGTCGGTTTCTAAGTCATCTCACTATCATGCACAATTTCCAAAAAAAAAAAAGCGAATCAAAGGAGATTTGCAAATTAGCATCATCAGTGACAAATTAAATGGTTAAGAGCATGCAAAGGTGGTGGCATGAACAACGCTTGCAAGAAGAAGTAGTTGCTAGAAGAAATCACGGTGATCAACTCTTGAGACTTCGAAGAAAATGGTGCTAAAAGGAAAAGGTCCTCTCATATAGCCAGATGTTGAACATATGCAGGATGATATCCTTTTCAACTTAACCGACCTTGCCCAGGAACTCATAGAAGATGAAGATGAATTTTCAGTGGTCCTCTGGGTACTCATAGAAGAGGAGATGAAGGCATAAACGATCAACAACCAGATTGCTGGTCGAAACTTGGTGCCTTAGCAGGAAGAAGTTTGAAGTTGACAACTGTTTATAATATGATTTTATGTTATTGCTGATAATTTTTGTTTTTATCTGAAATCATGTTTAAAAGTTCATTTTCAAGACCGTTACTCTAGGACAAACCGTTTCTTGGAAACGAAAAAAGGGTTTCGATATATAAGGGTAATTAGTACATCATAAGGGGAGAAACAAACTTTGTGTTGTTTTCTGAATGGCAAGAGGATTATATGGTTTATTTCTGAATATAGAAACTTTGGAATAGTTTATCTATATGATTAGACTTTGTGCTACAGTAGACAAGTTTTGCATTTTTCGTATGTCAATGCCTCTTGTTCGAATTTTTCATATGATGAGTTATTTTAAGGCTTGTTTCCCCTAATTCATTCATTGTTGTATAATGTTCATCTTTGCATGAGTTTTGTATGGCAATGGTTAGTTGATAATTATTTAGAGGGGTTCTTTCATTACCTTTATGATTAATTACCTCACCTTTAGAACTTTCTGGTTAAAAGTTTTGCTTTCTTTCTTTCTGGTTAAAAGCACACCCAAAAATCTAAATATAGATATCATAAGAGGGAGTTGTACCTCTAAAATTCAGAGGAAAGTTGTAGAAGAACAAGCAACTTCTCCAACTGTTGATTAATGGTTTGTTCCCTGGTCCGAGGCTAGGAGTCATTTTTGTTACATTTTAGGGGAACAAAATTTGTTAACCAACAACTAGCCAAAACCACTTGAGTGCAAAGTTTGCAGTGAGCTAGAACCACTTGAAAATTGTATCATTTAGAGGAAAGCGATAAAAACCCATAATGATTTTTGATAAGGGGAAGACTATAGCACATGAAAGCCCATTTAGAAAGAACTTGTAAACTATTGTAAATGGGTGCCTAAGAAGGCTTCAAACCAGGAACCATTCTTTCTATATGGGGAGATATCTATATGGGGAGATATCTAAAAACAATTAGATGATTAAATTATGGAGGATGTTAGAATAAATTAATCACATATCATTGTCGGTACAGACCAAGCACTATTTCTAGATATCTTACAATGTCAATGTTGTTCACGTCCAGTCACTTCTAGCCACTTTCACCATCCAAACTGTATACGTCATAAATGACTGAGCTAACTCTTCTCTACAATCTCCACAACATTAAATATGTATTGTTTTATAAATTCAATGGATTGGGTTTGCATTGAGCAAAGCTCATTCTATGGGTTTCTCCTCTGTACCATGTTTCTTTTCAAGAAAAACATTACGCAGATGAGTCCAGAAAACCTACATATAAGCATACTGCAAAAATTCAGTCATAAACGAAATCCAAATTCTGCTAAGTACTTGGTAATTATTTTAAGATTTATGGACTTCCACAGCCATCTTGAAAACTCAGTTGTGGGTTCATCTCTTGATGAGATAGTTTTAACCTTTGATATTCTATTTTTGTTTGTGAGACTGTTAATGTCTTGACCTTGGACAATATGTTTTTTATTTCATAGTCAAGTTCCCTGCAGTTGTGTTAACAAGATTTGATTGGTGAAAGCTCTATGCTTATTTGCCTCCTAACTTGTTTATTTGATAAAGTTTCCTGAAACCAGCTGCTAGTTCATTTTTTTCTAGGATCCATGCATAAAAGAACTAGCTGATCAGATTGCAAAGGATCCTGCATTCAATAAGAAAGCCAAGTAATTGCAATAGAGTGTGCATGGCGCAGTGCAAGATGGTGTTCCGCAGATGGATACACAATAGTACTTTTCTAAAATGCAGCAAATTATGCAGAATCCTCAATTCATGAACATGGCTGAGCGGCTTTGTAGTGCTCTTATGCAGGTATGGATGGTGGGATGCCACCTAGTATGAAAAGACTTAATCCTGATTGAGTTTTCTTTCAACATTGGCAATTGCAACTCTATGAAATGCTATGATTTGGGAGTCCAGATTGGCCTGCAATTCTATGAAATGCTACCTGTGTACCATAGGTTTTGCATGTGTATAGGGTCTGGGACATGTTTATTACTAATATCCATCTTAATTATGGCCACCTAATGTAGGAGAATACTGGACATAGGTTTATGGGCATCCATAATACAGAAAAGATTGTTTATTTCTTATTTTAAAGTTATCAATCAAATGTATATAATCATATACATAGCTCAAACACATTAATAGATAAGAAGATAGAGGATTCATTAGGGCTGAGTACCTTAGCTTCTTTGTCATAGCTTATAAACACAGGGTATGCCATATGCTCAAAGATCTTGAAAAATGGCTAATTTTGGAGTGTGCAAAATCTGTAATCAACTAGGCAATACAACTCAGAAATATCAAATTTAATTTGTTGGCTAAAAGAGCATGGAAGCTTATAGGCTATGTTTAGGCATTGAGATAGTTTATTATGCGAGCAATCCTTAATTGTATAATATATCTAAAATTAACCCACTCTACACTGTCTTTATCTGCTCACTAATAGAAAAACCAATCTTTTGTTTTTAAACCAACAACTACTCTCTGTTCTATTCCACTTGGGTCTATTCTCACCCATGACCTTTCCCTTTGACAATGACCCACACACACCTTAGCTTTGACAAGGCCCACTCAATTCTAACAAGGCCGATTCTCACACATACATATGCAACCCCTTATTACTCTGTCTTTCACAACCTAACATTTAACCTATCTTTTGTCCAATGATGCCTTTGTTGTCTATACATTGAATAGCTCTACTGTTTTTAGCCTCCAAAATGTCTACCCATTCTTTTCAACACAACCCTTTACTTTTTACAAACCAATACCTCTAAAGATCCTGACTCCTTCTCTCTCTCTCGAGCCCCTCTCCTATCTACCATCGATTCCTCATACTACTCTCTTTCTACATTGATTCTAATTCTTCAATTGATGTTGTTTCCATTATTGATGCCCCTCTTTTTGCTAGATTATGTGGCATTTAATATTCTATGGTTTGTTTTCAACAACCCCTCAAAATCATCGATGCCATTTCATTCCCCTGTCGTCATTTCAATTCACCTATTATTTGCATTTTTGTTTGTATGTTTCAAAAGCCATTCATTATATTCTTGGTCATTTTCTTTTATGCTTATGTATCAATAGGTTTGATATTATAGCCTTTTTCAAATCTATTATGTGAATTTCTAGAATCATTGTAATCCATGAGATTATAGTTTGTGTCCCTTGTTTATGCTCCACATTTTGCATACATATCTAGTGGGGTAGTTATAGCTACAATAGCTAACAAAATCCTTCATGATGAATGTCCATGCCCAGTTCCAAAGCATCTATTTTGGCACAAGCAAGGAGGATGCTGACAACGATTATGGAGAATGTCTTTACACCAACCAATACACTTTTCCTATCATTGCATCAAATAAGACAACATTTCTTTGAACTATTCATATGCCTTGTCACATTACACTTCACATATGATTCTATTGTCATCATGAAGAGGTTTAGAGCTTGGTCAAATCATAGTGAAACTCAAAAAGATTGATAAGATATGTCAATTGAAACCAAAATTAGAAACCAAATCAAAACAAATGGGAAATATTTTTGGGCAGTGTTGATGGCTTGTTTGCCTGGGTGCTCCTACATTATACACATTGGATAGGAAAAAATTGGAGTTGGGTAATAGGATTACCTTTCCAAGTTTTAAACAACCTACAGTGAACTCCATCATTGTTTTAGATGAAAATAACATTTTTTTCTCTACCTTTTCCAGCACATAGCTGGGATATTTGTCATCCTCCACCAAGTGTGGATCATTTTCCTCTTCACCCTTGTGGTATCACATCCACCATATGTCATTCTCCTTTGCCAAAGGAACTCTCCTCTCGTCTCCTCCTCTTCTCTCCCCTCCTCCTTCATGGGATCCAACCCGTCGTAGACCGACCACCTTCACCAATATCCCACAACATCCTCAACACTTTCTACATGCAAACACTCAACACCCATATGCAAATATGTATTGCATTCTCTCCTATATTTTCAACCTTCGCAAACAAAGGCAAACTCAAGTTGACTAACATTTACCTTATTCTCTTTCCCTACTCCAATATCCTCTTCATTCCCATATTTATCATCTGCAATCTTTTCACATCCCACCACTGCAGTCTCATCTTCTTCATCCTCTTCAATTACTACTACTACAATTTTCTCTGCTATTGCATTGAACAAGAGTTCAATCCTCTCTCACTCTTCATCAAGCAACTCTCACTCTTCATCAAGTTCCTCATTGAACACTAGACCTTTATACATCACTGAATAGTGAACTGTCTATCTCAGCCTTATGCTCATCTGCTGCACCCACATCCTTCAAAGGACATTTATCCCTTCTGCAAATTTACCCTTTCTCATCTCTCTCTTGATGTCCTCCAAGGCATCTCGCATCTCTTGCCTCAATTTTTGCACTTCCTTCTCAAATAGAATCATCTATCTCTTCTTTCTCCCCTTCTCCACCACAAGGATAATCAAAACTCAGCTAATCACAAACCCTCACTTCTTCTTTCTATTCTCCATCAATAGCTTCAAGTCCTTTAATCTCTCACCATTTTAGTACTTCTCCATACTTGCAATAGTCTCTCAAGCTCATCTTAGACTCTCACTACTTCACTCTAATCCCACTTCTAGGCCCTGGAATAGGTTTAACACTCTTCTTATGCACTCAAAACCTCTAGTTCTGACATCAATTGATGCAAGACAAAACCTTGCCTACAATCTCAAAATTCATACACACAAACATAGGCTTCCTAACATCAAATAATCAAATTTTATTTTGACCAAATGCAAACATTAAAAGTCACAACATATTTTATACAACTATGGCATTCAGTGACCTCTCTCTTAGCTTAACATTACATTCATCTCTGATCAAAATCTCAATAGACTCTCCACACCAACAATTTATTTTCCTCTATATCATACTCACATAATCTCTATCTGCTCACTGACGGAAAACCCAATCTTCTATATTCAAACCAACTACAACTCCCTCTTTTGTTCTACTTGGATTGATTCACACCCACAACCTCTCCCTCTAACAATGACCCACACATTCTACCTTTGCCACAACCCAATCAGTCCTTGTAAGGCCAATTCTCACACATACCTACATAGCCCCCTATTCCTCTATCTTGTACAACTCAACATGATAACCTATCTTCTTTCCAATGACACCTCTCTTCTCTAAACATCAAATTGCTCTACTATTTCAGCCTCCAAAACATTTACCCATTCTTTTCAATGCAACCCTTCACTTTTTACAAGCTGATACATTTAAAAAACTCAACCCCTCCTCTCTCTCGAACCACTCTCCTATCTACCATGGATGCCTCACACTCCTTTATTTGTGCATCGAATCTTATTTTTCAATAGATACCCTCTTTTTGCTAGTTTATGTGGCATTTAATATTTTGTGGTTTGTTTTCAATAACCCCTTAAATCATTGATGCGATGTCGCCATTTCAATTCACCTATCATTTGCATTTTTGTTTGTAAGTTTCAAAAGCCATTCCTTGCATTCGTTGTTGTTTTCTTTTTGCTTATATATCGATAGGTTCAGCATTAACAAAGGTTGTGGAATTTTGCAACCCATTTTGAGATCCATTTTGTGCATGTATACAATCATTGCCATCCATGAGACTATAGTTCATGTCCACTGTTTATGCCTTATATTTTGGATACATATCAAATGAGGCAGTTGTGACTACGACATTTAACAAAATTCCTTTATTATGGATGTCCATGCCTAGTTCGAAAGCGCCTATTTTGGTAGAGACAAGGAGGATCTTGGCAACGGTTATTGAGACTGGCTTTAAACTAACTAATTACACTTCTCTAATCCTTTCTTTGGGCATTCATAGGCCTTGTCACATTACACTTGATATCTGATTCACAAGTTGAGAGAAAGAAATGTTAGGGATAAGATAAATTAAAGGGATCAAATAGTGAGCAAGATCAAGGCAAAGTATTTACTTGGTGATTATCAAATTGCCCTTCTCAAGGAACTATGAAATTTACAACAAAAAGATTTTTTTATTTTATTTTAATAATGTCTATACATCAAAGATATTTGATTTGGAAGGCTTATACAAAGGACCTTTACAAAATTTTCATAATATTAGGGTATAATGAATTAGACCATGGAAAGATGGGTCAATATATTAATTGATCAAGGATAACTATTTAGGATGAATTAAGCGTAGTGAGGTTGAAAACTATGGAAGATGCAAATAAGCATTCTCTAGAGGTAGAGGAGAAATTGACAAGAAATAAAGGGGCAACCAAAGGTAGATGTTGATTTAGTAGAGGTAGCTGACAATAGCATACAAAATCTAACCACAATAAGGAAGCTAGCCCTTTAAATAGCCAAAAGGAGAGTAATGAGAGAAGAGGGAATCCAATTCCTATTAGAAAGTAGACATGTGTATGAAAAAGGAAAAGGTTTTCAAGGTACCTTTTTAAAATGTGGATTATCAAGCCATATATTTTATGAGTATCCACACTGCAATTCAAAAGGATCAAGGATAATAATCCCAAGTGCACATATATCTAAAGGGAATGCAGAATCTATAGGTTCTATTGGTTAACTGGATGAACTAAAGAAAGGAGAAGCACTTATGATGAAAAGGACATTATTGAAGCCACCCAAAATAGAGGATGAATTTAACTAAAGGAAAATATTGTTTAGGATAATATACAATGTAGGTGAAAATTATTGCAAGGTGAAAATAGATATTGGGAGTACGGATAATTTACTCTTATCTAAAATGGTAGATAAGTTGGGGTCAAAAAACATGACCCACCTACTCCTACAAGATTTCATGGCTACAAAAAGGGCACCAAATCTTGGTTTATCAATAATGCTTGGTGATTTTTAAATAGAGACTTATGAAGATGAGATGTGATGTGATGTTGTTCCTATGGATGTATGCCATTTTCTCTTAGGAAGATAATGGTATCTTGAGAGGGAGGTAATCCAAAATGAGAGAGAGAAAAACACACTCTTACAACACTGATAAATAGAGAAGAAGAGGTGGAAAGTAGTCCGAGGACATTATTGGTGATAATAAAAGTGCTTTTGAAGGAGGTTAAGCATGAAAGTCTATAATTTGCAGTAGTTATGATATAGTTGGAGCTAATCATTTTCAAGAGTGACATGCCTTCAAAAGTAAAAGTTTTGCTGGAAGAATTTAATCAAATTATGTCCAATGAATTTTCCAAAGGACTAGCACCTATAAAGAGAATTAGCCATCATATTGATTTAATTCTAAGGGAAATTTTACTCAACAAGGATGCTTTTATATGGAAACCTACATAAATTGAAGAGGTGAACAAACAAGTATAATGTTGAGGGCTTAATTGACACAAGAAACAAAGGTTTGATAAATCTTACTTACCCTCTCCTAAAAGAGATAGTAGATCCAAAGATCTACCACCTCCCAAGGTCTCAAAAGTTAGGTCATGACAATAGTGTGGAAGAAAATTTATCAATGAGGTTGTTTAATAAGGGGCCTATTATTTTTCTCGACCTTGAATTGGGATGATTTTGTAAATTACTCTTACCCCTTATGAGGGTTGTAATATAAAGTACAAAAAGATTAAAAAAAAAAAAGAATGCAAAAGGATGTAATTAATACTTAACTTCATCAATTTCATACAAATCAACCAAATAGATAGAAAAATAATATACCATTAATATTTAGAACAATTTAACATTCAATCATAAATTTCAATAGTGCCAAATTTTTTAAGGAAATTTTTCAAGTTTATATGCATTTATTAAAAAATCCAACCACCATTTGCACTCATAGATAAGAATTTGAAAATAAAAGCTACCATTCAATCAAATTCATGAGCGTATTAAGAAATTATAGAATCCACAAACTTGTATCTTCATTAATCTCCAAATTTTAATAACAAACAAAATCTAAACTTCACTAGTATCATGATTATATAGGTTTTGTAAAATAGATTTCAACTAAGTTCTAGCATGCTTATAAAATTAAAAATAAAAATGATAAAACAACTATCCATGAACCTAAATATTTCTTCAACCTATGGACCCTTGCAAATGGTATAGAATCTACATTTACATTGCAAAGAATGAGTTCTAAAAATTCCCACCCAAATTTCATGATAAATTTGAGTTTGGTCACTATGTAAGTTGTCACTCCAACAAATCCTATTTTATCTTTAAATAATTACCAAAATTTAAATGCTAAGCACCCAAGTTAACTTCTTGTTTTCTCTAAGAAATTCCATGCCCAACTTTGCCAAGTGAACTTTCAATTAGCTAGAGGTAAACTCGTGTAACTTCTTACACAAATTAGTAAGTCATGTAAAGAATAAATAATCAAAGAATAAAGAATATTATTTTGATTTAAATTTCAATATTTTTGTTGCTTCAAACTCTTTTGATATTTATACTATTAAAAATTTTCTAGACGCTTTTCAAAGGCTATTCATTAGGTCCATCGACCCACTATTTTGAACTTAATATGATTGGAACTTTGTTTAAATTAAGCAACTACTCCTTTAAGCCCTTGTATCTTCCCAATGAATACATTCTCAACTTCTCTTAAATCAACATATCTATCAAGTACTTGTTGATCAACCCTTTTTGCTACATTGAGTTTCTAATTCAGTTTTCTTTCCCATGTTGCCATAGCAGTATCCTCAATATCCAATATGTATTATTTATCTAAAAAGAAGTTAGGGATTATTACGTTACTAACAAATTTCTCAAACTCCTTGTATTTGAAAATTAAAACATAATGTTCAATACAGATTCCCTATTTCCAAGGACTATGTCCTAAAAACATCAAATTTCTTTACACTTCTCTACAAAATTGAAATCTTCTTCCCCAAACATATATGAATTCTCTTATTACTTAGAGTCCATACTTTCTATCTCCTCTCATAACTCTATAACTTACTATATTTTGGTTCATTATTTTCTATTTATCTATAAAAGATATCATCTAGGCTTCCATTTCATTATCCTCCTAGTGAGCTTTATACTTTCCTATAAAATTGCTTTCGTTTCTTCTAGTTGATTGTTGGTGCAACTATCCATTATAGCTACCTTCTCTTTCATGTCATAGAGAGCATCAATCTCTTTCTTTGCAACAAATATGGGTGCATCTAGAATTATGGATTTCTAATCAAGAGGTGTAAAAGACCTTTAACAAATTGGGTATTATTAGACACTCTAGGTACAAACTAGGTAAATAGGCACTCTTCTAACAATTAGACTTCAATATTAGTGTATTTTCATGCATCATTGCCTTACAATATTTCACCATACAAATGGAGATTATTGAAATTCTTCTTTGAGATCCTTGTAATAACACTGTAAATCCTCCTATGTTTTGCTTAGAGAATTTTAATTATTTACATGAAAGTAAGAAAAAAGAAAACATACATAAATGCAAGAAAGTTGTAGAGATAAAAATAGTGATTCTTGATCATTTTATTCATTAAAAAATACAAATATACATCAAGGAGTTACAAATATACATCATGTTCAGTTCTTTGCTCCTTGGTCTCAACCCTTTGCTTTCAACTCTTTGTTCTCTATCATCTATTCTTTTCCCTCCATACTCCACATTACACACATTGTTATGCACACTCTCAACTCATCTTCTTTTTTCTTCTTCTTTCTATTTTTGACTCTATTTATCTCTTTTCTACTCCCATTGTCTCTTGACTTATTGACTATGTGTGCAACCTACCTCTATGTTCATACACTTGTGAGATTCTACGAGAAGCTAGAACTGAGCCAAGATCTGATGTCGGTCGTAGATCACATGCAACTCCTCACGCAACAGATGATCAAAGATCAAAATAGCTGAATGAAGATAATTTCAATATGAGAGAGAAATAGAGACAAAGAAGAGAATTTGGAGAAGACTCTCATCGAGCTATCACTTCACCTGCTTGACTAGTGAAGGTGAGAGTATAGTGCTTATTATATAGAAAAATATAAGCATATACATCCAAGGGGTGCATTAACTTCTATTCCCCATAAAAAGTGGGAGGTTTTACCTTCTTGGTAAATGACAAAACATGTGGCATAACCTCCTTACATGAAGACAAAAAAGGAGTTGAGAAAGTTGGCACATAAGGCCAAAAGAGGGTGTGAAACCCAGCTACCCCATAACCCACTTAGGAAATAAAAAAATAGTGGTTATGAGAGGTGGCACAACAAGCCAAAAGAGGGTGTGTAACTCAACTTCCCATGTGAGGTGGAGAGTTACACATGTAGCTGAAGTATTTCACCACGTGTCCTCATATAAACCACTCCTATTAACCTAAGCAAGCTTAAATAATATATGTGTAGGAAAAAATAAATATCTCCTAACATAAGGAAAATAAAAAACCTACACTAACACCCCCCCTTAAGCGTAGCTTAGGTGGGTGAAAATATGGGTCCCGACAAATGCAACCATGTTAGGTACCCATGTACATAGACAGCCCCCCCAAAAGAAGAAGCCCCCCATAAGAGGAATACCCCCCCCTTAAATAAGGAGAGAAAGAAAGAAGGACTAAGAAGTCCCTCCTGAAGTAGACACCTGTCGTATCCCAAGCAGAGATCGCAAATGAAGGAACTTGCTTTTGGTGAAGGGTTTGGTGAAGATGTCCGCAGTTTGCTCCATTGTAGAACAATACTTAAGATCAATGATGCTTTCTTGAATGAGCTCCCGAATATAGTGCATATGTATCTCAATGTGTTTCATCCTCTTGTGATGAACTGGATTTCTTGAGATCTGTATAGCACTTTCATTATCACAAAAGATGATAGTAGGTTTCCTAACTAGAATACCAAACTTAGTGAGAATATTCTGAAGCCAAATAGCCTTAGTGGTGGCATTAACTGCCCCTCAATACTCAGCCTCTGTTGATGAAAGAGCAATTGCAAACTGCCTCTTACTTGACCAACAAACTGGACCAGAACCAAGTGAGAAGCAATACCCTGAAGTGGATTTGCGATCCTAAGAATCACCCGCCCAATCTGAATCTGTATATCCCACCAAGTCAATATCCATGCCTGCTGCATACTAAATTCCATAATTGTGAGTACCCTGAATGTAGTGGAGAATCTGCTTAGCTGCTTTCCAATGCAACTCATGTGGCTCCTGCATGAATCTAGAGACCATGCCCACCGAATATGAAATGTCAGGTCTCATATGAGTCAAGTAGATGAGGCTCCCAATAATTTGTCGATATAAAGTGCTATCAACCAAGGGTGAAGAGCACTTAGCCTCAAGTTTGACCCCAGACAAAAAAGGAGTAGGTGCAGGCTTACAGTCGGCCATGCGAAATCGAGAGAGCATATCGAGTGCATACTTGGGTTGTCCAAGAAAGATGCCTGAAGAAGATTGAGTAATCTCAATTCCCAAGAAGTAATGTAGAAAACCCAAGTCTAACATCAGAAATCTATCATGTAGAGTAGTTTTCACTACCTTGATGGTGGATGAGTGACTCCATGTGATCAACAAGTCATCAACATAGAGAACTAGAAATGTGAGAGTACCATCCTGGTGCAGAATATAGACGTTTGGATCAAAATGGCATCAAGTAAAACCAACTATCAGAAGGAAGGAGTCCATCTTGGCATACCAAGCTCGAGGAGCTTGTTTGAGGCCATAGAGAGACTTTCGAAGTCGACACACAAGTGAAGGATCTTGAACAAACCCTTGTGGCTAATCCATGTAGATTTCCTCCTGAAGGTCACCATGAAGAAATGCACTCTTGACATCCATCTGATGAACTTCCCAATGATGGGTTGCAGCAATAGCAAGGACAAGCCGGATGGAATTCATCTTAGCAACTGGAGCAAAAGTCGCAGAGTAATCAACCCCTGGAACTTAGGAAAAGCCTTTTGCTACCAAGCGAGCCTTATACTTATCAACCAACCCATCTGCTACAAATTTTGTTTGATAGATCCACTTGCATTGAACAAGTTTCCTTCCCTTAGGAAGAGGAACTAAATCCCATGTGTGATTCCTTTCCAAGGAATACTCTTCTTGCATTGCAGCATCCCATTCAGGAACACTTGTAGCTTCTTGAAAAGACTGTGGATCAAAAGCTGAAGCAATGAAGAGATGTGGAGCTTGCTGAAATTGTGACCTAGTTCTTCTAGAATGTAGAGTAGTTTTCACTACCTTGATGGTGGATGAGTGACTCCATGTGATCAACAAGTCATCAACATAGAGAACTAGAAATGTGAGAGTACCATCCTGGTGCAGAATATAGACGTTTGGATCAAAATGGCATCAAGTAAAACCAACTATCAGAAGGAAGGAGTCCATCTTGGCATACCAAGCTCGAGGAGCTTGTTTGATGCCATAGAGAGACTTTCGAAGTCGACACACAAGTGAAGGATCTTGAACAAACCCTTGTGGCTAATCCATGTAGATTTCCTCCTGAAGGTCACCATGAAGAAATGCACTCTTGACATCCATCTGATGAACTTCCCAATGATGGGTTGCAGCAATAGCAAGGACAAGCCGGATGGAATTCATCTTAGCAACTGGAGCAAAAGTCGCAGAGTAATCAACCCCTGGAACTTAGGAAAAGCCTTTTTCTACCAAGCGAGCCTTATACTTATCAACCAACCCATCTGCTACAAATTTTGTTTGATAGATCCACTTGCATTGAACAAGTTTCCTTCCCTTAGGAAGAGGAACTAAATCCCATGTGTGATTCCTTTCCAAGGAATACTCTTCTTGCATTGCAGCATCCCATTCAGGAACACTTGTAGCTTCTTGAAAAGACTGTGGATCAGAAGCTGAAGCAATGAAGAGATGTGGAGCTTGCTGAAATTGTGACCTAGTTCTTCTAGAATTCGATGGATCACCAAGCCAATCTCTTGTTGACTCAAAAGTTTGTCGAGCCCAAAGAGGCACTGAAGTTGGAGAGTCTAGGGGAGAATCATCAACCTCTGAAGGATGGCTATGAGAAGAATGTGAATCCTCACCATCACTGTCACCATCTAAAGTGGAGGAAGAAGACTCCTGAACAGGATTAGGAGGATTAAGATCCTTAGAAGAACTGTCATCATCCTGCAATGTCTCCAATGTGATAGTGGATGGAGAAGTGGTATGAGAAGAAATAGAAGAACTCTCCTCAAAATTAACACTCCTCTTAATGAACAACTCATGTGTAGAGGGATGGAGAAGTCTACACCCTTTGACATCATCTGGATACCCAAAAAATATGCAAGGCTTGCTCTATGGATCCATAGCCTTGCGTTTCTCTGCTAGAATGTGGGCCCATGCAAGAGAACCAAACACTCTGAAATGCTTAACTGTAGGTTTCTGACTGGTCCAAGCTTGAAAAGGAGCTACCCCCTTCACAGCTTTATGAGGAACTCGATTCTGGATGTAACATGCACAATTGATGGCCTCTGCCCAATACTGAGCTGCCAAAGACTTGGAGTGAATCATACAATTTTCCATCTCCTTCAAGGACCTATTCTTCCATTTTGCGACACCATTCTGCTGAGGACTATATGGAACTGTGTGCTACATGTTGATACCTTCTGAAGCACAAAATTTTTCAAACTGATTATTAACATATTCACCCCCATTATCTATATGCAGAATCTTGATGAACTTCCCAGATTGTTTCTCTGCAAAAGCTTTGAAATCTAGAAAATTCTCAAATACCTCAGACTTTTGTTTGAAAAAGTAAACCCATGTAAATCTAGAAAAGTCATCAATAAATGTTAAGACATATCTAGCCCTACTGAAAGATGGTTGTGGAAATGGTCCTACCAAGTCACTATGTACCAACTCCAATAGCTGTGGAGCTCTTCATGCTTTGCCTTTATCATACTTCTCCTCAGGATGCTTACCAAGAATACATCCCTGGCAAACTCCATCAGAAAATTGAATAGAAGGCAACCCTGAAACCATGTCTTGTTTACTGAGTTGTTGCAAGTAACGATAGTTCAAGTGGCCAAATCGTTGATGCCACAAACAACTAATCTCATCTGCATGAGTGAGTAAAACAGTTGAAGGAGAGTTAGGAACAAAGTGAGAAAACTGATATAATCTGGATTGATGATCTACTTTTCCCACAGAAATAGTAGACCCATTATGCATTTCACTGATTACCACTGTATCTGGCGTGAACTCAACTTGCTTGCTAGAACCAATGTGAGTGATCTGATAAACAGATAGGAGATTAGTTGATAAAGATGGAACACAAAGGACATCCTTAAATGTTCCTTTGCCCACATCAACAGACCCTCTCCCATGCACTTCAACAGGAGTGTCATCACCCATTAGTATGGAAGGCATATAACATGGCTCTAAAGAGGTGAAATCATCTTTTGAAGAAGCCATGTGGTGCGAAGAACCCGAGTCAATTATCCAACAATTGGGTTGTGAAGCAACAACAACTAGGGCCTTACCCTTTCCTTTCCCTTTACTCTTATCTGTATCCTTAGAAGATCCTTCTGATGAACTCTGTTTGACTGAATCAGGCACCTTGATATTATTCTTTTCAAGAAGATTTGAAAAGTGATCAATTTGTTTCTTTAAACACTTATGTTCATCATGACCAGGCCTCTTACAATAAGAACACTTGACCTTCTCCTTCTTAGGTTGTTCACCTCTTGATGAAGAGGTCTGATTATCTGCTTTTGAAGTAGCAGATTTCTGATCTTTTTTCTTCTCTCCTTGGTTCTTTTGTTTCTTATCTTGCTTACTAGACCCTTTTTGTTCTTTCATGCCTTTATTTACAACTAAGGCATGTGACTTAGAGGGTTTTATTGTACCCATTTGAACCAATTTGTCTTGCTCCCTAGTGAGTTATGCAACAAATTCATCCAGAGAAGGCATTTTGAATGTGGTACCTAGGGCACATTTTGTAGCATAGAACGTAGAAACAAATACTAAATAGTTAGGACCAAGCTTAGAAAGAATACTCAAGATCAGTTGCTTATCATCTTTCTTAGTTCCACACCATTCCAACTGCAATCTTACAGACTTAAGTTTAGTGAAGAAGTCTTGTATAGTATCAAAATTGGTTGGATTCAACCCTATGAGTTCATTCTCTAACTGATGACCTCTTAGCTCATCCTGCTTACCAAAGAGATTTTCCAAAGTGGTCCACATTGCATTTGGTGTATTGGCAAATTCAATGTGAAAAAGAAGGTCTGGAGAGACTAACATACATAGAGTACCAAAAGCTTCATCACATTTATTAAACCATTTAATCTTTTCTGCAGCATCTTGAGGTTCAGTTTCAAGTCCCATAGTAACACGATGATATCCATGTCTTTTCAGATATATTATCATCTTAGATTTCTATTCAAAGTAATTATATGGTGTTAAAAGTGGAACTATAGATGCATCCATGATAGTAGAAAAGAAGATTGCAAAGAATCAAGAAAAGTGCAAGAAAGAAGGTATAAGAGACACCCCCCCTTTTCACTAGTCTCAGAAATCACCCCCCTCAAATATTACAAGGTTGGCACTTTATAATTAGTGCATTTACAAGGATTTTTATCATATTACAATTCTTTAAGAAACCAATAGAGATTTAAAATAAAAATAATTTGAGACAAGATTTGAAACAAATCAGCCTTATAACTGCTTAATTTATCTCAATACCTTTCCAACAACTATTAGTTTTTGAAAAACAGAGTTGTGAGGAGAAAGATATGACCAGTTGAAGAGAAAAAGAAGTAGCTGATACAACCTTTAATATCTGATAGAAAAAGGCAAAAAATTTCAATTTGACTTGCAATAATGGAGAGTGCTCATTTCCAGCTTTCCATCAAGTATTTGTTTGCAAAAATCTGACACCCGAGGCAAAAGTTGTGCAACTTTTAAGAAATGTTGCTGAATTTCTCTGATAGAAAAATGGATTAGGCCCTATTCAAGCTCGATTTCTATAAAATTTATTCATTTTTTGGAAATACCATCCAAAACCCAGAAATTTTTTGATGCTAGAAAGAAAACCCAAAAATGGTTTTTTGTGAAAGTGAATAGAAGTTGAAACACTAAAGCTAAAATGAAAACAGCTCCAGTAAAAAAAAATTACTCTGATTTTTTACTATGTCCTCCAAACTCTGATTTTGGTGAAGTAAAAGTCACTTTTGACTTTGTCAAGCCTTATGGACACTCTGAAAATTCTTATTAAGCTTCCAATATTACCACAAAGTTGCAATCACCCAGATCTTACAAGGACACATACATGTAAACCAGATTTAACTAGAAGCTATTTTCCTTTAAAATGTTCTGATTCTCTAGATCACACGAGAATGCAGGAGAAGAGCATACTTAGTTTTTAAGGAAAATATTAGCTATATAAAATTCTCAAATCCCTCAAATAAATTAAGAAAAACAATGAGCTATACCAGATAATAAGCTCTAATACCATGTGAGATTCTGCGAGAAGCGAGAACCGAGCCAAGATCTGATGTTGGTCGTAGATCACATGCAACTCCTCACGCAACAAATGATCAAAGATCAAAATAGCTGAATGAAGATAATTTCGATATGAGAGAGAAATAGAGACAAAGAAGAGAATTTGGAGAAGACTCTCACTAAGCTATCACTTCACCTGCTTGACTAGTGAAGGTGAGAGTATAGTGCTTATTATATAGAAAAATATAAGCAGATACATCCAAGGGGTGCATTAACTCCTATTCCCCATAAAAAGTGGGAGATTTTACCTTCTTGGTAAATGCCAAAACATGTGGCATAACCTCCTTACATGAAGACAAAAAAGGAGTTGAGAAAGTTGGCACATAAGGCCAAAAGAGGGTGTGAAACCCAACTACCCCATAACCCACTTAAGAAATGACAAAATAGTGGTTATGAGAGGTGGCACAACAAGCCAAAAGAAGGTGTGTAACTCAACTACCCATGTGAGGTGGAGAGTTACACACGTAGCTGAAGTATTTTGCCATGTGTCCTCATATAAACCACTCCTATTAACCTAAGCAAGCTTAAATAATATATGTGTAGGAAAAAATAAATATCTCCTAACATAAGGAAAATAAAAAATCTACACTAACAACACTCACTAGCTACATTAGTCTACACTTCTGGCTTTTGTGGGTTCTACACTTTAGTCTTTTGCACCTCTTTTTTACAACATTTCATTTCTTTATATTCACACAACCACACTCCCTCTATGTGCATCTCTTCACTCCATATGTATTTCTTTCTAAGTTCTTCTCTATCCTTTGTGTATACTCTATATACACTATTTGTATTGTCTATTCTCTTTCATGCTTTCTATTTCATCTCCCTCTTTTGTGATCTACCCACTTCACTTTGTGTTCTCTACCCTTTTATCTCTACACACTTTCTTCTACACCCTATTGAACTATATCATTTTTGTCCAGGGTACCTTCTTGACCTCTTTGCTCTACCTTCTTCACCTCTTTGCTTTGCTAGTATTATGCAACCAATCTAAGTTTACTCTTTTGCACCACCTTCTTCATTTATCTTTTTTATGACTCATTTTGCATGTCTCCCTTTTTCACCTCTTTTCTCTGTAGCTCATACCAAGCTTACTTTCTAAACTCTCATCTACTATGCTTACCATTTGCAACACCTTTCACTTGATCTCTAGTAGGAGTTCTTCTGATAATCCTTCTTGGTCCTCTATTGTTCTACTTAATGTCTTGGTTATCAGTCATTTCTTATCTCCTCTTCACCTCTAAACTTTTTGCATATAGTATGTTTCAGTGTTGTCTACCTACTCACACTATGTTATGTTGACAATTTGAGTTCGTTGCTATGCATGTTCTCTTTTTCTTTCTATGCTTTAAATATTCTCATTGTGTCTAACTTCTTCACTTCTTACTCACTACTACACCTCACGTATAGTACCTTTATTTTGATCAAGGATTTTTGTTTACTTTGCTACACCCCTTTTTCAACTCTGTACACAAAGAGTTCTTGAGTTATGCAACTGCTCACCGCTATGTAATGTAGACATTCTGAGACTGCTACTTTGTGCCCTATTTTCAATTCTTTGTTCTGTATCCTTCTATTTTTCAGATCGTCTTCTCTTCCCCTGCTCTCATACCACTCAGACACTACTCCTATGCATACTTCACATGTCCACCCCCTTTACTTGTTGGTCATCTACACACCTCAAGAATTTTACCTCCAAAACAAAATCCAAAAAAAAAAGACTACTCGAACCACTGAATAATCTTTCTTGTCTCCTATTTTTAGTCTAGAAGTTGTCCATATTAAATGTTGCCTTCTTCTTCTAGCAACCTCTTCCCCACTTTGAAAATAAACTTTCAACTATGACTCGGTTAAGAATTTACTCCCTTTTTATTTGTTGTTCAAACTAAAAAATGTCTTCGACACTCATGCCCCTTGTATCTTCATAGACCAGTCAACAAAGACTCTTTGTCCATGTAACCTTCATACCTCACCCAGTAGCATGGTGGATGATTGGACCCATCAAAATAACTCTACGCTCACAAATAGTCCACATGTAGGAGGTATCCACAATGGACTCGTGGGAAGAGTGTTGAGATGGCATGTCCAGTAGCCCGACTAACACGATGCATTGTGCAATCTTGTAATAGTGTGCGACTAACCCTATGTGTTGTTCTTAACTGCAACAACACTTTTTTTGAGTCAATCTTGTTTTCCAAATGCCTTCAAAACTCTATTGGCTTTGTCTTCTATGTCTAATTATAGGTTCTAATAGAAAACTCCTATAGTCTTCATTGTCTTCTTTGTGGCCTTTAACTAAATGCAAACTCCATGCTTGTACGACCTACTCAAACACATTAAAATATACAAGAAACTCTACCAACATGAGGCAACACCATCTCAACCAAGCTAATCTTCACTCTAAGATATTTATAATTTATATGCATCTCTATCTAGTGAATCTTCTCAATTGTTGACATCAATGACAATCTAATGCCAACAATCTCCCCCTTTGGCATTGATGTCAACCACACTCATCTTCTCCCCCTTTGACAACAATGGAAAAAGGGTGTGTCAACCATCCTTCTCTTGCCTAGAAACACATGTCACTCCCCCTGTCATAGTACCCTTCACTACTAGCTGCTATAAATTGCTACAAATCCATATGATAAAGAAATAAAGTGCATATTGAGACTTTCTTTCCTTAATGATTCAACTTTTACTAATCCTCATTTATGGAAAACAAATAAGTTCAAGGTCATAGGATGAAAAACAACACACTCCCCCTAAACCAAATGATTCTAATTGCATCTAAGTGCTAGAGGAAAAATGAACCACACCCAACCTTAGTCTAAGATATTCAAATGTGTCCTTAGCTAATGGTTTTGTAAAAATATCAACTACTTGCTCATCAGAACTTGCATATTCAACCTTGACTTTTTTTTCAGCTACCTTCTCCCTCAAGAAATGATACTTAATTGTTATGTGTTTGGTTCTTGAGTGCATGACAAGGTTCTTAGAGATGTTAATTTCACATGAATTATTACATTTTATGGAGATGAGATCTACATACTCAACCTGGATGTGATTGAGTGTTTTCTTCATCCATAGAACTTATGAACAACATGTAGTAGCAGCTATGTACTCTACTTTAATAGTAGATAAAGAGATGGATTCTTGTTCCTTGTTGTTCCATAAGACTAATCTACCACCAAGGAAGAAGGTACAATGGTGCAGGGGCACCCCTTCAACATGATCATTCAGGCTCAGAGGAGGAAGGATAATACCTTAAACATGTCTTAGGATATTCTCCTTGTGTTTTCAATCATGCATTTTGTGTTTGTAATAAAGGACCCCATCTTGTGAGCCAAACTCCTATTTTGGCATCTTGATAAGCCAATTAGGACTTTTGGACAAAAGGGGATTAAGTGTTCTTAGGATAGGTTTGTCCTAGTGGTTTTAGTTTTTTTATGTTCTTCTAGGGTTTTTTGAGGTATTAGTATTGACCCAAGTCATTCGGGTGCAAGAAATGACATTTTTGACAACTTTGTCAAAAGTTGTCATGAGCAACATTTATGCAACATTTTGAATTTTTGTTGGTTTAGACTCCTCCAATGGCTCTAACATCTTGTTTTAAGTTGGGATTAGTTTTAGAGGAGTATAAAAAACTTTGGGACACAATTCCCAAGGATATATTGTACCAGAGAAGGTTTTGATGATTGCAAACAAAAAGAAATTCTGAGTTTTTTTTTGCAAATTTGAAGTTTTGGCACATAGTATGGAGTTGTATGGATTGGGATAAATCCCTAATGTTGTGATTTTGTTATTATAGTGAGTTATAAATTATTTGGACTTTATTTTAGGTCTTGATCATTTGTTTTGCTTCAGATATCTAAGTTTTGTTGTAGGTACCCGAAAAATCAAGGTTTTCCCTAGGGTTTTGCCTTCCCATGGCCATAAATTGCAACCTGTTCATCTAAAACTCATGGAAATGGGTGGGATACAAGTGTGGCCTATTTATTCTAAGATTAAAAAATAATTTTTCAAGAAGAGAAAGGGAGATGTGTGTTTGATCAAACCCTAGGTAGACATCTGTATGTGGCTACCTAGTCCTTTAACTGCAATAATTGCCTTAGATGACAATTGGTGATGATTACAAGCGTATAATCCTAGAATCTATATTTTTTTATGGTTACCCACATTCCCATGAGGTTTGGGTTATAAGGTCTATCCATTCTGATAGAGTTGCTTCACAAATGGAGGCCTAATTATCCCTTTAGGACAGTTGGTCATCATCGGGTTCAAACCTTTCCTTGTCATATCTTGACCTTTCCTTTTGGGGGGTTTTGTAGGACCATAAAGGGTGTCTAAAAATATGATTTATTTTACAGGGTGTTTGGAAAAGTTTGGACATAAGGTCCCATTACCCGTCTCCAAGGGCTACAAGCAAATAGGCCTAATTGTGAAGGTGTCATAGGGAATTGGGTTGAATCCTTGAAAATAGTGTTTGGTCTGGACCATGTGAGTGTTGTATGATCCAAAATAGGTGTTCTAAAGGTTAGGAATCTTAGGAGGCTTTATGATACATAATGGAGCAAGTTGGCCAATTTGAGTAGTATGAACCTTGGAGTGAAATGAGAAGTTGGAACTAAGATTGTAGAGCCTTGCTTTGTAGGATCCTATTGGTTTCTTGAGGGATCAATGTCATACATCCTAGAGTGTTTGAAAAGATACAAGGAGAGCTCTGCATCAAGTGGTATCAGATCTAGTAACATCTTTGGTAAAGAGACGACGATTTTGAGAAAATGGCAAAAGGAGAGGAAGAAGTCCCTAGTGGACCAATCACCAACATGGAATTGGAAAATATTGTGAGAGAGAAGGCCAATGCTTACAAGGCCATGCAGAAGGAGATAGAGAGGTTGAGGGGTAGAGTAGATGAGAAGGAAGATGGAGGCACTGGTAGTAGTGAAGAAGGGGATGAAGATGAGATCCATATGCTGGAGGAAGAGGCAATTCCTCCTGACCGGAGGCAATTCCTTAATGCCCTCAAGTCCATGGAGAGAAGAACCGTGGAGAAGAAGATTGATTTGCCAACTTTCACTAGGAAGATGGAACCAGATGTAGTGGTGGATTGGATAGACTCCCTATCCAATTTGTTTGAATGTGAAGACATTCCAGGGCACCAGAAGGTGAAGATTGCTAAATCCAAGTTGAAGGGAGCTGCCCTAACTTGGTGGAACGTTGTCCAGGAGGAGAGAGAAAAGGACAACAAACCCAATATTGTTTCTTGGAAAAATATGGTTTCCTTAGTAAAGGAGGCTTATGTACCCAAGGATTATGAAATTCAACTCCACAAGAGGAGGCAAAATCTCAAGTAGAAGGAGATGGACGTGAACTCTTACACTAAGGAGTTACAAAGGCTATGTATGAAGACTAAGACAAAGGAGGAGGAGAGTGAAAAGGTTGCTCAGTACCTAAATGGATTAAGGTACAACACCCAAGAAGAGATAAACCTCCTTAGCCTGGATACAGTTGGTAAATGCCACCAACTTGCCATCAAGATGGAAGAGAAAATCAAAAGGAGACAAGATCAAAACAATAAAGGAAGAGGAAGACAACAGAGGGGTGGAAGAAATTTTTTCAGAGGTAAGGGAAGTTGTTTTGGAAACCAAGGTGAAACAAATCAAGAAGGCACTAAAGGAGAAAATAGTTACAATAACAATGGAGGATACAATCAGAGGGGTAACTTCAGAGGAAGAAGACCACCATTTAGGGGAAGATCTCAAGGTAGAGGTCCAATCAGATGCTATAACTACAATCAAGAAGGGCACATGGCCAATAGGTATCCTAACAAGTCTACTAGTTCCATGGGGAAAGAAGGAGTAACTTGATCCAAGAATCTGATTGCCAAAGTGTGGCAAGTGCAAATAGATACCACAGTGTCAATACCCCTGATAGCTATGGTTACCCTAAAAGAGGTGAAGCTTTGATGATCAAAAGAGCAGTAACTACCATGAAGATGGTTGACAAAGAACCCCCACAGAGAAAGTCTCTATTCAAGACCAATTGCAAAGTGGGTGGAAAGGTATGCAAGGTTCTAATAGATTCCGGATCAACTGAAAACTTTATGTCTCTAGAAATGGTGGAGAAGCTAAAATTGAGAACTACCTCACCCCTGCCCCTACAAGGTCTCATGGCTCACCCAAGGTCAACAAATTGTTGTGGAAGAGAAGGCTTGGGTAGAATTCCAGATTGGATCCTATAAGGATAAGTTGTTGTTTGAAATTGCAAAGATGGATGCTTGTCATCTCCTATTTCGGAGACCATGGCAATTTGATTTGAAGGAACAAAATGATGGTGCTAGGAACACATATTCCATCACCAAGGATGGTAAGGTGCTAGAGTTGTTACCTTTGATGGAGAGTGAGGAGGAAACAAAAGTAAAGGAGGCCAAGGTGTTGATAGTAGGAGGAAAGAAATTCATGAAAAAGATAGTAGATGAAGGCATTGTTTGTTATGATATTATTCCTAGTCCCAAAGTGACAAAGGTGGAGAATTTTGAAGACAAGAAAGGAGACAGATTGAGGTTGGTTGACCCTGTAGTGCAGTAGTTGCTAAACAAGTACAAAGGTGTCATCTCTGATGGAATGCCAAGGACACTACCTCCTATGAGTGATATAAATCATTGCATAGACCTTATACCTAGATCCACCCTGCCTAAGAAAGAAGCATATAAGCTCAACCCGGATCATAATGTTGAGATGGCAAAATAGATTGAAGAACTATTGGAGTACGGATTGATTGGCAAAAGTTTGAGCCCATGTATAGTCCCTGCAGTCTTGGCACCCAAAAAGGAAGGCACTCAGAGACTTTGCACAGATTCAAGGGCTATCAACAAAATTATTATCAGGTATAGAATTCCAATGCCTAGGATTAAGGATTTGTTAGATTGCTTGGGGGGTGCTAGGTATTTTACAAAAATTGACTTGAAGAGTGGCTACCATCAGATTAGGATTAGGTTGGGAGATGAGTTGAAGATTGTATTTAAAACAAATGAGGGGTTGTATGAGTGGAATCTCATTCCCTTTGGACTATCTAATGCACCAAGCACCTTTATGAGGTTAATGAATGAAGTTTTGAGGGATTTCATAGGAAAATTTGTCATAGTCTACCTAGATGACATTCTAATTTTCAGTCAAGCCAAAGAAGAGCACCTAAAACATGTAGATGTGGTCCTAAGGAGATTGTTCTACTCGGATTGATTCACACCCACAACCTCACCCTATAACAATAACCCGCACACTCTACCTTTGCCACAACCCAATCGATCCTTGTAAGATCAATTCTCACACATACCTACATAGCCCCCTATTGCTCTATCTTGCACAATCCAACATGATAACTTATCTTCTGTCCAATGAAACCTCTGTTCTCTAAACATCAAATTGATCTGCTTTTTTTAGCCTCTGAAACATTTACCCATTCTTTTCAATGCAACCCTTCACTTTTTACAAACTGATACATTTAAAAAACTCAACCCCTCCTCTCTCTCTCAAGCCACTCTCCTATCTACCATGGATGCGTCACACTACTCTATTTGTGCATCAAATCTTATTTTTCAATAGATACCCTCTTTTTGCTAGTTTATGTGGCATTTGATATTTTGTGGTTTGTTTTCAATAACCCCTTAAATCATTGATGCCATTTGATTCCTCTCTCGTCGTTTCAATTCACCTATCATTTGCATTTTAGTTTGTAAGTTTCAAAAGCCATTCATTGCATTCATTGTTGTTTTCTCTTATGCTTATATATTGATAGGTTCGGTGTTAACAAAGGTTGTGGAATTTTGCAATCCATTTTGAGATCCATTTTGTGCATGTATACAATCATTGCCATCCATGAGACTATAGTTCATTTCCACTGTTTATGCTCCATATTTTGGATACATATCTAACGAGGCAGTTATGACTATGACATCTAACAAAATTACTTTATTATGGATGTCCATGCCTATTTTGGTAGAGACAAGGAGGATCCTGGCAATGGTTATTGAGACTAGCTTTACACTAACTAATTACACTTCTCTAATCATTTCTCTGAGCATTCATAGGCCTTGTCACATTACACTTGATATCTGCTCCACAAGTTGAGAGAAAGAAATGTTAGAGATAAGATAAATTAAAGGGATTAAATAGTGAGCAAGATCAAGGCAAAGTATTTACTAGGTGATTATCAAATTGCCCTTCTGAAGAAACTATGAAATTTACAACAAAAAGATTTTTTTTAATAATGTCTATATATCAAAGATATTTGATTTGGAAGGCTTCTATAAAAGAGCTTTACAAAATTTTCATAATATTAGGGCATAATGAATTAGACCATGGAAAGATGGCTCGATATATTAATTGATCAAGGATAAATATTTAGGATGAATTAAGCATAGTGAGGTTGAAAACTATGGAAGATGCAAATAAGCATTCTTTAAAGGTAGAGGAGAAATTGACAAGAAATAAAGGGGCAACCAAAGGTAGATGTTGATTTAGTAGAGGTAGCTCACAATAGCATACAAAATCTAACCACAATAAGGAAGCTAGCCCTTTAAATAGTCAAAAGGAGAGTAATGAGAGAAGAGGGAATCCAATTCCTATTAGAAAGTAGATGTGTGTATGAAAAAGGAAAAGGTTTTCAAGGTACCTATTTAAAATGTGGATTATCAAGCCATATATTTTATGAGTATCCACACTACAATTCAAAAGGATCAAGGAGAATAATCCCAAGTGCACATATATCTAAAGGGAATGTAGAATCTATAGGTTCTATTGGTTAACTAGATGAACTTAAGAAAGGAGAAGCGCTTATGATGAAAAGGACATTATTGAAGCCACCCAAAATAAAGGATGAATCTAACTAAAGGAAAATATTGTTTAGGATAATATAAAATGTAGGTGAAAATAGATATTGGGAGTACGTATAATTTACTCTTATCTAAAATGGTAGATAAGTTGGGGTCAAAAAAACATGGACCCACCTACTCAATAATGCCTGGTGATGTTTTAAATAGAGACTTATGAAGATGAGATGTGGTGTGATGTTGTGCCTATGGATGTATGTCATTTTCTCTTAGGAAGATCATGGTATCTTGATAGGGAGTTAATCCAAAATGAGAGAGAGAAAAACACACATTAGAAAAACTAGAGAAAAATACATTTTTACACCACTAATAAATAGAGAAGAAGAGGTGGAAAGTGGTCCAATGACATTATTGGTGATAAGAAAAGTGCTTTTGAAGGAGGTTAAGCATGAAAGTCTATAATTTGCAGTAGTTATGATATAGTTACAGCTAATCATTTTCAAGAGTGGCATGCCTTCAAAAGTAAAAGTTTTGCTGGAAGA